>NC_090921.1:165574918-165879971 GCF_040938575.1 Ambystoma mexicanum
TTTCCCAAGGTTTAAATACCTTCTCTGGGATGGAGTCCATAGTCTCTGGTGATCTGCACCCGTATTGCGGGCGACTTGTGAGGTCTGACCGCTGGTTGTTGCGTGTTTTGGTTGGTCTGTGCTTGGGTCAGGCCCAGAGCCTGAGCAGGACTTTTACCACTGGTCGGCACAGACTTGGGACTCCTGGGACAGTTGGTTCTCAAAATGTGCACAGAGTCCCACTGCTAGGGGATGTTGGGAGGGCCGCAACCTTGTTAGCTGGCTCTGTCAGCAGACGTTGCTTATGTGCAGCTCGCAATGGTTCTGTTGAGGTGCAAGTTTTAGTGGCAGGGCAGAGGAGAGATCCACATCCAGCCCTATGAGGGTCCGTTATGGCTGGGAATATAGCTTTCTTTCCTCTTTTGCACTGTTTCACAGTGATGCAGTATTGTAGGGCGAGTTTCCAAGTGGAGCGACGTTGGTCCTGGCTACTATGGTTGCTGTCCAGGGCCAGGAGCAGCTGCTTTGACACATATGGGGACTGAGCTTGGTGTGGGGTGGCTGTGCGCTCTGGTTTTTTGCCGTCCGCGCGCACCTCTTTAATCTGGGAGGCAGGGGAGAGTATGTTGCTTGTGATGCACGGTCGGTCATGCGCGTTGGTCGTGAAGGTATTGTCCTTTGAGGGTAATATCCTTTTAATACACTGTGGAGGTTGCGCGTGCGGCAGCTTTTACCCCGGGGGGAGGGTTGGCGTCGGCTAAAGCGGAGCTAATTCCTGTGTCTGCAAGTAGTTGTAAATGTCACGCGGGCGAGCCGGGGTGTTTATAAAGCCGGCCTGTGCCGATTGTGGGCTGGCCGAAAGAGTGGAATGCTCTTACCTCGTCTTCGTAGGTCTAAATATTTGGCGACTACATACCAGCAGCAGTCACCTCTAAACTGACCATGGGAAAAACCGACAAGTCTCAGAGGAAATTAAATTAAATTTCGAAGTTAGCTCGTCCACCAAATCAACCAATCCCAACAGCAGGCCAGAGTCACCTACACAAAATAGAAGAGCAATCTCAGAACTCTATCAGAGAAATTCTGCTAGGCCTGAAAGCTGGAATTGAGGTTTGGGAAGCAAACTGGACACATTATCCTCAAAGGTCGACCAACTACAGCATCGTCTAGACAAACATGCGGATAGGCTGGATGCAGTTGAACAGCGCGTGTCAGACTGGACGATAGTGCAACATCTCTGATCGAGAGTATCTTCGCTAGAGACTCAAATGAAAGGAGTGAGCGCCAAAAAAGACGATTTAGAAGGGCACTCTCGCAGAAATAATATCAGAATCATCAGGGTCAGAGAGCAACAGCTTAGAATCAAAATGGAGGAGCATGTCGAAAAGATCTGCATGGAACTATTTGGAGTTGAGACCCTCTCCCAATTGTTTGTCATCGAAAGGGCACACAGGGTTCCCAATGCTAAACCAATTCCAGGAGCAAACCCACGCCAGATTATAGCAAAGCTCTTAAATTACAAGGACTGTGACGCGATACTCGGGGCTGCCAGAGAAAAAAAGAGACCTCCAATATGAAAGAGACAACATCCAATTCTTTCAGACTTTTCCCCAGCTATAAAAGCACAAAGGTGGTCATACACAGCCGTCAAACACCAACTACAGGACACTCAAATACTGTACTCAATGCTCTTTCCCGCAAAACTTTGCATCCAGCATAACGGTAAAGTTCAATTCTTCAACACACCTGAGGAAGCCAATGACTACCTAGATCGAAACGGCTGCAAACCTGCCTCCAACAACGCGAGGCCACAAAGCAGAGACCGGATGAGGAGAGATCCACCATAGACCACCTCTCAAGCAGCGTGTGAAGTTTGAACCAGGTCACAACCGCTACCAAAAGACAACCACCACAGAGACACTATCCTACAAATTGGGGAGCCCTTCCCCCTTGGAAGGATACTAGTGCCCCAAGCACCGCAACGTTAACTTTTTTATTTATAAGGTGGGGATTACCATGGGCCAGTTGGGGGTTGCCTACGCAGGGGAGGGACAACAATTACATGAAGACGTCATCAACAGTTCACCTATTCTCCATCATGGATACGCCGCAGACCCCCATCACGACATCCATAAGAACCAACGGCTCCTCACACATGACTGTGATTCCACCGAAACCCGCCGTCCGCGATAAAACCGTCACAAACTATCCACTCATCATCCTTCCGAACAGTTTGCTGCAGGAGACCCACCACCTGCCGGAATCAGAACACTGGGCCCGGTCTTGGGGATGCCCTAGGTACTTCTCGTCATACTCATCCTATGCAAGAGGGGTTGCCATCTTAATTGACAAGAAGGCCAACTTCAGTCTGATTGAATCAAAGAAAGATACAGAGGGAAGAGCATTGCTGGTGAGAGGGATCTCGCGGGGAAAATAATAGCCCTAGTGAACTCGTACGCCCCCAATAAGGATGGGCCGCATAATTTCAACTGGGTCATGTCACACCTGGGAGTAACTAGTTCAGCGACAATCATCTGGGGAGCGGACCTTAACACGCCAATGGACCCCCAGATAGACAAATCACAACGCATCTGGTAGGCCCACCAAGGCAAGTCTCCAGGTTAAAGAAATCTGCCAAGCATTTGACCTGATTGACATATGGAGATACTCCAACCAAGACGCGAGAGAATACAAGTTCCACTCAGCCGTCCACAACACCAGTTCACGCATAAACTATATATTATGGTGTCAGCTCGCAGCCCATTTTATTGGGGACTAGGTCAAATCCTCCCAAGATCCTTTTCCGATCATTTCATGGCGATACTTGAATACACTCTACATAGCACTAAAACACCAGTACTCAACTGGAGATTCAAGCCAGGATCGCTATCGGACCATGTGTGTTCGCAGCAGAACTACAACAAGAAATTGCGTCATTCCTTGAGGTAAATCAAAACTGTCAGTTCCGCTAGCACTTTGTGGGAAACACTAAAATGCTATAAACGTGGAGTATGCATGGCAAAGGAGAATGGTATCTTGAAACTGATTCGACGAGAACTAGCGAGCAGTGTACAACGTCTAAAAGAGCTCGAACTCAAACGCACCACCTCCAATGAACCAGAGACCCAAGCGGACCTAAAAGAAGAGTTGCTGAGGTTTAGAGAAACGGCTGATCGCGGGCTGAAGTTCCTGGGACGCAGACATCAGATCCGTCAATAGGGCCAGGGCTAGAAACCAGGGGCGCTACTAGCCCACTTAATAGCAATCGATAAAAAACCTACCCACGTGGAACGTGTTCGTGATACACAGGGAACCCTAGTTTACACAGAGGAGGAGGTAGTTAACACGTTTTGTAACTTCTATCAAGACCTATATAGCTCCAAACACACCACATCTCCTGAGGTACTACAAAACGTCCTCAACGATACCGAACTATATTGGGTGGCCGACAGACTATGAACCTCTAAACACTCCCATATCGTTAGAAGAAATTCTGGAAAAAAATAAAAAATCTCCCAAGCACCCAAGCACCGGGCCCTGATGGCCTTACAGGGGAATTTTACACAACTTTTGCAGCCACCATAGCCCCGTTACTATTCCAAGTCTATAAAGAAGCCCTAGACCGTGGGATTCTCCCACCCACGCTACGCAAAGCCAATGTGATACTGTTACACAAGGCAAGTAAACCCCCAGAAGACTGCGCCTCCTACAAGCCGATTACCCTGATCGACCTTGACAATAAGATTCTGGCTAAAATCCTAGTGGCACGGCTACTGCCTCTTATGCCCGCACTGGTACTAGGCGACCAGGCCAGTTTTATCCCTTCGTGCAGCACAACCTATCTCATCAGGAGGCTTTTCGGCATCATAGAGGCACTCAATCCAGGATCCAGCACAGCAAGCAATAGCGGTCCTATTTGACGCCGAAAAGGCTTTCGACTCGGTCGAATGGCCTTACCTCTTCGCGAGACTCAAACAAATGGGATTCGGGAATTTCCTTATCAAACTAGTCTTGCTGCTTTACAATGACCCGCAATCCTACATTTTAGGCAATACGAAATCCCCTAGTTTCAGATTAGAACGCGGTACCAGACAAGGCGGCCCCCTATCAGCCAATAATTTTCGCCTTGATAATGGAACCCCTAGCCTCAAGGTTGCAATCCCACCAACCTCACAGAGGCCATACTCTAGGACCCTATAATGAGTGGTCTCCATATATGCTGACAATGTCATCTTATTTGTCAATGATCCCCAAACTAACCTCAACCCGATAATGCGTGAAGTGATTAAGTTTAGCAATATCTACGGCCTTAAGACCAACCATTCTAAATCAGTGATATTCCCTCTGACACTGAGCACCTCTAAGTTCCCAGACGATCTGGGTACCTAGGTATCTATATGGAACAAGTTACTTACCTGTAACTGTTGTTCTCCTACATGGGTCTGGCATGGATTCACATGCTCATGAATATTCCCAGTCGTCAGGCCGGGAATCCTCGGTATTGAAAGAAAAAAAAAAAACATCAGTATCCGTTTCGTATCTGTCTTTCTCAGTAGTAACCAATCACTGGTCTCTGGCTCATACTGCCCCCAGCCAATGACAGCCCTCTCCCTAAGCCCCGCCCCTGGCAGCCATCCTCAGATTTGGTAGCATGTGAAGTGGCAGTATGACCAAGTGAAGAGCCGCAAAGGGGTAGGCGGGAGGGTTCGCATGTGAATCCATGCCAGACCCATACTGGAGAACAACAGTTACAGGTAAGTAACTTGTTCCTTCTGCAGCATGAGGTCTGGGCATGGATTCACATGCTCATGAATATAAGAATACATAGCAGTATACACATGCACAACCACGGGAGGTGGCAAAAGGCTCAATATCAAGCAATACAACAACTCAACATTAAGCAACTCTTACCTCCTCCCCAGGCTCACCTTAGGCGAACAGGTTGCGCAGCACTGCCTGGCCGACTCTGGACTCCTCCCTGGAATCCCGGTCGACGCAGTAGAATCTCGTGAAGGTGTGCGTCGACCTCCACGTAGCAGCCCTGCAGATGTCGAGCAGGAGCACACCAGACAGGAACGCCGTAGTAGCAACGATCGCTCTGGTCGAAAGGGCCCTCGGACGGCATGGCAACGGTCGGTTTGCCAACCGGTGACAGTGCATGATGCAGCCGGAGAGCCATCTGGAAATGGAAGTCTTCGAGAGAGCCTTCCCTTGATTAACAGGTCCAAAGTTCACAAACAGCTGAGATGTCTTCCGAAAACTTGTTCGTGCGGTCCACGTAGAACATCAGCGCTCTAGCTACATCTAGCGAGTGCAGACTCCTCTCAGCCGGCGACGAATACGACAGGAAGAAAACTGGCAACACCAAGGGCTGGTTGAGGTGGAAGTCCGACGGCACCTTGGGCATGAAGGAGGGGTGCGTCCTCAGCACCACCCTCGTGTCGTGAAAAGTCAAGTATGGAGGCTTGCAAGACAGGGCCTGGATCTCTCCCACTCGTCGTGCAGAGGTGATGGCCACGAGGAATGCTGTCTTCCACGACAGAAACTTCAACGGCACTGAATGCATAGGCTCGATTGGGGCCCCATGAGCCTAGTTAGCACCACGTTGAGCTCCCACGCCAGGGCAGAGGCCTTCACCGGCGGGAATGATCGGAACAGTCCTTTCATAAATTCCTTCACCAGTCGATGAGACCACAAGGACGCCCGTCCTGTAGTTCTGGTGTATCGTGAGACGGCAGCCAGATGTACCTTGATGGAAACGTGAGAGAGGCCAGCCTTGGCCAAAGACAGTAGGTATGGCAATACTTGAGGGGCCGTAATCTGCAGAGTGTTAATCTTCTGTGCACAGCACCAGACAGAGAACCTCTTCCATTTATGTCCGTAGCACTTGAGAGTTGAGGATGCCCTGGCCTTTGCAAGAACCTCTCTGCAGTCGGCCGCAATGTCGTATCCTCCAAACTCTAGTGCTGCAGGAGCCAGGTCTGCAAGTTCAGCGACTCTGGTTCGTGATGAAGAATGGCACCTCCTTCTCTGGAGGGAAGATCCGCGTCCGTCGGCAGCTTGACTGGTGTGGACGCTAAGTCCAGAAGGTCCGGGAACCAGATCTGCCTCGGCCACGCCGGTGCAACGAGGATCATCCTGCACCGGGACCTCTTGAGCTGGTTGACGAGCCGGAGTAGCAACGGCAACGGCGGGAACGCATAAAGGAACAGGCCATCCCAGGGGAAGAAGAAAGCATCGCCCATGCTCCTCGGTTGGGGAAACCTGCTGGCGAACCTCCGGCACTTGGAGTTCGCCGCCGTCGCGAAGAGCTTGATCTGGGGTTCGCCCCATCGTCGGAAGAGTCGGTCCACTTGATTCTGGCGCAGTTCCCACTCGAGGCACGAGCGCAGCTCTCTGCTGAGTGAGTCGGCGATGGTGTTTTTTATCCCTGCCAGATGAAAGGGTACCAGAAACATCCCTTGGATGACGGCCCAATGCCACAGATCCTGGGCTTCCTTGGATAGGGCAGGGGATCTGGATCCGCCCTGCTTCCGAATCTAAAACATCGTGGTGGTGGTGTCGGTGAAGATCCTCACCATCTTGGCCTTGAGGGACGGAAGGAAGGACCTGAGGGCCCAGAACACTGCACGGAGCTCCAAGATGTTGATGTGGAGTGTCTTCTCCTCCGGGAGTCAAAGGCCTCTCACGTGGAGACCCCCTGTGTGCGCTCCCCAACCTTCCAGGGAGTAATCCGTCGTCACCGTCACCTGGTGGGCCGGGGCTAGGAAACCTGTTCCCGCCGTCAGATGAGAGCGGATACCCCACCATCTTATCGCCTGACGGAACGCTTCGTCGAGCGGGGTCCTGTCCTCGAAGCTGCCCGTCGGCTGGATCCAGTGGGCGTCGAGGAATTCTTGCAAGGGCCCCATCCGAAGTCTGCAGTGGCGCACCAGATAAATGCAGGACAACATCATTCCGAGGAGGGACTTGATAGACCTCACTCTGGCCACGTCCGTGGCCAGCAGACGTTGCACCTTTCCCAGGATGGTCCTGATCCTTTCCTCCGACCGTCAGGCCAGCCGCGCCACAGTGTCGAGCTGTGCTCCCAGAAATAAGGGGGCCTGCGACAGGACCAGGTGGGATTTTGGAAAGTTGATGGAGAACCCCAGGTCCATGAGCAGCTGGACGGTCTTCGCAGTGTGTTCCACAACGAGCTCCCTTGTCCTTGCCCGTATGAGCCAGTCATCTAGGTAGGGGTAGACGAGGATCCCCTGTAGGCGCAGCCGCGCCCCCACCGTTGCTAGGCACTTGGTGAACACCCTGGGTGCCGATTTTAATCCGAACGGGAGGGCCTTGAACTGGTAGTGCCGCCCTTAGACACCGAAAGTTCCTCAGGTTCGTGGTCACTTTAGAATAGGGATATGGAAGTACGCATCCTCCAAGTCCAACGACGACAGGAAATCGCCCTCGTCCAGCTATCCCAGCACATGCTGGAGGGTGACCATCTGGAACTTCTGTGCCTTGATGCATTTGTTCAGTCGTCGCAGGTCCAGGATGGGGCGCCATCCTCCTGTCTTCTTTACGAGGAAGTACCTTGAGTAAACTCCGGGGCCCCAAAGCCTCTTTGGAACAAGCTCAATGGCACCTTTTTTGAGCATCGCCCTTGATCCAACAGTAGTTGAGGGATGTGATTTTCCATCCGGGCCACGGGAGGAATGCGGGGGCACTTCTTCTGGAACTCGAGAGCGTGCCCCAGGGCCAGGGCGTGCAGCACCCAACGGTCGGTGGAGATGGACTCCCACACGCCGACGAACCTCATCAGCCGGCCTCCCACCGGGGTGCTTCGGCGGGGGCCCAACCCGACGGTCGGTTCAATCTTGCTTGGAGGCCGCTTTGCCTCCTTGACCACCTTGGCGACGACGGCAGGATCCACCTGACTTGCCGCGTCCCCTGTAGGCCTCCTGCGACGAAGATCTTGCCGCTTGACGGTACGTAGAGGAGCTGCTGCCGGCTCCCTTGGAGGCACCCTGTCTGCCTCCGGAGCTCCGAAAGGACGGCCGTCGCTGTTGGAGCACACCCAGTGCACGGGCCGTCTTCGTGTCCATCTTGATCGCCTGAAGGGACTCCTCAACCGCCTTGCCAAAAAGGTTGTTCCCATCGAAGGGCATGTCCAAAACCTTGGTCTGTACGCCCTGGCGGAAATCGGTCACCTTGAGCCATCCTCGTCTCAGGCAAACGCTGTTGCCCAACTGACGGAAACCGGTGTCGGCGATGTCCGTAGCCACCGTAATGGCGTGGTCCAAGGCAATCTCCCCTTCCTGTAAGATTTTTAGGGCCTCAGCCCTCTTGGCGTCCGGAAGGAAGTCCAACAGAGGGGCGATCTTGAACCACAACTCCCCGTCATAGCGGGCTACGATGGCCAGGGCGTTGGCCGCCTTGATGGTCGTCCCTGCAGATGAGATGACCAGTCATCCCATCGCATCCAGCTTCCTACCCTCGCCGTCCGGCAGGGAGGTTGAAGTCGAGGCCGATGCCCCTCACCCCCGCCCCCCGCTTTCTTTTTGGCCGCCGCCGAAACGACCGAATCCGGGGTAGGTTGCGCCCTAAGGCACAAGGGGGCAGCATCGGGGACCCGGTACTTCTTCTCGTACCGGTCCCTCTTTGCATGAGCTGTGGCAGGGTTCTTGAGGAGGGCGAGCCCCTCATCCCAAATGTCATCAAGAAGCGGTACGACGAGGACCGTCTTCCTTTTAGCCTCGCGCCGTTGGTAAAGGAACACTTCTTTTCTTCGGGGCAGAGCTGGAAGAGCTTGGATGCCCTGGAAATCATGGCATGGAAGGATCCAATCTCGTCGGGCGGGGACGCCCAGGCAGGGGGCAACGGGGGACACGTTCCGGCCTCGCCTCCGGCGTCATCCGTACCCGTCGTAGTCGTGTCCATGCCTGTATCAGCCCCGTGGGTAGTAGACCGGGGGGAAGGCAGAGAAGACCACAGAGGAGGGAGAGGAGGCCTAGGATGTGGCGTCCTCTTAAGTGGTGGACTCTCCGAAGGTCCTGGCTCCGGTTCCCCTGTCAGGTCTGGCTCAGGTACCTCCGTCAGGGGAAGGGGCAACCTAGTCCTTATCTCCGAGCATAAGGACTGAATGGCTGACAAAATGGCTGCCGAGGTGTCCTGCGGCACCGGAAACGACGGGAGCGAGGGCTCTTGAGGAGCCTTGTCTGCGACACCGTCGCTCTAGTCGTCGCCCTCGTCGGGATCCCTCCCGATGGGCTGGGCCTCTTCCACGACTTGGATGAGCTCCTCTTCAGAGGTCGTGTCCGTATCCACGATAGCCACCAGCCCCTCCCCCACCCTTTCCAATGAGGACTTCGTGGGGGTCTTCTCGATGGGCCTGAAAGACCACTCCCTCCGCGGTGGCAGGGAGACTCTGGTTTCTGAGGGCGCCTCCACTGGTGTAGCCTCCACAGGCTGAGCCAGGGCCGCAGCGACATCCTCAATCAAGGTCTTAGCAGGGTGATTTAAGGCCATCGTCACCTACTGTACGCCTGGGGCCTTCACCTTGGGGGGGGGGGGGGGGTCCGAGCCTCGCTCCCCCTCTGCCGGAATCTTCGAGATCGACCGGGGCCTCTCCAGAAGCTTCGCCGGGTTCTCGGACTTCCTCTTACCCGAGCCAGAGCGTTGGCTCGTGGTTGATGGCGCCGGGGAGGGTGCGCCCTGCCTGGCAGCCAAGGAGCCCGACCGTTCAGTGCTCCCGGTGCCCGCAGACTCGCGGTGCTTAGCCTTTTGTTGGGCCCCCGTCGCCGGGGCACCCTCACAGGACTTAGAAGACTGCTCGGAATTCTTTTTCTTATCGCCTGGCGGGCCCTTACCTTCCAGCCAGTTGGGGAGACGGAGGTGGCGATCCTTCATGGTCCGCTCCGACATGTTCCCACAAAACGCGCAGTCCTTTTACTTGTGCGTCTTGCCCTCATGGAGACAGTAGAGGCATAATGAATGCTCGTCCTCCTTGAAAACGTTCTGAAGCTGGAATACAGGGCAGGTCCTGATCAGCTTCCCGGACGTCGAGCTTCCTTTCTCCTGGGCCATGACCGGGGTAAGCTTCGGAACTTCTGGAATCCTTCAAAAGCGTAACTCGAGGAAATCTTCACCCTTGAGGGGCGTAGAAACTCCGAAACGGATCCCCGTTGATCGGATGTAGACACGGTGGAGCTTGAGGCTCTATTTAACCGAAAAATGAGAAAATCTCCTGAAAAAAGCGCGAAAACGCAGCAAAAGCTCGAGAGCTACAGCACGAGGACTCCCAACACTTGAAGGTGCGGTAAAAATCTGAGGATGGCTGCCAGGGGCAGGGCTTAGGGAGAGGGCAGTCATTGGCTGGGGCAGTATGACCCAGAGACCAGTGATTGGTTACTACTGAGAAAGAGATCAGAAACGAAACTGATTTTTTTTTTTTCTATACCGAGGATTCCCGGCCTGACGACTGGGAATATTCATGAGCATGTGAATCCATGCCAGACCCCATGCTGGAGAAGTCCCTTAATCACAGCGATATATATATAGAAAGACAACTATGACAACGCTGGGTTCTCTCCAGGAACGCGTACACAGGTGGGAGTCGCTCCCGCTAACACTCTGGGGTAGAGCCTCACTGATCAAAATGGTGATTCTCCCCAATCTCCCATTTATTCACAAATATACCATTACTCCTACCGTCGTCCTTTTTCAAAAAAATTAAAAATCTTCGCGCTACTATGGACGGGGATACCAGCAAGGGTAGCCCATGCAACGTTAATACTACCAACGTCATGGGGCGGCCTCGCACTCCCAGATATAAAGAGATACTACTAGGTGGCCCAGGCAGAATTCCTAAGTCACTGGTACACAACATACTTTATCTGACCGCATGTACAAGTTGAACAGACCCTTGCATCCCCTAAATTACTAAGAGCTGTCATTATTAGCCACATCCCAGTACCACACAACACGATGAACACTGTCCTGTCCACCTACGATATATGGAAAAAAATGGCACAAAATACTATGTACAAGATTCTCTCCCCTGCTGCCAATTACATTTATTCCAGGTATCCCCTTGACAGCTGAAAAACTATTTCATCTATGGCTTAACAAAGTCAATCTTCAATCGCTTGGTGACCTCTTCCCCGAGGGCACATTCTGTCATGATCTCTGCTTCCAAAAGGTCAGGGTTTTCCCAACTCCCTTGGAAGCAGATACATAACCCAGGTTCCGAGTGCCAACCAGTCCCAATTGGGACCTTTTGGACCCAGTCCTGGCGCCAGTGGCACCAGGCTCATAAATATGCCCAGTCCCAGCGCTGGAAGCGCCGGGCTCATAATGCTTGAGTGGACTTACCTGCAGCAGACCATGCTGCTTACTTGCCTGCCAGTTGAGCCTCTGATCCTCTTCTGTTTGGAACTACTTTTCCTGTTGGGTGGGGCAGGAGCCACTCCCTAGATTCAGAACACTGAAACCCTTCTGGAAAGCAGGAACTCTTTTCTTACCTAGGCGTGGCTGTGGAAGGAGACACCTAAGCACTACAGGAGGCTATTTAAACCACACCCGATGGATGAATCTTGCTTTGCGTTATTCTGCATCCTCTGTAGCAGAACGTTCATCGTGTCTTCTGCATCTGATCCTGGGCCTAAGGAAAAAGGCTTACCATCCTGAATCCAGTCTTCAGAAACACCTATAAAGACAAGAAAGAACAGGTTAGCATTACGGTCTTCAGTGACAGCTCTTCACTTACCTGGTCCATCGGCTGTCACCAACGCCTCGCGCTGCATTCCGGCATCTGAAAGACAAAAGCTTACCAACTCTTCGCACGCTCCGGAGGCCTTCGGCGCTGCATCCCGCATCTGAAAGACAAAACAAGGTGCGTTTAAAGACATTGGGGAACTTTAATACTCACGTGCCATTACTCCTTTCCACATCTAACCCAGTGGGTATTCCGGCACCCTGCAGCCGCTCCGAACTTGTACCTGCAAAATAAAAAGACAGTTAGAGCGCTTCGTGAAGCAGGCAACAAGCGCTTACTTACGTGCTTCCAGGCGCTTCTATTCATCACACGGGCTCCATCTTCAACTCACTTCACCCCGTCATCCGCCATCGCCGGAACCCTGCAAAACAAGAAACTTCATTACTAAAGACTTTAAAGACATTAGAATTACTCGAAACTTACCGTTCGTGCAGTAAACGACGGACAGCAGTCCTCTGAAGTCAAGAGGCCTGCTCCCCTTATCCAGTGAAGAAACTGGTTACAGCACCCTGCCCCGAGGCAGATGGAGAGCACAGCGTTCACTTACCTAAGGTGAGAGCGCTAACCGTTGGGGTTCTACAGGAGAAGAGAAAGGGAAGAAGCGAGAGACATTCAATAACCCAGTTCCTTAATCCCATATTTTCTATCTGCAGACATCTTACCCTTCAAGTCAGACATACAGTGCACAGAGGTCCAGCCCAAAGAGCCAGCCGTGTGTTACACATCACCTTTGCAGATACGGTATACGCCCAGTCAAGACCGGCGCCTCTACGGGAATCAGGTGAGCGTTACACATTCATAACTCCACAGATGGCCAGAGAAAGGGGAGGTAACTCATCACTCAACACATTCATCGACTTCAGGCTACGTTATAACTTGCAGTTCTTGTTCCCATCATTCCCCCCAAAAGCCAGCAACCTATTACATAATGCAATCCAGGCGAAGGAAGAGGGGAGACTAGTGTCAATGATATACAAGTCCTTACTAACAGACACTGTAACCATCGACTCTTGAACGAAACGGCCATAGTTAGACCTCCCTGGAAGTTGTGGGAACAATGGAGGAAGAGATGAGCGAACTACGTTTCCTGTGAAGTCAGTGCAGCATTCTAATGTTTTGTTCTGACTTTGCGATAACGCTTTTTAAAATGCGTCGGAACTTGCACTCGGCGCGTTGCAACCCTGATCATTCCTATGGGTTAACACGCTGCTCGAGTGTTCCACATTCGCTTACTTTCGCTTTCCATCCGTTCTTACTCTGCTTTCCCTCTTTCGTCCCTCCTAGGCATTGTGCTACCGAGCCTCTCCTCCCGCGTTACTCGTAACGCTTCTCCCAGCTCAGCGGCTGCAGTATTTACGGTATTTCGGTGCCGTCCTCCTTGTTTCCTTTTCCTACCTCTGTCACTCCACTTACCTTCGGATTTCCTTAAATCAGTCACGGCAACTCTTGTTCCGTCTTGTTGGATCCTCTGCACGCCAAGCTACCAGTTCCAGGGCATTCTGGGAATTGTAGTTTCCACGCTCATAAAGGCAACCAACAGAGAAGGAAGAACATATTACCTGGGGATTTCGGAATTCAACAACCATTAGAAGGTCTATATCAGGGTTTTTCAGCAAAGCTTTTCCCTGAAGTAGGGTGGACTCACTGGGAGCCCCTACTGCCGGCTTATTGCCAATAGGCAGTGTGGTTTCCAGAGGAGCTTATCCTAAAACCTGCAAAGAAATCCTAACAACTCCTGGCGAGAACAAAGACATATACCTTCAGAGAGCTCATCCGACGAAGTATCCACAGGTGAGGAGGCGGAGGAGGTGGGAGACTTAGAGGGTGAAGCTCTATCAGCGGTCAAGCCCGAGAGAAACTACGATAGAAAACAGCCATCCAAGCTACAATACCTGAAGAAGACTGGGCTTACATCCTCCGCCAAACTCAGAAAGTTGCTATAAACACACGATTCACACAAATCCATTTTACCTTTGTGCACCAAACCTACTATACCCCTGATAAAAAAAAACGCAGACATCAACCAGAACTAACGACACAATGTGAAAGATGTGGCACTGCGGCCGCAGACTTTCTCCACCTCGCCTGGAACTGCCCCGAGGTATCGCAATTCTGGACTCCAGTCCTGCAAGCAATAGCTGCTATATTAGGAGAGGAGCTGTCACCACTCCCAACGGTAGCCCTCCTAAGATTAACCAAATATTTGCAGCCCTCGTCAAGGAAACTAGCAGCCCTTCTCCTGGTGTTGGCGCGCAGGAGGATAGCTATGACATGGGATCGGGGCCCAGCCCCTACGCTGGCAGCCTGGAAAAAAGACGTTTTGTATTGTCAGGATATGGACACTGAATTTCTACGGACCCTACCCCTTCATGCACGACCCCCTCCCCCGCCCCCCCTCCCTCCACATCTGGGGTCCCTACATTGCATATCTACTTTCCAACTCAGATGCCTCAGACTCTCAAATACAGTCCCCATAAACGTGGAGTGTGGACAGGAACCCACTAGCGGCACCGCGTAAGGCGTATTGTGATAAGAGGACAAGATAGCCTTAACAGTCTTTATAATCACCGTCGTGGATGGAGGGAATCAGAGCAGAGAATACTGAATGGCATAAATGTTACAATTGCACCCCGTTGGTGCAAATGTGTGTGTTTGTGTATGTAAACTCCAAAAATAAAGTTTAAACAAAAAAAATACCTTCTCTGGGATAAACTACTGTTTCCCAGAGAAAGTAAAGTGAAATTGACTTTACTAGTCTTTTTAAATTCCTAGACCCAGCACACCCTATCTTACAATAGAGTGCTAGAGGGGTTACCTAGTATGCCCTGTGTCCAGATACTCATGTAGCAGTCAAATGCTAAACTTTCCTCTCGGAATGGCTGGTGCCACTGGTTTTACAAAAAAACTACCATGATTTCCCGACCGCGTACACCGATAGCGTTAAATTGCGGGAGCCATGTTTTTCAAGGTGGCGTTTGCGCCCCATTTGTTTAAACAGGTCCCAGTCTTTATTCACCATTTCTTATTGGAAAGGTCCTTCTAGAGTTTGTCGCTGCGTGCCAAACCAGGTTTGGTCCCTTTGTTTCATCGCCTTTGGCAGGCTTCAGGAATGAAGACCACTTCTGGCGCCCAAGTGTCTGGGGTGGGCAGGAAGTAAGGGAGGTGTGAGAAAGCTCCCTGTGCTTAGTCTCCTAGGAGATCCAAATGCACTCTGGCGTGATTGGCTGGCTGACTGTCCGGCAAGGAGAGGCACCCTGCGGGGTGAGTGGCAGCTAGGCTGGCATGAATGGGAGGAAACTGAATAAAAGGCAAGTCTCTTGGCTTGGAAGGCAGAGTCGACCACTGGAACAAAAGAACCGAATACTAGCTTGAAGAGGACGGCTGCTGCAACTCCCGGACCATTGGTTTGCCCCGTGAAGCCCTGCTGCAAGTCTGAATCGCTAAGTTCATCTCGACAGAGAAGCCCTGCAAGGACGACTTCTCCCGTTAAGTTGGTGGAATCAATCAACTCGACACTAAGCCACCTGGATACCATTCTCGGAGCTGGTTGTATTTTCCTCAGAGTGCTGCAGAAAACCGAATAACCCGGGAGAGGGACACCAGTTTGTGTGCTTGACTACAGCTACCGGAATTGAAGATTTGCCAGGTGCCAGCTTTTCACCAGTCCCAGTGCAGGAGTCCCCCGACGTCCTCCCTCTTGGCCCCACAACTAAGTCTCAATAACAGCCAGGAACAGAAGTCTTCAGCTGCACCTTTTTCTTCATTTGAAAGGTTCTGTGAAACGAGACCGAGTACTTACCTCTCGCGGTGAAAGTGCTTGAAACTTTAGCAACTAGCAGGTCTAATCAGCTTGTGACCCAACATATAATTCTTCTGCTTACAAACTATTTCTGAGAACTTCTACAGAGACTTTACCATTTATTTGCCAGAATCGTTTTTACCTATCCAAGACTTAAGCCCATGGACTTTGGCCTATCCGAATGAATTGCATGGATTCCTCTGGTGAACTTAAGTATTTGCACTGTCTAAGAAAATTGTAATTCTTTTATATTCTACCCTATTCCCTTTTGCTCCTCCAAAGTATACTGAATGCCATTTTGCTCCTCCTTCAAAGTAGGTTGAATGCCTCAGAAACGTAACTAGTATCAGCCTACCAGTTAACGTGCGTATCTTGCCCTTTTACGCATGTAAATATGGCCAATACGGACCATTTAATTTTGTACTGCGTACCGTGTACGCTTTGATTTATTCATTAAAAAAACATACTTTCCACCACTAGATGGCAATGTAGCATTTCATTTGTCAGCAGCATAGCCTTCTTATGCATGATGGTGAATTTCCAACTGAAAGACCAAATCTGTGACAGCTAAGCGAGCAACACAATAAAGCATGCACCCTATTAAAATGTGTTCATACCCATAAAGTATGTGTTGGATAAGTTTTACTCTCTTGCAGAGGAGAACATTTATTTTAACTCTTGAAATTGCATTTACGCTATAATTTGAAAAATCATGCGTAAAATACTCCCACCTCAAAATCTTATCTGGAGCACTGACTAGTATAGTACTAAAGAACAAGTTACTCCTTACCTGGTAACTTTCTTTTGATGGGATGTTCCTCCGACATATTCCTTATCTATGATATTTGTATCTCCATCTTGCTGGCCTCTGAAAAAAAAATTTCCCAGTAGAGGACGCTGTGCGTCGATGTCCATCGAGTAGGTGTTCCTCGACAGCCACCGTATCGACGCCGACGTCATCATGCCTATAAATGGCCACGCGCAGCGTCCGTTGCTCAGTTCCGTTTTGTAGAGTAAGGTAGTTATTGTATGAATGGTTACTACCCTTGAAGGAGCGTAAGCTGCATCCACAAGGGAAATGTTACTGCGGGGATGGATGGGAAGGGCGATAAGGAATACGTTGGATGAACATCCCATCGAAAGAATGTTACCAGGTAAGGAGTAACTTGTTCTTCGAAGGGATTGTGTCCTCCGACGTATTCCTCATCTATGATCTATGATAGACTCCCATAGCAGTGGTATGTGATTGGAGGCGGGAGTAAGAGATGCCATATTACTCTTTAAGAATGAACAGAGTAACACAGCTTCGCCAAATCTAGTCTCTTGAATAGAGGAGGAATCCAGGCTATAAAATTTGGTAAAGATATGTGCGGACGACCATGTGACAGCTGCACATATCTCTCTAATTGGTACCCCTCTTTGAAGAGCTGAGGAGGCTGCGATACCACCTATTCCAGAATGGCTAAAATAATCCATCTGGAGATGGTTTGTTTGGTTATTGGTAATCCCAATTTATGTCCTGCAGAACCTACTAAGAGTTGGTCTGCTTGTCTAATTTTAGCAAAAGTCTACTGATCTAAAAACTCAAGGCTCGCTTAGGGTCCAGCCTGTGTAATCTCTCTTTCTCTTTCCCCGGATGGGGAGGAGGATAGAATGAAGGTAAAGTAATCCTCTGAGTAATGTGAAATTCAGAAAATACCTTTGGGAGGAAGTTAGGCTTCACCTGTAGAACGACTTTGTCCTTGTGAAAAATTGTATGAGGAGGTTTACAAGATAGGGCTGTATCTCGCTAACCCTTCTAGCAGATGTTAATGCTACCAATAAAACAGTTTTGAGGGTGAGAAACTTCAATAAACAAGAGTGGAGTCGTTCAAAAGGAGCACCCTTTAGGAAGTTTAAAACTATAAGTCCCATAAGGGAAACTTGGAATGGTCTTGGAGGGTAAACATTAGTTAGACCTTTCAGGTATTGTATTACCAATGGAATTTTGAAATACGATGGCTCCTCTGCAGTGCGCTTAAAGATTGATAGCGCTGCGAGATAGCCCTTAATAGTGCCAACTTGAAGGCCTGAATTTGCCAAATAAAGTAAGAAGGATAACAGCAGGTGTACCACATGAAAAGGGTTCGATATTCTTTTCTCTGCACCAGCTGCAAAATTTATTCCAACAGCAGCGGTATAGAGTTTTAGTTGCTGGCCTTTTGGCCGAAAGCAACACCTCCATGACGTCATCTGGAAGGTCCCAATCCTTGTACCTCAACCTTTCATATACCAAGCGTGAAGGTTGAGGGTCTTGATGGCTGGATGGAGAACCTGACCTCCCTTCTGCGAGAGACGATCCTCTCTGTACGGTGGACGAATTGGAGGATGGATGGACATGTCCAGAAGGTCCGGGTACCACGTTCTCCTGGCCCAATCCGGGGCAATTAGGATCATGGTCTTCCGAAACCTTCTCAACCTCCTGATCATTTGAGGACTGACAGGGACCCGAGGAAACGCGTACAGAAGTGGGAACTCCCAGTCCACTACGAACGCGTCTCCTAGAGCTCCTCTCGGGGGAAATTCCCTTGAGCAAAATCTGTCGCACTTCCTGTTGATACTGGTGGCAAACAGATCCACTTGAGGGGTTCCCCAAAGGGCGAAGAACTCTTGAAGGACTTCCTGAGCTATCTCCCACTCGTGGGGGACTGTTCTGCCTGCTCAGAGCGTCCACTGTCAAGTTCTTCTCTCCGGATAGGTGAATTGCCGATAGAGAGATTCCTTCCTGAATTGCCCAAAACTAGAGCTGCATCGCCTCTCTGCACAGCGGCAGTGACCCTACGCCTCTTTTGTTGAGGTAGTGCATGGTTACTGTATTGTCCGTCATTATCAGGACGTTTCTCCCCCGTACAGACGGCAGAAAAGCCTTCAGTGCCAGTCTGATGGCTCTCAGCTCCAACAGGTTGATGTGTAGTCTGGACTCCGATGGAGACGAACGACCGCTGATGGTCAAGTCGTTGGCATGGGCTCCCCACCCCGTGAGTGAGGCGTCTGTGACTACTGTTATCTCCGGCCATGGTTGCCAAAACAGTTCTCCTTTCAAGATGTTCTCTGGAGAGGTCCACCATTGAAGGTCGTGGGCTACCTTGTCCGGAATCCGGAGGAGATCTGTCATCCTCCCTGAGAACTGTGACCACTGAGTCCTCCGTGCCCACTGAAGGGATCTCATTCTCAGGCGAGCCTCTGGCACAAGGGATATGCAGGATGCCATGAGGCCTAGCAACCTCAAAAAGTCGTAGGCTGGGAGACGTTGGGCATTCTGAAACCTGGTGACCATCTGTAGAATATCTTGAGCCCTCACCTCTGGTGGCGTGGCTTTTCCCAGGGACGTGTCCAGGACTGCTCCAATGAACTGGAGTCTCTGTGATGGTATCATCTGTGACTTCTTTAAATTGAGGGAAAAGCCCAGCTTGTGAAGGAAGTGGCAGACATAATCTAGTTGGATCCGAGCTTGTTCCGAAGAAACTGCTCTGATCAATCGTCCAGGTAGGGGTAGACGTGAATCCCTTCCCTCCTTAGACGTGCAGCCACAACCGACATTAGCTTGGTGAAGACCCTCGGGCGGAGGTCAGCCCAAATGGCAGAACTCGAAATTGATAATGAGAGTTGCAAATTGCGAACCTCAGATATTTCCTGTGCTTGGGATGGATTGGCACATGGAAATAAGCATCCTGAAGGTCCAGAGATACCAACCAGCCCTGAAGCTGAAGGGCCTGAAGGATCTGAGAGAGTTGCCATCTTGAACTTGTCCTTCCTGAGGAACTTGTTCAATTCTCGTAAGTCCAGGATGGGTCTCAGTCCTCCGTCTTTCTTTGGTATGAGAAAGTCGGGGGGAGTCCCAGCCCTTGTTCCTGTCCGCTACAGGTACCGGTTCTATGGCACCTTTCTCTAGCAGGTCTACAATTTCCTGCAAGAGGAGCAGATCCGGCACTTTCAGAGAGCTGTTCCCCGGTGGATGGCTCTGAGGGATGCGTAGAAAAGGCAGGCAGTAACCTTGGGCAACTGTCTCCAATGCCCAAGCATCTGACGTAATAGCCTGCCATTCCGTCAGATAGTGAGTTAACCTGCCCCCTACAGGTATCTTGCGATGGGAGACCTCAGTGGTTTGGGAGCGGCTGATGCAGTTGCTGAAGGTAAAGCGGCTCCTGCGGCTTTCTTTCCTTTACCCCGTCCACCAGGGGTAAATTTTCCTTGGCCTCTTTGAGCCGGCCATCCTCTGCCTCTTCCTTATGAGGAATAATAGCGAAAGGACCTTCCTCTCCAAGAGGATCCTGAGGGACGAAAATTAGTTTGGCGGATTGCAGCTCCTAGTGACTTGGCTGCTGCTTTAGATGTTTGCAGTTTTTCCAAACTGTCATCCGCCTTTTTACCAAACAGGGCAGAGCCATCAAAGGGCATATTTAAAAGTCTGGCCTGTACGTCAGAAGCAAAGCCGGACTTTCTCAACCACGCATGCCTGCGGATTGTGGTACTTGCCGCCATGGCCCTGCTGATACTGTCAGCAGAATCAATGCCAGTTTGAAGGGACTCACACATTGCATCTTTACCATCTCTGATATTTAAAAATGCGTCCCTTTCTTCTCTTTCCTGGAGGCAATCAGCCGCTGATGAAGCACACCCCCAAAGAGTGTGGCTGACCCTAGCGAGTGCACAAGTCGCATTAACAGATTTTAAAGCCATGCTACAGGCCGAGAAGACTTTCTTAGCCATGGCATCATATTTTTTATCATCCCTATCCTGTGGAGCAGTGGGGTATGCAGATGTACTGCCTGATGAAGTTGCAGCCTGGACCACCAGACTCTCTGGAGTAGGGTGCTTAGATAGGTATTCAGGGTCAGCAGCAGATACCCTATATTTCGCTGACAACTTATTAACCGCAGGGACAACTTCAGGAGTTTCCCAGTTAGTTAAAATCTTTCTTTGTAAAGCAGAATGAAAGGGAACCACAGGATCCTCCTGTGGACCTTTATCCAGAATATCTGTGAGGTCATCCTGTTGAAAAACAGGTGAAGGCGCAGACCAACCCATGAACTCCATAATTCTTGACATTAGGGTTCTATAAGGGATTTCAGCATGTTCCCCTGGGTCTGGTTTGACAAATTCCACTTCTGGGGAAGTGTCTAGGCCACTTGCTTCCTGTAACGCATCCTGAAGGTCTTTCAAACTTCTTTCCTCAGAGGCAAAAGTCTCTGGTTCAGGTGGTGTGGTCCCCTGCAGCCCAAAAGGCATTTCTTGATCAGAATCTTCCCTTTCTTCATAAATTGAAGTTAAGGGGGGATGCTCTGGCCTGTGAAATGGTATAAAACCCATCTCTAAAGCAGAGGGAGCCATCATCAGTGGCCTTGAAAAGGTCGATGTCGGCGCTGATGTAAAAATCCTCGAAGGCGCCGAGAAAACTGGAAGAGGCCTCGAAGAACTCGAGAGGATCGGAATCCTGCTCGAGGATGTCGACGACGTTCTCGACGTCGTGTTGGAGGCTCTCTGTGTAACCGTTGGCTGTGGAGTAGCCGTGGGTATTTCTTTTATCGGCTTCGACGTCGATCGACGGATGCGTCGATGGCGCCGATCTATGCTTCGAAGGGGCTTTCGACGATGGCGTCGAAGATGCTTTACTTCCCGATGGCTCATGGCGCTTTTGGGTCGACTCTTTCGCCGGGTGCTTTGACTCGCGGCGTTTAGGTTTTTTGGGCTTTTCACCCGGGGTATCACCCTCAGCTGACTTCGAGGGGGTCGAGGCCGCTTTCTCGAAGACGCTTAGCATCTTTTTTCTGAATTCCTCCCACTCAGCCTGAGAGCTGTGGTTTGTGGGGAAATTTACTCTTTCAGGGGAACTAGAAGACGACAAAGGAGATCTTCTACGTCTCTTTTTCGAGTGTCTAGACCTCGACGAGTGGTGGGAGCCACTTCGAGACCTAGACCGAGAATGCTTTCGACGGTGGAGGAGGAAGCCATCGAGTACGAGTCAGTTTTTTCGAGGAAATATGAATATATTTCGACTGACGAACTGAGCAACGGTTTTCCGAGACACACAAAGCGCGGAAAAACGGAACTGAGCAACGGACGCTGCGCGTGGCCATTTATAGGCATGACGACGTCGGCGTCGATACGGTGGCTGTCGAGGAACACCTACTCGACGGACGTCGACGCACAGCGCCCTCTACTGGGAAATGTTTTTTTCGAGGCCAGCAAGCTGGAGATACAAATATCATAGATAAGGAATACGTCGGAGGACACAATCTCTTCAAAGTGTATGTTTGTGTGATATTTAACTGCCTCCTTCTAGTGAATGTTTTATAACTGACTGTTGAATAAATAAGTGTTTAACCAAGAAACCTTGAGTGTAAGTGTATTTGAACACCTGTGAGTGTAGACCTCTGTGTAACATCTTTACAGCTCACATTCCCTCTTGAGATAAGCCTGGCTGCTCAGCTCCACTACCAAAAACTGTGTAGTACAGACTTGTACCAAAGGTTGGTTTTGCTTACACCTGTAGTCGTAGTTCTGTGTAGTGGTCCCAAAGGGTACTGCATACAAACTCTGCCTAACATGTTCCTGTATAGCTCTGCAGATCCTTTTGTTCCTGGGCCCAAGTTGTGGGGACAAGAGGGAGGACATCTGGGGACTCTTGCACTGCAATGGGAAGGTCAGCATCAGCAATGGGCAAACTTCAATTCAGCAGCACTTCAGTGTTTCAGCTCCTCGCGTCTGACAGCAAATAGCAACACTGCGGTTCTCGGATCCCACTTCAGACTTTTCGGAGGATCTCCCTGGTACTCGGGTCCGACTTAAAAGCGATCCACTCGATTTGGTGTTCCTTTCCCTGGCACTTCGGTTCCAGCAGCAGCATAAGTACAGCCAGCTCCGAGAGGATGTCCAAACGAGTTCACTTTGGAGTTGATTGGTCCCACCAACTCAAGGGGAGAAGTCGTCTTTGCAGGGCTTCTCTAGTCGAAACGAATTTGGAGCTTCAGCACAGCAGCAGGGCTTGACCAGTCAAACTAAGGCTCCATGAGTTGCAGCAGGTGTCTCTTCCAAGTTATTCATCCGATTTCTTTGTCCAATGGTCGACTCGGCCTTCCAAACCAAAAGCCTCGCCTTTTATGCAGGTTTTTCCCATTCATTCCAGCCTAGCTGTCAATCACACACCAGGGTGGCTCTCCTTGCCGGACAGCCAGCCGGCCAATCACCTTTGGGTGCATTTCTGTAACCAAGGGGATTAAGCACAGGGAGTTTCGGGCACTTCCCCCCCCCCCCCCACTTCCTGCCCCTGCCAGACATACTGGAGCAAGAGGCTGGCTTCACTCGTGAAACACGCCAAAGACCAAACGAATAAAGGGACCAAATCTGGTTTGGCGCGCAGAGTAAATCTCGAGAAGGACCTTTCCAACAAGAAATGGCAAAAAAGGCCAGGGCCATTTTGACAAAATGGGCACCCATGGGTGCCTTACAGCAGCTGCTAATGCAGCCCACGGTAAAAACACACAACGGTAGTAAAAAGTAAACCACTGCCATCAGCCATTAATTGCAGAAAGGTTAACATAAAAATGTTACATGAGTAACTAGAAAAAGGGATACTAAGTAACCCCTCCAGCATTCTATGGTAAGATAGTATGTGCTGGGTCTAGAAAGTCGCAAAATGTAAGTTAAGGTGCTGTGTGTCACAATGCAAAGATGATGCCTATGGAGATTGTCAGACGCCAAAGTCAAAAGAAACAGAAAAAAATGCATGAGTGTGGGGAAAAAGGTCTCGCTCTCTCCAGGTTAGAAATTAAAAGTCCTAAAGTCCAGCAAAAGAGCTGGGGGTTTCTAAGGTAGAAGGAAATTTGTACATTTCTGAGAATTCTCCCCAACAACCTCCCACAAAACAGCTGGGGACATGATATGACGAAGGAGGAGGAGATGGTAGAGAGGAAAACGGAAGCCCGTGGTGACTATGGACAGGATCCAAGGGTTTGTGAAATGTAGCTTCCAGCTGTCCTGGAAAAGAGCCAGGTGGCCCCCACAGGAGTGCTGTGTTCCCCATCCTTGACGTAACGGTTTCTTGATGTCGGAGGCGGGGGGTGGGGGGTTGCAGAAATACTTGTCTGCTGAAGTCCTCTGCCGCTTCCTCGTCTTATTGCTGTGGGTAACCCATCAGGCTTCTGCATACCGCGGTCCCAAAACCCCTTGAAGCCGGTGAAAGCATGGGGTTTGAATCCAGTCCTTGCCAGTGACTGAGGGAAGGATTTATGGCCTGGCTGGCAGTATGGCCAAGAATTTGCCAGTTTCAGTGGCGCTTTTCTTTGTCAACTTGTCATTGGTTGACAAGTGAAAGAGGTCCAGACCCTCAAAGGGCAGATCTAGGATCTGCTCATGGACAACAGATGAGAACTTAGTGGCATGCACCCAAACCGTCCTTCTCATCTCGACACCCAGACACAGCCCTCTGCTGGCTGTGTCTATGTGAGAGCCAAAGACTTCATGGAGGTCCTGCGCAATAGCCCAGGCATCCGCCAGACCGGCCTTGAAGGAGGCTTGCCTCTCCAAAGGAAGGCAAGGCAGAAACTCCCCGAGCTCCCACCACAGTTAGCTGCAGCTAAAAGGGCGTTGGTGGTGGCTTGCCGCAGATGAAGTCCCAAAATGGCATAACAGCGTTTGCCCAAAATAAATTGTCGTCCTTAGAAAGGCAAGTGGAGGTGGCTTCCGTGGAGGAAGATGACAAAGACGATGGTTTAGAATATAGTGAGCCCACAGTCAACACTGAAGAATGTGGCTGCAGGTAGGAGGCCCGGAAGATTAGCTCCCCAACCGTAAGCCTGAACCTGCTGTCCAAGTTCTTGTGCATTTGGGCATTGGCCCTGGGCTTCTCCCAGACCTTTCCCGCCACCTGCAGGACAGCCTTCAGAAGAGGAATGCCAGTCAGGATCACGGTAAGCTTGCCCAAAACATCTGATAGCACTCCTGATTCCTGGGTGGCTTCCTCGAGCAGAGGTTTCCCCAAGAAATCTGCTAGGTCCTGAAGGCAGCCATGAAAGGCCTTAACCGATGCAGAGGGTTTGTTGTCCTAGGCGTCATCACCATTGTCATACCCACCCCACCCATTTGTTTTACAGACCGAGGGGAGTCCGGGACCAGGGACACAATTGCCAGCGGGGTCCCCGCTAGGTCCGGACTCGAAGATAGGTCTAATGGCTGTTGAGGGGGGGAGGGGGTGAGGAGGTCGTTGGTGGTACAGGAGAAGACAAGGGTCTGGACAACTGGTAGGGTCTGGACCAGGGGAGTGACTGGCACTGGTAGCAGTGGAGGAACAGGCAGAGGGCAAAGAGGAGGCGGCCAGGGAGGCAGCACCAGCGGGATCACCTCCTTCACTATATACTTTAGGAGCCCTGACATCTGAGGAGAACGCATGAGGAAGCCCTCGAAGAAGCAGTCCTTACTAGTTGACAGATGCCTAGGGGCCCGGCCCTCCGATGAGCTGGGTCTCTGCTCCTAGCAGAGGAGCCTGAGGGGTGTAGCCGTAAGGCTGCGATGGGTATAGGTACCCATGAGGAGACCAGATGTGAGTGCCATATACAGTCCTCTGCCGCTTCCAAGGGAAGGGGACTGGAAGCTTCTTGCAAGGCCGATTCAATGGGCGAGAGCACGGACGGGCCCTTAGTCGAATTCAAAATGGGCCCCCAGCCTAGCAGGCTCTGCCACATGCTTATCTGCAATTTTGGGACCTTGTGCCACACTCTGGGTGGGAGTTCCCAATTGGCCTGAGACACGAGAGATCTCAGACATGGGAGGATACAGCTTGGGTCTTGCACCCAAAGCAGAAGCGTCAACCTCAGAGATTACTCCGGTAAGTGCTGAGCCGTAAGCCAGGTGGCCGGTAGTTGCGACGCCCTGACTCTCAACCTCGGTGCGAGCGCTCTCAGCACCTCTGCCGGTAGTCATGCTGGATAGTGCCGAGGACAGACTCTTGGAGGTGGCACCCAACAATCTCTTACCCATTGGGGGGGGAAGAAGAGGACTAACTTGATCCGAGGAGAGGTCGGTAAGGCCCCAGAGCCCCTCCGCATGGGAGGCGGTAGCCGTAAAGGCCTCAGGCCTGCCAAATCGGAATCTGAGGAATGTTTGCCTGTGGGAACCCCGGCAAAAGAGTCGCTGTGGTGAGGAGCCGTGCTGAACAGAGGGGCTACCTTGTCTTCGCAAACTTGTAAAGGGGTAGAGAGAGGGGCAGCAGTAAGTATTGTTACTACTCACAACCCATACTCTGGTTTTTCTTCAGACTTGGCAGGTCGAAGGAGGATCACTGGAGGTAGGTTTTCCAGGCGTTGGATCCAGTAGCAGATGCCCAGGAGGTCGGGTCCAGGAGCAGAATGCAACTGTTTCTACAGGATGAAATCAGCAGGCGCTGATGCAGGACCCATCTAAACCCTCTACCAGACGGAGGTTAGCTGGTTCCAGCAAATGTCACTGTGCATGGCGACAGCAAGCCTCACATTTGTAACGGTCAAAGAAAACCTCAGGACCCAGTGATGCTTGGACGCCAAAATCTCACAGGAACGCTACCTGCATGACAAGCGGAAGACTCATTAAGTTCTGAGTCAAGGTGATGCTTCTACCACGGTAGCCCAAATTGGAGTTGGTCAGTCCACTGGATGGCCCACGGACACTTCTGAAGACTAAAATGCATATACACAAGAAGACACCGAGACTAGTTGTTCCCAGTGGGCAAGAGGATTGAAGCGCTATAGGGCATTCTGAGATCAGTATCCAGACAGGACTCCATTGGAACAGCAGCAAGATTTGGTCTTCAGCACAAGTCCATGGGTTCTCTTTTCCAAAAGGCAGGTTAGAGTCATAACGGACCAGCCAATCTAAGATCTGGCCCACACACATACATACACCCCCGCCAGCAGTGGTCCAATCAGGACCACTGGTGGCACAGCTCATGCATAACATTCTGATAATAAGCACACATTGCCCTGCAGTAGCCCGCGAAAAGCCTCAGCTTTCCCTATAAGGATTTTTCTGTCCTCACAGATCAGGAAAAAGGGTTTAGCACAAGGGGGCAAAGGGACACACGTAAAACCTTGTGGCACGGTCATGTCTAGACACTAGCTACATAAGGTAGCCAAACACAGTAAGGCTAAAGCCACACGTGGGGGTACCATGAGAGTACCGCTTGGCCGCATCACACTGCTCACTTGCTGGTTCCTGCCTTCGCTGCTGCATTGCTACGGAACGACACAGACACAGAACTTTTTGCTGGTTGCCAAGACTCGGCGGTGAACACGCCCCGTTGCCAGGCTTACTCCTATAACAAGAGCGCGTGCAAGTTTCCATTTAATGTACAAGTCAATGGGACTGTGTCCTCCTCCAGTGGACGTACACCCTTACCACTGACTGTTGGAAATTTTCATAACTCCTTTTGTAAGCCGTTAGGCCGTGTGGATTCGCAGCCCCCATTTGATGTTACCATGTTAGCCTCCACTAAAAACTGCCCGGCTCCTCCTATCTTGGCTATTCCCATCTCGCCCATTGACTTCCCGCACTTGCATCCTGATCATTCTGCCATTTCCATTCATGCGAGTCAGTGCGAGTCCCCTATTCCCCTGAGAGAGTTAGATGTTTCACTTAGCTCACATCAGTGTCCTTTCAGACCTCCGCAGCCCATTCTAATCCAATACTACAGTCTTTTGTTCTTCCCACTCCACGCCCGACCAAACTAATAACTCGTTGCATCACTTACTTGGGATTCAACCCATCATTACAGCTATTAACACTGCTATTTTTAGTTTGTGCAAGTTATTTGAATTGCTAGACTCCAAATTAACTCAGTCAACCCAATTTGAGGAACTAATGAAATGGTTGTCCTCCCAAAGCCTAACTAAAATAGGCAATGGGAGACAGGATAACTCTGTATCCGAGGTGCTGTGTCAATCTGTTGTGTGTCTTGAGGATCAAAATGTTGATGAGCCTGTAATTCAGGTCTCAGTGGCTGTACGTGCTCCGGTCATTGAATCATGCCTACTATCAGCAATTTCTGACATCATTCGCCCATTGGCACATTTTCCCTCCGCGTTGTCTATACCTAAACCAAGTGTTAACCAGATTGCTCCTAATGGCTCTGCGGTCATTCCGGTTGCACAGGAGGATAACGCAGGTAATGACTCACCTCACCTAGGACAAGGTCACTTACAGCTGCTTAAATCTAGAAATCCTAAATTCACGAAAAAGCGACCGCTGTCTCAAAAAAAAAAAAAAATTGAACATGGCGGGTCCAAAATATTCCAAAACCACACTCAATGCTTTTTTCAAAGCCCTTGGAAAAACATCCATTTCACACTCAGTCCCGGTTACGGGGACTGTGCCTGTAGCGAATCAAGCTGATCCGTCAATGGGGGCCTTGAGTCCCCCTCAGCCTGCTCCTTTCACTGACGCTTCTAGCGACACCCCGCAGTTGAGCAACTTTCTCCCCTCAGTACTTGGTATACACATTACAACAGACAAGGTATGCTGCCCTTGTGGCTGATCAAGCATTTGAGCCCACACAACCTATTGCTTCTATCTACTCTGCCCATGTTCCTTTAGTTGTAAAGCCACATGGGCTCGTAGGTCAGTCCACTCAGTAAGTAGAGAAAGCTACTCCAATCATGTGTGGATTCCCGTCAGCCACAAAATCAGTGTCCTTTGCCCCTCGGGCTGCTTCCAGGCTCCCTGCTGAATCATGCATGTCACAAGTTGCCGTGGAGGAACTCAAAATGAGAGTTGACGAATACGTGGCAGCAAATTTAGCAAGAGTGCTCCATAAATCTGCAGAGTTTCAGACTGCTTCGGTTGTCTCCTCTCGGTGCGCTGCAGATTCTCTCCTATGCCATTCACCGGACACATTTTCTGGAACTAAGGCAACATCTTGGTCTGAGGATCATCGGGCACCAAAGACATTTAGAGCAGCTGCCCAATTGAAATGGACGCCTCGTAAACCCAATCAGCAGCCTTCCTCCCGACATTTGCATCCCCATCGAGCTAGCTTTCATACATTCATTCTAAAGTGCAGAAAGGGAAACTTCCCAGTATAGGACTTAAACCTTCAGAGTGTTTTAAATATTTTTGGTGACATAAAAGATCTGCATAACATATCCACACTAGATATTGACCAAATTGAATGTGACAATGTACACACTCAGTAGTCAGACTATGGATCCCCTCAGGAGTGGTTTGGCAATTCATCTAGCGCTGCAAAATGCAACCTTTAGATATGGGCTTTTTATTAGCAGAGGATCCGGAGTGTGTACCTGTAAGATCTCAAATTTCCAAAACGAAACCGAACATCTATCAGGTCACCAACAGAGAAAGCCGAGACATCTCAAGAACCCCAAGCTTGCACCATTAACCATCAATCTGTAGTGTCACTTCGATTTTAACAATTGTAAGCTGGAACACCAGAGGCCATGCTCACCTCCACTCATTCAAAGATACGCCTGGTCTGTAACATATCATAGCCCTTCAAGAAACATGGCTGACCACTCCACTATGGGACAATTATGAGCTTACTTTGATCCCGGCTGTTCCCAGTGGAGAGAGACTGTTCTCTGGCCTTCTTGTGGCTCTCCACATTAAGTCAGGCTTCACCATTACGCCTTGGGCTTTTGTGGGTGCCCACTTCCAGCTCGTCGAAATTACTAAGAATGACAAGTCATTTGCTCTGGTTAAAATTTATCGCAATGTTCTGGCTATGTCTGATGAGTTGTCTGGTTTAACTACTATTTTTCATACTATACTCTCAAATTCAGCGATCACCCACACTGTCATTGTGGGTGACTTCAATCTTGATTGTTGGAATGAGAAGCGCCATAACCAAACAGTGCGTAAATGGACCACTTTTATGGGCAAACGCAACTTTCATATGGTTTATGGTGCAGTACCGGGTGATTCGCCTCCGCATTATACGTGGCATCGCGGTTTGAGCACCAGCATTATCGACTACATATATGTTGATCAGTGTCTCTTCCAGAATGTAAAACAACTAACTGTAAGAGACCAACTGTATAGTGATCATAGCCTTCTGACCTTACAGCTCGACAGGAATTTCTCAGATAAAAAAAATCTTCCATCAGTCTGAACTCATTGTAAACTCAGCACGTTCTCGTGTGCTTTGGAATGTGATATCATTGGCCACATTTAAGAGCGTGGTTGATTATAACTCCTTATCAGCGCACCCAGCACAGTACTCGGAATTATTGCACACTTGATAAAACAATTACAGTTCCATATCACAATAAAATCTGTCACTCTCACGTCTTTGATTCTTAAACCCATCGCATCAGAGACGAGTTCAGGAAAATAAAACTGCTTGTTGCCTCCACCCTTCCGTCCCGCTGGCAAGATCTTAATACTGCCAAATGCAGGTACAAAAATTGGTTAAGAGGTCGGAGAGCTCACATATATCAACAAGATAGTGAAGCCATGGCAACTGCAATGTTTAACAAAAATTCTGCAGGTATGTGGTACCTTTTAAATAATCATACCTATCATCAGCAAGGTGATTCCCAAATTAACGGTGTGCAAGAAGACAACTGGATTACCCATTTCACTGCTTTGTATGCTGACCCCCAATATGCAAAGCTTCAATATGAGCCAGTATCTACATCACCATGGCAGATTCATTCCTCCTATGATACAATTTATGCTCTCATATTGAAGATTATTGCTTCCATGGCCATGGGCCCTGGTGGGTTATCCAATCTTATGTTCAAAACAAATCCCCATGAATGGGCGCATATTCTTGAAACCATCTTCAGAGGCATATTAAATATGCAACTCATTCCACCTTCTTGGAAAACCTCTATCATCATACCCATTGTCAAACAGGGTGACCGAAGCGTCCCTTCAAACTATCGCCCAATTTCGCTTTTGGACGCTCTGGGCAAGACCTTCACCAAATTGGTTTTGCATGATTTTAATGCTTGGACTATGAAATTTCATCTGTCCAAACTTTAATGTATGCTGATGACCTTGTTCTCATTTCATTTCGGGTCTTCAGCGGCTACTAGATGCCTTTCATGGTTACATACAGCTGAATGAGTTAAAAATCATTATAGTGAAAACACAAATTGTGAACTACTCGCCCAGGCGCTCTGGGCCGCTAGCTCACATTTGGACCATCAACCAGTCTCCAGTTACATTGGTACCATACTATAACTATCTGGGGATGTTTTATGAGGGCAAAACAAAGGCACAGGGTCATCTAGAGCGTGTGGAATCCAAACTAGCCTCAGCTACTTCCCAAGCTCGTAAAATAATGTACAAACACTGAACATTCTCGATCATGCCTACTTGGCATTTCTGGAACATGAAAATCGTGCCATCTTTGCTGTATGGTTTGGAAACCCTGCCTAGCGATTCTCCCTTTCAATTTATAAAGTGGGATGCCAAATTTTGGCGGAACGTATTACATCTGCCTCAATGTACACCTGCGGGTTGGATCAGATATGAGCTTGGGCTGGTTTCGCTCCAGGAGCACTATAACTGGCGACTGTGCTCTCTATTCAAGAAATGCTTGTTATCAACAGAGCTAAATGTTATTTAGAAAATATTATCTCAGTATATGTTTTCAGTGAGTCACACCTTTATAAGTACCTGGCTCCGGAAAGTCTATCAAATCTTAGCCGAAGAAGAGATCTCTCTCGAGCTACTGCTCGGTAATCCGGATAAAGCCAAGCTTAAGATCCACCAGGTAGATTGGATCAAAACTAGAGAAATATGGTTAACCTACCATGACGGGGATGTCATTCGATTCCCCCCCAAAAAAGTCTGCATTCTGCCTCCATATTTGGTATGCTCTCCTTCATCTAAACTTCGTACTAGCATACTATGTCTGCGCTTCAACCTTTGGATTACCAACGACATACAAGCAAAGCACAGACTTCTTCTGGCCCATAGTAACGTTTGTCGTTTCTGCTTAGATGGCGACACTCGAGAAACTTTAGCACATTTGATTACAGAGTGATGTATCCTCTGGCCCGTGAGAGAGATGTTTTTCACTAGACATTGGAAGCACTTGGGGAGTGTAGCACAACAGGAATGCTGATCTATTATTCCAAGTTCGTGCAATATGCCCCTGCAAATAGCAACTATCAATTTCTTGACTAGCTTGAAATTGGAAGATGGATTAGATGACCTAGCGTTATGACATGCTGAATAATCTACTCTGTCATATTAATATCTTATTGATATCTAAATAGTGCACTATGTTGAATTTATTTTAATAATTTTGAGTTGTTACCTCCTCTTGTAAAACTGTTTAGTAGTGATATCTATACTGTAATTTTGCGAACACATGTATGCTCATTACTAATTTATATCAATGGTGATATGTATAGTGTTATCTTGTGATTATATGTTCGTTTATTCATGATCGATAGTCTTGTTTAACAGATATTGTTTAATATTGTTTTTAATGCTATTTCTGTTTTATGATCTTTTATATTTGAAAGGTTGATTTAATTCAGCCGTTACAAATATTAAAAAAAAACAAATACACTAAAAAATAGCAAAACATAACTGCTGCCACCAGATTGTCCCTTAGGAACATCTCAAGTAACCATAAATCCTCAGAGTGTTAGTCTAGGGCAAAACAAAAAGTGTAACCCATTGTACTGTGTTAGGACTGATTTTCTATAATCTGGCCTGGTGGACAGATGTATCGAAGGCCAAACTATATTGTGACAGGGAGAACTCTGGGAAGCTGTAGCCAAACCAGTTCAGGTAGCAGTGACAGGTGGTCTAGGCTAATATCTTCAGAGGTGGTGAGCTTGTAAAGGGTCCACAATGAGGTCACACCATGGGAATCCCAAATTACACTTAGAAAGGATGTATAAAAATTATTTATGGCCAAAACACTATGAAAAATTACTACTAGCAATTAGAGTTATCAACAATAGATGCATATATACAGTTGCTCATTGTAGGGCATAATACATATCAGAAACGCCTGCAAAGGAAAGGTTATTATATAATAATGCACTCCAGTCCACAGAGATGACCCCTAGCTAAAATTGTCTAGCCCCAAGTTGTCTGGGGCCTTTTGCCCAATAGTTCAGGAAAAAGTTCCACAGACGTTATGAAGCAGGAAAAAATGCAGGTAGGGTCTCTGAGGTCTAATGAAGGCTTCTTAGGGTACAAGTAAAACTAACTACCAAACAGTAGTCCCAACTTTCAGAGGACTTCGCAACAAGCAATGGCAAAATCAAAAGTGTTACAATAGCCGAGTGACTTATAATGGGAGTAGGTTAGAAGCTACACAACTTACCCCTGTACTCTGATTCTTCCCCAGTCTTAGCAGGACAAAGCAAGAGGGTCCGAAGTTGCTTTTCCCGGACAAAGTCACAGTCCTCACAGGGATTATAGGTTCAAGCAGATCTCCAGTTGGTGTCCTTCACTGTTGCAAGGCCTCGCGTTTGAAGAATTCACCAAAACTCGATGCAGAACCCCTCTCAGGACTGGACTCTGGTCAGCTATGCAATTTCAGATGGTGGTCACTGCAGCAGGGTGATGCAAATAGACTCAGCAGTCGTTAAGCTTGTTTGTACAACGATAAAACGTTGCCACAGGTGATACAAAAGTAACCAGAAGTAGTACCACTAACACAACTAAGGGAAACAATGCTTCCCAGTCCTGACAGCCTGAAGGACATGTCAGTTTCACAATGACAAATGAGCAAAGGCCAGTGTAGTAAAAGTTCAGGTCGGATTCAAAAATAAAAAAAAAAAGGTTTTGGGGTCCATAAAAATGGAAGGAAAGGTGCGACAGACATCTTTCCCAACACCCTGTAATGTATCGAACTGCGTGGGCTATCCTTGATATAGGTTGAGCCACCTGATATTCACATCCAGCCCCTTCGTTTTGCTCGGGTCTCCATGCTTGCCTGAACGTCGCTGGTTTGATGCGCCAAAAAACAGCTAGATTGAGCGGCCCCGATCAGCAAAATCTTTCTTGGCCTGAGCCGCACTCCCAATCTCCAGTGCCAGGGTCTCCACTCTATTTTCGTTTCCGCTTTCCTCGTATATGCATGGTACTCACCCCCATTTTCCCAGGTAGTGTCGTTTCTCCCAGAGCACTGGCCAGGTTTCTCATCTCCAGAGTCGATCAGGGTTTATTTGCACCTTTGGTTGACTGAAGGTGGGTCATCTCCATCTCTTGGTGTTCAGAGTCCTCAGGGGATTCATTTCTTCTGTTTAACCCTTCAGGGCTTCCTTTTCGAATTACTACAATTTAGGGTGAGAGAGACTACATGCTAAGCAGCCATGTCATCCGCGAACACGGATGGTTTTCCAACAGTGTGAATTTTTACTAGGCGAGTGACATGCTTGGCCTAGTTTCAAATTGTTTTGATCCCTCCACTCCCTCCAAGTGCCCATCTTTTTTTTCTTTAGGTGGAGTTTCCTTTAACGTTTCAGAGGTTGTGCGGAATAACTTCAGGATTGTCTATGTGCTTATTCTGCCTGCTTAGCTTAGAAATACCCTTTTGCCCCCACCCCAAAGCATTAAAATGTACAGAGTCTGCCATCAAATACAGTTCTTATTTTGCCTTTGAAGTGGGATGGATCCGATTCAAGGCATTTATAAATACACATTTGCATTTTGTTTTCTACTTATGTTACTCGCTTGAACTTTTGGTAACTTATGCAATTCTGTAATAAACACAACATTTTGTTCAGAATACGTGTGCAGTGTACTCACTTGGGTTATCAATGTGGACGAACCATGCCAATTCTACAGTCTTTTCCCTCCCTTGTGTGAGGAAAAGACATCACAGCCATTGCTACCCCATAACGTTATTTTGGTCAATCTTGCGGATGATTGCTACCCGGGAACGAGGATAAAGCTCTGCAACAAATACAAGCTTTTCCATTCTGTAGCTTCTTATGCAAGTGTGGGTACATGAATGCATATTTGCACAAGGGTAGGGAGAAGAGGATGTAGACGGAGCTCACCTTTACACTTTCCTCCTTCTTTAAAACTTCCCTCACTGATTTCTCTGCAATCTTCCTTCCCATCCAGCCTTTCTTCCTCATCCTCCAAACCTTGGAAGTCCAGCTCATGCTCCTCTGGGATGGCATCCCTTGGGTTCTTCTGTTACAAAGAATCATTAACAATAACTCTTTTGGTTTTTTGTGAATTTCATGATAATTTCTTCTTTAAATAGGGGCTTTGAGACACAAATAATGCAGACATGAAATATATTAAATAAATAAAATATTCATGTTAACAAAATGCCATTGTAAGCCAGCTAGAAATGATGCCTACACTTCTTCAAACACTTCCTACAGCCTATTCAAGTATTAGGAAGTGATATGACATGCATTACTTACCGTAATTGCATTTCTGATGATTGCATCTGCTTAGATTCACGTGCATATAGTGCAACATCTAGTGGTAGTTGCATCTCGCCTTTCGAGGATCGAAAGGGAGACGTTCGACATGGGTGTGCTTGCAACACTATCCCTAACGTGGCTTGTAGTGCACCCAACAATCGCGCGTCGAGGTCCCTCGGGTCGTGTTTTTTCTGCCGTGAGGGAGCCTTATGACTTACATGAGTGAATACCGAGAGAGAATAGCAAGATGTCTATGTTTCTTCGTTTCCGAGCGGGCAGAAAGGGTGGGCTCATGTGATTCTAAGCAGATACAATCATCAGAAATGCTATTACTCTAAGTAATGCATGTCTTATGCTTGTGAATCTGCTTACAGTCACATGCTGTGCATAGACCAGCGAGCAGTACCCAGAGTTGGAGGTAGGGTGTGAGAAGAAGGAACAGTATTAAAGAGATGTCTTAGTAACGCTTGTCCCACCTGAGAATCAGCCTAGAGTGAGTATCTAGGCAGCAGTGTTTTGTAAAGGTGTGTATAGAACTCGAGGTTGCTGCTTCGAGAGGAACATTTGCAATGAATGCTATGGAAGCCCCAGTGCCCCGAAAAGAGTGCACTATAGGCTTGAAGGGCAGATCTCTCTTGGCAAGAGTGTAGCAGAGCGTGATACAATTTACAATCCACTTTGAGATGGCTGATTTAGAGACAGGGTCCCCTTCTCTACCAGCCGCCACTGAAATGGTTTTTCTTAGTGGTCTAGTCTTTTCCAGATAATATATGACCACCCTGCGCACATCAAGCGTTTGTAGGCTTCTTTCTGACACATTAGTGGGGTTCTGGAAGAAGGTGGATAGTTCGATTGATTGGTTCACACGGAACTCTGGCACAAATTTAGGCGCAAACCTTGGGTGAGTGCGCAAAACCACCTTATCTTTGTGAATTGTGTCAAATGGGTCTTGAACTGAAAGGCCAGTAATTCACTGACTTCTTGTTGAAGTGACTGCCACTAGGAAGGCGGTCTTGTAAGTGAGTGCTTCAAGGCTAGCCTTATGCATAGGTTCAAAGGGAGATACCATTAGTCTAGTTAATACCACATTTAGGTCCCATCCGGGAGGTGGGTTTGAAATTGGGGGATGAAGTCTTTTAACCCCTTCCATGAATGCCTTAATCACTGGGATCTTCCACCACAACACCTTCTTTTGGGACGTAGTGTAAGCTGAAAGTGTAGATAGGTGGACCTTCAGGGAATTAAAACCCAGACCCGAGTCCAGTAGAGGAGTCAGGTATAAAACAATATGGGTTGGAGAGCAGTGTATGGGATTGATGCTCTTAGAATGGCACCAGATAACGAAGTGTTTCCCTTTATTGGAATAGCAATGCTTGGTGTTCTGCTTTCTAGCCTCTTTAAGTGTGTTCAGGCATCTCTAAGGAAGTTGGGCATTGTACGTTCTCTCCAGAGTTGCAAACAAGTCGATCGCAGGGAAACCCTATTCCACAAAGACATTGGAGACGATGTCTTTGTGTAATTGCCATTCGTATTGCAGAGATTGAGTTCCCCTGGAACGTGTTGAGAAAGGAGGAACATCTTGTGTTTGAGAGCCCACTTCCGTATGTTCTGAGACAGTTTGGATAACCCTGGAGAGTGCGTGCCCCCCTGTTTGTTCAGGTAATACATGGACGTGGTACTGTCCGTGAAGACAAGTACTGTCTTCTCCTGTAGTTGTGTCCGGAAAACCTTTAGAGATTTAAACACTGCCAACAATTCCAACAGGTTTATGTGGTTGGATGACACTGCTAGGGACCAAACGCTGTGCACTGTGTGATGAGGTGGTGAGGCCCCACACACCGTCAGAGATGAGTCTGTGGTGAGAGTGGCTTCTATAGCGAGAGTGGTGAAGGTTTTCCCCTTCAAGATGTTTTCCATGGAACACCACTGCAGAGAGAGAACGAAGGCGGCCGAGAACCACTAGATCGTCTTATTGTGCGCTGGCCTGACACCATTGACTGTTTAGCCACTCTTGCATGGGGTTCATGTGCAAATGTGCGTGTGGGACTAAGTAAATGCAGGAGGCAATCATCCCCTACAGTTGCATGGCTTTGCGTACAGTCACCTGGCGACTGGCTACATAGTGAGGGATCTGGAACAGCATGCTTTGAACCCTCTCGGAGGGGAAGACTAGACTGTCTTCTGACAGAATTAGATGCCCCAGAAATTGTTTGAAGTGGCTGGGGTCTAGGCTGGACTTTTTCGCATTTATTGAGAATCCAGACTGAAGAGTAGATCTGCCCTCTTTTGGGTGTTTGATAAGCATGTTCTGTACGAATCCCCTGGTATTAGCCAGTCGTCATAAGGATAGACTGGAATGGACTGCCTGCACAGATGAGTCGATACTACAGCCAGCGCCTTTGTAGAAGTTACTTTCTTACCGGGTAACGTTCTTTCGATGGCATGTTCCTCCGACGTAAACCACATCTTTGACAGTGATTACCACAGCTGTGCCGCTTGGTTTCAGCGTAGGCGTCCTGCGTCGATGACGTCGATACGCTCCCTCGAGGACCTTCTCCGACGGTCGACGTCACCAGATGTTATATGCACGACGCCATAGCCTCAGTTGTAGTTTTTTCGCCCAGAACATGTAGCACCAATCTCCTCCCAGTACAACTACAAAAAGCCTTGCGGAAACAGAAGCTGCAATAGTATGAGAAATTCTGTAGAGGGGCAGGTAGGGAGGGTACGATGTGGAATACGTCGGAGGAACATCCATCGAAAGAACGTTACCAGGTAAGAAAGTAACTTGTACTTTGTGGGGATTGTGTCCTCTGACGTATTCCACATCTTTGACAGACTCCCAAAGCAGTACCAACGTAAGGAGGTGGGAAAAGAATTTAGAATTTTTTAGAATGCCCAATTAAATTGCAGAATAGAGGACTGCCTTACCAAAGGCCAAATCTTGCCCATGGATAGAGTGCAGGGAATAATGTTTCACAAAAATATGGATAGAGGCCCATGTAGCTGCTTCGCAAATATTGCAAATCAGAACACCCATCTGTAGTGCAGTGGAGGCAGCCATACCCCTAGTAGTAGAATGTGCCTGTAAGCCTAATGGAGGGTCCTTACCCGCCAACCGATAACACTCGGAGATCGTCAAAATCTAGACAAGGTCTGCTTGGAAACAGCCTGACCTAAACGCCTTCCAGCGTAACCAATAAAGAGCTGATCGTCCACTCTGACCCGGGACATCCATGAGAAAAGAAACTCAAAGCTCTCCTAGGGTCCAACCTATGGTGCGCCTCTCATCTTCCCTACCAGGATGTGGAAGAGGATAGAATGCCGGAAGAATTACCTTCTGGCTCAGATGGAATTCCGACACAACCTTCGGAAGAAAGGAAGGCCGAACCCTCAAGACAACCCTGTCCTTACAGAACACAGTGAAGGGTGGTTTGGCGGAAAGTGCCTGCAACTCACTCACTCTGCATGCGGAAGTAACCGCAACTAAAAATACAGTTTTATAGGACAACAGTCAACGGACAAGAATGTAAAGGCTCAAACGGAGCTCCCATTAGGAACTTTAAAACCAAATTCAAATTCCATCTCGGCACCTGGAAAGGCGACGGTGAAACACATTAGTGAGCCCTTTTAAAAACTGAGATATCAAAGGGATTTTAAAATAAGAACATTCCTCACATGAGCGCTTAAATATGGACAGCGCCGCCAGGTAACCCTTCATGGTACCCACATGCAGGCCCTTGTGGGCTAAAGAAAGCAAAAAAGACAAAACCAAAGGAATGGAACATTGGAAAGGATCCACATTCTGTACCCTGCAACAGTTGCAGAACTTCCTCCAACGGCAAAAGTACAGGGATTTCATTACGGGCCTTTTGGCCGAAAGCAACACCTCCATCACGTCTTCAGGGAGGTCCCAATCCTTATATCTCAGCCTTTCAGATACCAGGCATAAAGGCTGAGTGGCTTGACCTCTGGATGGAGAACTCGACCCACTCCCGTGAGAGCAGATCGTCTTGGTAGGGAAGACGACGTGGAGGGCAGATGGACATGTCTAAAAGGTCTGGGTACCACGCTCTCCTGGCCCATGCCTGAGCAAAGAGGATCATCCGGGACAACAACTGCAGAATGACGGGGACTGGAGGGAACGTGTACAGCAGTGGGAAGGACCACTCCACTAAGAACATGTCCCCTAAGGCTCCCCTTGGGGGAAATTACTGCGAGCAGAATCTCTCACACTTCTGGTTGACACTGGTGGCGAAGAGATCCACTTGTGGGGTCCCCCCAAAGGGCGAAGATCTCCAAAAGAACTTCCTGAGCCAGCTCCCCCTCGTGAGAGACGTGCTCTGCCTGCTCAGAGCATCCGCTGCCGCGTTTGTCTCCAGCCAGATGAACTGCCGAGATTGAAATTTCATGCTGGATGGCCCAGAACCACAGCTGCATCGCCTCCCTGCGCAGTGGGAGTGATCCTGACCCCCCCCCCCCCATTTTGTTGAGGTAGTGCATGGCCACATAATCAGGACATTCTTCCCCTGCACAGACGGCAGAAAAGCCTTCAGGGCTAGACTGACAGCCCGCAGCTCTACCAGATTGATATGGAGTCTGGACTCCAACGGAGACCAACGACCGCTGGCTGTGAGCTCGTTGGCATGAGCTCCCCAACACGTGAGGGATGCGTCCGTCACGATCGTCAACACCGGCCATGGTGCCAAACGAAACCCCTTTGAACAGATTTCCTTTGACGGCCCAGCACAGAAGGTCCTGGCCAACCGAGGGCGGAATGTGAACTGGGTCCGACATCCTGCCGGAGAACTGCGACCACTGCATCTTGAGTGCCCACTGCAGAGATCCCATCTGCAGCCTGGCCTCTGGCACCAGTAAAATGCAGGATGCCAGGAGGCCGAGCAATCTAAAGAACTAACGCTGGGCACGTTGAAATGTGTCCACCATCTGCTGAATGTGGTGAGCCCTCACCTGGGGAGGCGAACACTGCCCCAGGGATGTGTCTGGCACTGCCCCGATGTACTGGAGCCGCTGGGTAGGTGTCACATGAGACTTCTTTAAGTTGAGGGAGAAGCCCAGCTTGTGAAGGGAGTGGCAGGTGACGTACAGATGATCCAGGACTTGCTTGGGAGAGCGTGCCCTGATCAACCAATCGGCCAGGTAGGGGTAGACGCAAATGCCCCCTTTCCTGAGATGCGTTGCCACCACCACCATCAGCTTGGTGAAGACCCTCGGGCAGAGGTCAATCCGAACGGCAGGACCCGAAACTGAAAATTCAAGTTGCCAGCCTCGAACCTCAGGTACCTCCTGTGCTTGGGATGAATCGGCACATGAAAGTAAGCATCCTTGAGGTCCAGAGACACCAACCAATCCGAAGTTGAACGAGGACTTGAGAAAGAGTAACCATCTTGAACTTGTCCTTCCTGGGGAGCTTGCTGAAACCACTCAAGTCCATGATGGGTCTCAATGCTCCGTCTTTTTTCGGGATCAAAAAATATGGGGAATACCATCCCTTGTCCCTCTCCGCTACAGGCACGAGTTCTATGGCTCCTTTCTCTAGCAGGGATAGGATTTCCTGCGCAAGGAGCGGATCCGGATGCTTCAAAGAGCGCTTCGCCGGTGGATTATTGTGAGGCCTCTGCCGGAAAGTAAGACAGTAGCCGTGGGCTATAATCTCCAGTACCCACACATCTGAAGTAATGGCACGCCATTCTACAAGATGCTGCGCCAGCCCTTCCCAAACCGGCGAACCATGGGACATGGCCTCATGACTGAGCGGAAGTGGCTGCGGCAGTGCCAGAGGGCAAGGAGGCAACTCACCGAGCGGCTTTGGCACCTCGAGTACCTTGCTTTCCACCTCTGGTACTCCTACGGTGGCCCATTTGACTGACAGCTCCCCTCGATCTACCAAAGGAAGAGTAGCATCGAAAGGAGCCGCCCCTCAATTGCGGACCCTAGGCCGAAAAGGCAGAGGTTGACGCACGGCAGCGCTAAAGGACCTTGCTGCAGCTTTGGAGGTCTGCAACCTCTCAAGGCTCTCGTCAGCCTTGCTGCCAAAAGGATGGACACCATCAAAGGGCATGTTGAGAAGCCGGGACTGTACATCAGGAGCAAACCCCGACATCCGCAACCATGCAATCCTGCGCATCACGGTGCTTGCTGCCATGGACCGGCTGACACAGTCTGCCACGTCCAGACCAGACTTAACGGTTTCACACATGGCATCCTTGCCATCCTGAACGAGGGCAAAAAACTATCCCGTTCCTCCCCTTCGGGAATATATTCAGCCTCCAACGACAATTCTACAGAGTGTGTGTGAATCTTGCAAGGGCACAAACTGAGTTGGCTGCTTTTAAAGCCATTCCCCCAGAAGAAAAGCGTTTGTCGCCCCTATCAGGAGGGATTGTAGGATACGAAGCCTGGTTTGCTGGGGCCGTAGCCGCCTGCACCACCAAACTCTCCAGAGTAGGGTGCATAGCCAATTAGCATGGGGCACCACTGGCTGGGTGCTTTTTTCGGCAACGACTTATTCACTGCCAGGAGACTCTCCGGAGCAGTCCAAGCCGCTGCCACCCTTATTTGTAAGGCCATATGAAATGGCAACACCGGGTCAGTGGGTGGACCCTGGTCCAAGATATCTGTCAGGTTATCCTGCAGAAAATCCACAGGTGGAGCAGACCAACCCAGGTATTCAGTTACCCACGACATGAGGCGCCTGTATGAGGAATCAGCATGTGTACCAGTGGTCTTCCAGTGGTCTTCCAGTTGGCAATGACCAGACAAGTCATCAGGAACCTCAGGAGGCACAACCCCCTCTTCTTCAGACCCTTCCTCCACCTCTGAAATGTAATCCAAGGGTTGGAACAAGTCCCCCCTCAGAGGAAGAACAGAGTATGGGTCAAACATAGACCGCACAGACTTGCTGAGCGCCTTTCTCGGAGCTTCCACAGCTCTCCGGGGCACCGCTGGCAAATTTTCCTCAAAAGGCGTTGAGGGCACTGATGGAAGAGGTGTCGACATCGACCCTGAGGCGGCGATGACTGACAACGGCTTTGAGGCCAGAGCCCCTAGCGTGTCCTTGATGGCCTCGGCGCCGATGACTTTCTCAGAGCCGGAGCCTCGAGTAAGTTCCTCGACGGACATGGCGCCGATGCCTTCTACGAAGGATCCACAGGCTCCAACGGTCTCGACAGCGTTGAGGACCGGGACCTGGAGCGGGCACTGTGGCGATCATCCTTGTCCGATCGGGACCGCAACGGTTCCCGATGATCGCGCCGACCGCCCGAGCCTGAAGGCGTGCAAGCGGTGGCCCTAGCGCATTCCTTGCTGGCTTCACTCGAAGGCGCGGACGGAACAGTGCCCTGCGATTCAAAAATCGCCATCATCTGCTGCCGGAATTGCTCCCATTCGGCCGGCGACGAGTGTTTCGTGGGACAAGCCACCCGCTGTCTGGCGGAGTCCTCTGACGAGGACGGGGAGGCGACCGGTGACGGCGCTTCTGTGAATGCCTCGAAGAGGCAGAGGAATGGCGGGAGCCACTCCTGGACCGAGACCCGTGGACTTGCGCCAACACGGAGAGTCGCCCCTCAAATCGTTGGTCGAAAGTCCAGCGGATTTCGACTTATGGGGTTTGCAAACCCTACCTACCGACAACTTCTTCCGTTCCCGCAAGGCCTTCAACATCAAAGACTGGCATTCATTGCAGTCATCGGTGGCGTGGCTCTCGCCCAGACACCAGAGGCAGAAGTCGAGCGGGTCCGTAAGAGACATCTTGGAACTGCAGTCTTGACACTTCTTGAAGCCCGACTTCGGGGTAGCAGAATACGAAGACCTATTTCTCGAACAATAGAAGAACCGATTCAACAAGAGAACCTAGGCACGCCGAGATTCCGAAGCAAACACGTTTGCAGAAAAAACAGAACTGAGGCAACGGGCGTTGTGCGTCCTACATATAACATCTGGTGACGTCGACCGTCTGAGAAGGTCCTCGAAGGGAGCGTATCAACATCATTGACGCAGGACGCCTATGCTGAAAATGTTTTCCGAAGCAGTACAGCTGTGGTAATCACTGTCAAAGATGTGGAATACGTCAGAGGACACAATCCCCTGGAAAATACCATTGGGGCAGAGGCAATGCCAAAAGGAAGGACCTTGAAAAGATAGTGTTTGTCCTTTATCGTGAACCTGGAGTATTTTCTGTGCGCTGGCAGCATTGAAATATGAAAGTATGCATCGTTCATGTCCAATGTTACCATGGAATCCCCCTGTGTTAGTAGAGGGATTACCTCTTGCAATGTCGTCATTCTGAACTATTGTGGCTTGACAAATTTGTTTGCTGGGCGCAAGTCTAGCACAGGGTGCATGGTAAGATCCTTTTTGGGTCCCAGGAAGTAAACTGAATAAATACCCTCACTTAACTGTAGAATGGGGACAACTTTGAGTGTCCTGTTCTTGCAGGATCTCAAACTCTTGCAGTAGGATCTTCAGATGTTCTGGTGATAATCGTCTGCACGTTGGTGGTCGGTATCAAGGTGGTCGGCTGAACGCAATACAGTAACCGTGGGCGACTGTCTTGAGCACCCACTGGTCTGTGCCAATTCCCTCCCATTAATGAAATAATGATGTTATTCATCCCCCGGCTGGGGAGTTTAATAAAGTTACTCACCGTAGTGACTACCTTACTTCTAGTCCATAGTCCCCTTTCCTCCAAACTTTTGGGATATTCCGTCCTGTGGGACAGGACCGGAGCACTTTTTGTAAAAAAAGCATCAAATTGAAAAATGTGTCCTTCTCTTTTTATGCGGAGTACCGCACGCGGCCGTAACCCTGCCCTCCTTAGCTACGCCCCGCACATCGCCCTTCAGTCCTTTTCTATCGCCAGGTCTGAGACCATTTAAGCAATAATAGAGGATACTTATCAGAGGGGACTGCCAGCGGGAGTATGGAGGAAAGGGGACTATGGACCAGGAGTAAGGTAGTTGCTACGGTGAGTAATTTTATTATACTCCTACGTCCCATCCCCTTTCCTCCATACTTTTGGGAGACTACCAAGCGCTCCTTACAGGATAACGGGTGGATGGAACTCCTTTACTGAAAGGGGTTTTTAAGAACAGCTTGCCCGAACTGAGCATCAGCCCTGGAGCTCACGTCTAAACAGTAATGCTTACCCAGGAGCAATGGTTTCCCAGGGAACATTTTTGGAAGGCAATGGCAGCTGCCTTACCCCACATAAAATGGGCATGAATTACCTTTGGAGGTTGAAGGCCCTGAACGGAATACGCTTCAGAGATACAGGAAGCAATCCATCGGGAGATGAAGCTTTCGAAGCAGGCTTTCCTTTTGGGTCTCCGAAGGTCACCAAGAGTTGGGAAGAGCTCCGAAGATTCGATGTTCTGTCCAAATAAAACTTAAGAGCTCGCCTTACATCCAAATTATGCAGAACCCTCTCGGCATCTGAAGCCGGTTCTGGGAAGAGAAGTAAGGAAATAGACTGGTTCAGATGAAAATCAGATACCATCTTTGGAAGGAAAGAAGGATTGGTCCGGAGGACCTTATCCTTGGGAAAGGTGAGGAATGGATGTTCTACCTACAAGGCCTGAAGCTCGCTTACACGCCTTGCCTAAGTTACCGCAATCAGAAAGGCCATTTTCCATGAAAGGAATTTCAAGTCTACCCTAGCCATGGGTTTGACGGGTTTATGACAAAGCAGTAAGGACCACATTCAGATACCACTTAGGATGCGGGCTGCGCACAGGTGGATACAGATGCAACAGACCTGCAAAGTGCCTTTTAATGACAAGGTTCGTCAAAGAAAAAGAGCAAAAGTCTGTGGACAGGTAAGCAGCAATAGCCGACAAATCAGTCCTACAAGACATAACATGATTGTCTGAAGCTGTCAGATGATAAATTAAAGACAGCACAGTGTCGATAGCAGCTTCTCTGGGGTCCAGCTTGTTTGCTAAACACCAGTGAAAGAAACAGACCTGGTCGAAGGTTTTCTAGCCGCTTGGATAATACGCATATTATCCGTGGACAAATTGAAACTCTAAAGATTTAAACTCAGGCACCAGGCCACCAAGCTGAATGATTGTGTGGAGGGGTGCCACATCTGCTGATTGCTCTGGTGAAGCAGGTCGAGAATCAGTGGAAGCCTGATCGGTGAGCAGACCGACAGATGCTGAAGCTCCGAAAACCAGAATCTGGCTGGCCACCATGGGGCTATGAACAGGAAAGTGCAATTCAACATGTTCCCGAGCTTGCATAGTGCCCGGTGAATCTGAGGAAAAGGCAAGAAGGCGTAGGCCCTCATGTTGTGCCACAGAATCTCGAGAGCATCCCCCAGGGAAGAGTCTCTGAGCCCGTTCCTGTAAGCATGCAGAGGAAGTTTCCTGTTCAATGATGTCGCAAAGACGTCCACTTCTTGAGTGCCGCAATGGCAAAAAAGTTCAGAGTGCATCTCCGTGTTCAGCTCCCACTCGTAGCTGACCACCGCAGAGTCTGCTGTTACATTCAGCTGGCCCAGAATGTGTACCGCCACTCGCCAAACACTGTGTTGAATGGCCCATTCCTAAATCTGAATGGCTAGATCTGCAAGGGGAGGTGACCTGCTACCCCCCTGCTTGACATAAAACATGGATACCGCATTGTCCGTGCGGATGCGGACCACCTTGTTCACAATCCCTGGTATGAAAACTTTGAGCGCCAAGAAAAATCGCCAGAAGTTCAGATAATATATGTGATATTGTCTGTCCATGCGGCGACCACAGGTCGAAAACCTGACGATCCATCGTCGCACCCCACCCGATAAGGGAGGAGTCCGTCATAATGGTCACCTGAGGGGAGGGCTCCTGAAAGGGCACACCCACTGACAAGATTGCTGGAAGAAGACCACCAAAGAAGATCTGTCATGTAGGGTGGAACCAGGATCATTTTGGTGTCAGGGTCCACCGCCTGTAGCCAGGAGCTCCGAAGAGCCAACTGTGTAAGTCGCATCTTGAGACGCGCCAGGGTAAGAGCAGGCACATATGAGGCCCAGAAGCCTCTGGAAGCACCAGGCAGACATGCTCTCCGACTGAATTAACAGACATGTGGTTAACAGATCCGCCATCCTGTCTACCGTCAAGAACACCCTACAGTCGATCGTGTTCCAACGGAAACACAGGAATATAAGGTCCTGAGAGATTGTCATGGAGGATTTCCGCCAGTTCACCGACAGCCCAAGACTGAACAGGAGCTGAATTAGAGACTGAAGATTGCTCTAAGCTTTCACCGGACAGGGACTGCGCAAAAGTCAATCCAAATATGGATGCACATGAATACCCTGTAGCCTTAAAAAAGCCGAAATGACAGTCATCTTTGTGAAGACATGTGGAGCAGAGCTGTGACCAAAAGGGAGCACTCGAAACGGATAGTGCTCCTCTCCCAGGGAGAACCGCAGATATTACTGATGAAGGCTCCAGATCAGGATATGCATAAGCATCCTGAAGGTCCAGAACGCTGAGCCAGTCACCCTTCTGAAGAGAGGACTTTATTTGCCAGAGCGTGATTATCTTGATTTTTTCTTGGGGAAGAGAAAGGTTGAACTGGGAAAGGTCTAGAATGTTGCACAGGCCAGCCTGGTTGGGTTTTGGCACCGTAAACCGACATGAGTAGAAGCCCTCCCCTCGTTCCACGAGGGGAAAGGGTTCTATAGTCCCGAAATCTAGAAGCTTCTGAACCTCGGCTATGAGGGTGGGTGTCCCCCGACTGCTGAAAGGGAGGATTGAAGGGTGGGGGAGGGGCAAACGGAAGCCCGCCCCAGCGATGGACAAAACCCACCGGTCGTCAGTGACTGTTTGCCACGCCTCCAGATGAGACCATATTCGTTCTCCCACCAGAGTCTTGTGCGAGCGCCAAGAAATATCACTTTGCAGACTTTTCAGCATAGAGACTACCTATCCCTAAGTGGCTGACGAGAGAAAAAACAGCCACGTGGCTGCCTACGGCGGGAGTTACGCAGCGGAGGATTGGTCCTGCGCGACCTGTGATCTTGGAACCCTCGAAAGCCTGAAGAGGATCGAGATAGGGACCCAGATCTCCGACCTTTGACTGGGGCCTTTGCGCTCAGGCCTTAGTTTTGGTGAGCTCGACATCGGTTGAGGAATGAAACAACTCTTTGCCATCAAATGTCAGGTCCAGAACTTTATCTTGGACCTCCTTCGAAAACTTTGTTGCATAAAGCCAAGCCTGACGAGAGGTGTCCACCCCCAGCATGAGGCCATGAGCCAAGATGTCAACATGATGCGCACAGTCTCCAGCATATCTTGCGCCAACACTCTAGCGTCTGACAAGCCGCCTTTAAAGTCTTCTAACCTGTCAACAGGAATGAACTTCTGGAAGTCAGCCAAATCTCTCCACAGTTTCATATTCGCCGCCGCCAGGATGAGCTCTGCGTTGGCCTGACGCAATTGCAGGGCCAAATTGGAAAAAATCTTTCCCAAGGAATCAAGCAATTTGTCCTCCTTGGACAGAACTTGTGCCGCAGCTGCGGAAGTTGCAGAGGCCGGCATAGTTTGCAGAGTGGCGGCCGCTATCACCGTCGAGGACGGAAGCGGGCATGACGCCAAGGCTACTTCCTCAGAGGTGTGAAGCCTGTAACAGGCGTCAATTCTGTTATTTATGTGCAGCCCGGTGTGGGGTTTATCCCAGACCTTGCGGGCCTCGGCCTGATGTCCATCAGAAGCAATAGGGCGGTGCGCTCTTGTAGAGACAAGGTTAGCGCCCCCGAAAACACCCCTTACTGCGGAGCGGGTGCCTCAGGTACTAGTATGTCGAGGAGTGACATGTCCAGTACCCGGTCGTGAAATGCTCATAACGAGCGGGGCTGGTCCACACTGTCCTGATCTGCCAAAAGTCGTCTAGAGCATCCGGATCCACCCGACTGCGATTGACAGCCGTCAGATTGACATCACGCTCTGCTGAAGACTTGTCCACCGGTGACAAGGGAGGCAGAGGCAGAAGAGCCGGAGAAGGGCCGGGCTGCAGAGGAAGTGTTACTGCCGGGGCGACAGGTGCCATGACAGGAACTGTCGGTGCAGGCAACGGAGTCTGAGGGCAGATTTCCCTGAAGAGGCCCTTAAAGTACTCCCTCATAGGATCAGAGTTCATTAGACTATGAAATTCCCCAAAAAAGGCATCCCCAGCTGAAGCATTAGTGGGTAGAGGCCTCTCATGAGGAACATAACCCCACGAACGTAGAGAGGAGGGCTGCCAAGAGGGCCCGCCACCAACCGGGTCTACATAGACCAATGGGGCAGATGTAGGAGGAAGCGAGACTGAATGTGGTAGTGGCACCCGAGCACGCTAGTCATAGAAAGGGCAGAACAGATTCACACTGTCGCGTGGATGTGGTTGTCCACCAAAAAGGTTTTTCAGCACCTGCCGACGATAGCATGGGTGTGAGGGAAGAATCCAAAATGGTCGCCGCAGACCACACAGGAACGCCCCGCCATTTTCTGAACATATGAGAACTGTCACGTGTATAGATGAGGCAGTTGACTCTACAGATTGGTCAGGGGACTTGACTGAAATTTTAGCCTCGACACAAGGATCCTCGGCGGAGCCGGTATTATGGGGCCTTGGACGTTTACTGAACATCCGGTCCCTAGAATTTGCCTCCAAAAGAGGAACCTCAAACGCCAGTAACAGAGGAGTTATGGTCGACAACCTCTCCCTGTGCCCCCTCAACAGAACCGGTACCTCTGCGAGCACGGGAAAGGTGAGTAATCAACCTCACAGACAAGACCTTTACAGGCCTCAGTTCTGTTGGTACACACCTTAGCCTTGTTAAGAGGAACCTTGGAACAGAGATCGGTCTTAATAGCGCCCTCTCGAGATTGGCCTCGACCCGTGGTTCGGTACAGAAAGCCTCAACAGAGGCCTCATGGCGCACCCCGGTGTCTGTGTGAAGCTCCAGACAAGGAGACCTCGGAGCGAACTCTGGTACCCAACGCCTCAGCATGACAATGCTGGCTATTAGGACCTGATCAGTGAACCTCGGATCGTGATATTGAGTATAGGCAGGCCCCTCGCGGAAACCCTCGGAGGAAACCCCGGTAGGCCTATTAGGCCTGCGAGGCATCTCAGGGATAACCCTGGTAGCAGAGCTTTTGAAGCCCCTCCCGGACCTGGAGTACCCCAAGGAGGAGTCCCCCGGCCGGGGTGCCCTGAAAAGTAAAGAATTTACCGGGCATGTCATTTTTCAGTCAATGAATGAAGAGTTGGAAATGCGATGGAGGAACCTTCTGGAAGATCTCCTCCCACCGACGAAGACGACGCTGAAGGGCCCAGACCGAATGGGAGTCACAGGAGAAACACAAGTCACACCGGTGATGCGGTCCCAGACACTCCATTCAGAGAGAATGGGGACCCCGCCCTAGCGAAGCAACGCTCGCAAGAACAACAAGTGGCAAATCCCAGATGCTCCAGCATAGACTGAGGACTATGCGACTGCAGAACCGGAGCAGGAGAGAAGGACAACGGAAAAGAAAAAGGTCTTCCCGGTGATGCTAGTGCGTCCAGTCCCGACCACGCAGAGAAAAGGACTGAAGGGCAATGTGCGGGGGTGGGAGCTAAAGAGGGCGGGGTTATGGCCACACACGGTACCACACGTAGAAAGAGAAGGACACATTTTTCAATTTGATGCTTTTTTAGAAAAAGTGCTCCGGTCCCGTCCCACAGGACAGAATGTCCCAAAAGTATGGAGGAAAGGGGACGGGACATAGGAGTAATGGGAGGGGACCCAGATCGGCAAGTAATTTTTGATTTGAGGCTAGGAAGCCTCTAGGGGTGGAGTTTCAACTCCATCCTTTGCCATGGCGCAGTCCTCTGGCCGATATTGGCTTGCGCCAACTGTCCCTTGTCCTGAGGACCATGATGCATTCTCCGTGCCGTACTGATTGTCAGGGGGCACTTGGGAAGGACTGTCCCCGAAAGGAGCAGAGAGAGCTACCACCCTCGCTGCCGCTAGGGTCTTTGTGTAATCTGGTTTAGAGACTAAGGTTTCATGTTCCTTTTTTGCAGTCTCTAAAGCCTCTATCACTGCCTTTCCAAACAGGTTAGTTTCTTCTACCGGCTTGTTAATGAGAGATGCCTTGGTTTCAGGCTTAAATCCAAGTGTTTTAACCATGCATGCCTTTTTAGCAAGGTACCTTGGGCCAGTGTTCGGCCTGCTGTTTCTGCAGCATCCAGGGTGTTTTTAAGAATGTTCCGATTGATCTGCCTCCCCTCCAACACAAACGCCAGCAGGAGTAATCGTGTTGGCTCTGGGACTTCCTGCAGGCAATCCCTCAGCAAATTCCACTGGACATCGTAACTAGCTAGCAATGTGGTATTGTTAGCTATCCAGGTGGAGTAGTCTTCTGATGTTGTAATGCGCTTCCCCCCAACTTATTGCAATCCTTGCCTGGCGGTGCCTCAGCTGTACACAAGGGTACTCCTGCTGTCTTCCTAGTAGTTGTGACCATTAGGGAGTTTGACAGTGGCATGTCCATGGATATATAGCGGGTCTGTTGGAGGGGTGAAGAGTTTCTCGACTTGTGGATTTACTGCTCGTCTGAGATGGAGTCAACAAAGAGGGTGCGATGCGCTGTTTGATGGAGTTCAAGTTGACTGGAGGGTGGTTTTTCTTTCAAAATATCCTCTACTTGTACTGCCTCTTAAGTGGCAATCAAAGTGTTGAGCCGCTTTAAGGATAGCATTGAATGCCATCTGGTCATCGATGGGAGAGGCTTGCCTTCTAGGCGATGAGGAGGGAGGATCTGTGCATAGTGTGTCTGGATCAGAGGTGGTTGAGGGTGACAACCAGTGTTAGGCAGAATTGAATTCAGTACCCTCTGGGACCACTACACACAATTAGGACTACAGTTTTTGGTAGCGAGATGAGCAGCCAGTCTTATCTCAAGAGTGAATGTGAGCAGTACAAGAGGTTACACAGAGGTCTTACCATCACAGTGCTTCAAGTAGACACTTCTACTCAAGGTTTCTGGACAAAACGCTTATTAATTTATTACACAATCATTTAGAAAACATTTCACTAGAAACTTATTATATACATAACACTTCAATACAAAACTCCAAGATTATTAGACAGTTTGAGCTCGCTTGAAATAGGAGCCAAATGGCAGTTCAGTTACGTAGAAGTGAGCAAAATGTACAAGGTATGTAGAATACATCACATATACTTGTTAGACAGTACAAATAGTTTCAGTTCACCAGAAGAGTTCAATTCAAGACTATAGGCTCTGCCAAGGTCAATGGACTAGTGTTCTGGATAGGAAAAAGCAGTTCTGGTATCAAACGGTAAAGTCTTTGCAAAAGTGCTCAGAAGTAGTTTAGGCGAAAAAGAATCATGTCGGGTCACAAGCTGATTAGGCCTGCAAGTTGGGAAAGTTTCCCGAACCTTCACCACAAGAGTGGGGTTCTCTCAATCGGGTTAGCACAGTACCTTAGTATGAAGAACAAAATGCAGCTGAATAAGTTGATTCCTGGCAGGTGCTGCAGATCTCGCTGTTCCTGAGCCTCAGTCGTGGGGACAAGCGGGAGGACGGGGGAGGGGAGTGTTTAAAGGGGGGGGGAGACTCCTGCACTGCACGGGATCGTAGAAAAAGCAAACAAGATGGAGTCACTTCAGTTCCAGTAGCTGTAGATTCAAGCACACAAGCTGGTATCCTCTCCATGGTTAATCCTAACCAGCCTTGAGAATGGTATCCAGGTGGCTTATAAAATTGATTGGTCCCACCAACTCAAAGGAAGAAGTCTTGAAGGGGCTTCTCTGTCGAGATAAACTTGGCAATTCAGACCTGCAGCAGGGCTTCACCGGGCAAACCAATGGTCCAGGAGTTGCAGCAGCCATCCTCTTCCAGCTCTTCTTCGGTTCTTTCGTTCCAGTGGTGAACTCTGTTTTCCAGTCCAAGAGACTCGGCGTTTAAACAGTTTTCTCCCTTTTATTCCAGCCTAGCTGTCACTCACCCAGCCGGGTGGCTGTCCTTGCCGGACAGTCAGCCAGCAAATCACACCAGAGTGCATTTGGGTCTACTAGGAAAACAAGCATAAGGAGTTTCGGGCAATTCCCTCACTTCCTGCCCACCCAAGACACTCAGACGCCAGAGGAGGTCTTCAGTCCTGAAGCCTGCCAAAGGCATACGAACAAAGGGACCAAACCTGGTTTGGTGCGCAGAGACAAACACTAGAAGGACCTTTCTGAAACGAAATAGCGAAAAAATAAGACCGGGACCTGTTTAAACAAAGGGACTTAAGGCGCCATCTTCAAAAACATGGCTCCAGTGATTTTTAGCTACCGGTGTTCATGGTCGGGAAAAATCATGATAGTTTGTTGTAAAACCACTGCCACCAGCCTTTTCAATAGGAAAGGTTAGCATTTGACTGCTACATGAGTATTTAGACACAGGGTATACTATGTAACCCCTCCAGCACTCCATTGTAAGATGGTGTGTGCTGGGTCTAGGAATTTGGAATGACTAGTAAAGTCAATTTCACTTTACATTCTCTGGGAAACAGTAGTTTATCCCAGAGAAGGTATTTAAACCTTTGGGAAGTGTAAAAGACATTCCTGTGTCACTGCACTGAGGGTGGAGTGTAACACACATGAAAATATGCCTATGGAGTTGCCTAAAACTCCATAATCAAAGAACAAGTGTAAAACACACATCAAAATACATGTAAGCATGGGAAAAAAGCTCACTCTTTCCAGGTAAAAAATCAAGTCCTAAAAATCCAGCAAAGTTGCTGGACGTCTCTAAGGTGAAGGGGATTAGCACATTTATGAGAATTCTCCCTAACAGCCATGGTGCCTCGCCCACTTGTTCATCATCCCAATCTGGAGACTGGTCTATGGTCTCATCAAAAGTATCATCTACCTGATCATAAGGGTCCTGAAGGAAATCCGCTGGCTCAGTTAGGTCAAACATCTCCACTCGAGGAGTCAAACTGAAGTCTTTTGAAGTTTGGGAATAGTAGGGTAGGAGTCTTTCCTCTTGTCCTTTTAGGGGCGATACATTTTTCAGAAAAGTCCACAAACTTGGAGTTTGTTAATGTATCCCTCAAACCTATCTCTGGTCCCAAGGATTAACCAGAGGGGTCTGGAGGGGGAAAGGATTCTTCTTGAGGACTTTGGTGTCTAGGCAGTCAATATCTGACAGAGTGCTAGACAGGGTTTGGGAACCCTCCGAACATTCTTCCTGACCTTCTCAACGCGCAATGTCTCTTTTGACATGTGCTTGGGCCTATTAGCTGGCGAGATGATGTTTGCAAGGCTTTCGCGGCTCTCTGGCGTATTTGGGAAGGATTTTGACTGGCCCAACTGCTTCGGCTCGGTTTTCGGCACCACCTTCGCCTTACCAGTTGGTGTCTGTGGCATTCCAGACTATGCCGTAAAGGCATGGGGTTGTGTGCTTGTCATGGGTTGGGGGGGGGGGGGGGGTTTCCCCATAGCAGAACCGGTGGCCTGCCTGCCGGGGACAGACATCTCAGAACCTGGCTGTTCCGCAGATAGGTCAATGGCCTCTGCATCGAAGCCATGGCTGTCACTTACTTCCACGTCATTCGAGGCGGCGCCAGAGCCCAACTTACTCGCCGTTCTTTTATCGTCTTCGGACGCAAATGTTTGCAGACTGTTCGTTATGATCCAGGAGGTAGACGCTTATTACACCTCTGGTGTGTGTCTTTCTATGGGTACTTCCCTTTGCAAGAAGGGCAAGGAACAAGTTACTTACCTGTAACTGTTGTTCTCCAGCAAGGGTCTGGCATGGATTCACATGCTCATGAATATTCCCTGTCAGGCCGGGAATCCTCGGTATAGAAAAAAATCAGTATCAGTTTCGTTTCTGATCTGTCTTTCTCAGTATTAACCAATCACTGGTCTCTGGGTCATACTGCCCCCAGCCAAAGAACTGCCCTCTCCCTAAGCCCCGCCCCTGGCAGCCATCCTCAGATTTGGTACCACGTGAAGTGGTAGTATGACCAAGTGAAGAGCCGCAGAGGGGTAGGCGGGAGGGTTCGCATGTGAATCCATGTCAGACCCATGCTGAAGAACAACAGTTACAGGTAAGTAACTTGTTCCTTCTCCAGCATGGGGTCTGGCTCATGAATATAAGAATACATAGCAGTATACACATTCACAACCATGGGAGGTGGCAAAAGCCTCAATATCAAGCAATACAACAACTCAACATTAAGCAACTCTTACCTCCTCACCAGGCTCACCTTAGGCGAACAGGTTGCGCAGCACTGCATGGTCGACTCTGGACTCCTCCCTGGAATCCCGGTCGATGCAGTAGAATCTTGTGAAGGTGTGCGTCGACCTCCACGTAGCAGCCCTGCAGATGTCGAGCAGGGGCACACCAGACAGGAACACCGTAGTAGTAGCTATCGCTCTGGTCGAATGGGCCCTCGGACGGCCTGGCAACGGTCGGTTTGCCAACCGGTGACAGTGCATAATGCAGCCGGAGAGCCATCTTGAAATGTAAGTCTACGAGAGAGCCTTCCCTTGATTCACAGGTCCAAAGTTCACAAACAGCTGTGATGTCTTCTGAAAACTCTTCGTGCGGTCCACGTAGAACTTCAGCGCTCTAGCTACATCCAGCGAGTGCGGAGTCCTCTCATCCGGCGACAAAGGCGACGGGAAGAAAACTGGCAACACCAAGGGCTCGTTGAGGTGGAAGTCCGACAGCACCTTGGGCATGAAGGAGGGGTGAGTCCTCAGCACCACCCACGTGTCGTGAAAAGTCAAGTATGGAGGCTTGCAAGACAGGGCCTGGATCTCTCCCACTCGTCGTGCAGAGGTGATGGCCACGAGGAATGCTGTCTTCCACGACAGAAACTTCAACGGCACTGAATGCATAGGCTCGAATGGGGCCCCCATGAGCCTAGTTAGCACCACATTGAGCTCCCACGCCGGGGCAGGGGCCTTCACCGGCGGGAAAGATCGGAACAGTCCTTTCATAAATTCCTTCACCAGAAGATGAGACCACAAGGACGCCCGTCCTGTAGTTCTGGTGTAACGTGAGACGGCAGCTAGATGTACCTTGATGGAAGCGTGAGATAGGCCAGCCTTGGCCAAAGACAGTAGGTACGGCAATACTTGAGGGGCCGCAATCCGCAGAGAGTTGATCTTCTGTGCACGACACCAGACAGAGAACCTCTTCCATTTATGTCCGTAGCACTTGAGAGTTGAGGATGCCCTGGCCTTTGCAAGAACCTCTCTGCAGTCGAGTTGAGGATGCCCTGGCCTTTGCAAGAACCTCTCTGCAGTCGGCCGGGATGTAGTATCCTCCAAACTCTAGTGCTGCAGGAGCCAGGCCTGCAAGTTCAGCGACTCTGGTTCGTGATGACGAATGGCGCCTCCTTCTCTGGAGAGAAGATCCACGTCCGTCTGCAGCTTGACTGGTGTGGACGCTGACAAGTCCAGAAGGTCCGGGAACCAGATCTGCCTCGGCCACGCCGGTGCGACGAGGATCATCCTGCACCGGGACCTCTTGAGCTCGTTCATGAGCCGGAGTAGCAACGGCGAGAATGCATAAAGGAACAGGCCGTCCCAGGGGAACGAGAAAGCATTGCCCATGCTCCTCGGTTGGGGAAACCTGCTGGCGAACCTCCGGCACTTGGGAGTTCGCCGCCGTCGCGAAGAGATCGATCTGGGGTTTGCCCCATCGTCGGAAGAGTCGGTCCACTTGATCCTGGCGCAGTTCCCACTCGTGGCACGAGCGCAGCTCTCTGCTGAGTGAGTCGGCGATGGTGTTTTTTTATCCCTGCCAGATGAAAGGGTACCAGAAACATCCCTTGGGAGACGGGCCAATGCCACAGATCCTGGGCTTCCTTGGGCAGGGGATCTGGTTCCGCCCTGCTTCCGAATGTAAAACATTGTGGTGGTGTTGTCGGTGAAGATCCTCACCACCTTGCCCTTGAGGGACGGAAGGAAGGACCTGAGGGCCCAGAACACTGCGCGGAGCTCCAAGATGTTGATGTGGAGAGTCTTCTCCTCGTAGCACCAAAGGCCTCTCGCGTGGAGACCCCCGGTGTGCGCTCCCCAACCTTCCAGGGAGGCATCCGTCGTCACCGTCACCTGGTGGGCCGGGGCTAGGAAACCTATTCCCGCTGTCAGATGAGCGCGGACACCCCACCATCTTATCGCCCGACGGAACGCTTCGTTGAGCGGGATACTGTCCTCGAAGCTGCCCGTCGTCTGGATCCAGTGGGCGTCGAGGAATTCTTGCAAGGGCCGCATCCGAAGTCTGCAGTGGGGCACCAGATAAATGCAGGAGGACATCATTCCGAGGAGGGACTTGATAGACCTCACTATGGCCACGTCCGTGGCCAGTAGACGTTGCACCTTTCCTAGGATGGTCCTTATCCTTTCCTCCGACGGTGAGGCCCGCCGCGCCACTGTGTCGAGCTGTGCTCCCAGAAACAGGGCGACTTGCGACGGGACCAGGTGGAATTTTGGAAAGTTGGAGAACCCCAGGTCCGTGAGCAGTTGGACGGTCTTCGCAGTGTGTTCCACGGCGACCTCCCTTGTCCTTGCCCGTATGAGCCAGTCGTCCATGTAGGGGTGGACGTAGATCCCCTGCAGGCGCAGCCGCGCTGCCACCGGTGCTAGTCACTTGGTGAACACCCTGGGCGCCGATTTTAATCCGAACGGGAGGGCCTTGAACTGGTAGTGCTGCCCTTTGACCACGAACCTGAGGAACTTTCGGTGGCTCTTTAGAATAGGGATGTGGAAGTAAGCATCCTCCAAGTCCAACGACGACAGGAAATCGCCCTCCTCCAGCTGTCCCAGCACGTGCTGGAGGGTGACCCTCCGGAACTTCTGTGCCTTGATGTATTTGTTTAGTCGTCGCAGGTCCAGGATGGGACGCCATCCTCCTGTCTTCTTCACAAGGAAGTATCTTGAGTAAACTCCGGAGCCCCGAAGCCTCTTCGGGACGAGCTCGATGGTACCTTTCCTGAGCATCGCCCGTACTTCCAACAGCAGTTAAGGGACGTGATTTTCCTTCCTGGCCACGGGTGGAATGCGGGGGCACCTCTTCTGGAACTCGAGGGCAACTCGAGGGCATGCCCCAGAGCCAGGGCGTCCAGCACCCAACGGTCGGTGGAGATGGACTCCCACACACCGACGAACTTCGTCAGCCGGCCTCCCACCGGGGTGCTTCGGCGGTCGGTTCAATCTTGCTTGGAGGCCGCTTTGCCTCCTTGGCGACGACGGTGGGATCCACCTGACTTGCCGTGTCCCTGGTAGGCCTCCTGCGACGAGGACCTTGCCGCTTGACAGTACGTAGAGGAGCTACTGCCGGCTCCCTTGGAGGCACCCTGTCTGCCTCCGGAGCACCGAAAGGACGGCCGTCGCTGTTGGAGCACACCTAGTGCACGGGCCGTCTCCGTGTCCGTCTTGATCGCCTGAAGGGATTCATCAACCGCCTTGCCAAAAAGTTTGTTCCCATCGAAAGGCATGTCCAAAACCTTGGTCTGAACGTCCTGGCGGAAATCCGTCGCCTTGAGCCATCCTCGTCGTCTCAGGCAAACGCTGTTGCCCAACTGACGGAAACCGGTTTCGGCGATGTCCGTAGCCACCGTAATGGCGTGGTCCGAGGCAATCTCACCTTCCTGCAAGATGTCCAGGGCCTCAGCCCTCTTGGCATCCGGAAGGAAATCCAACAGAGGGGCGATCTTGAACCACAACTCCCGGTCGTAGCGGGCTACGATGGCCAGGGCGTTGACCGCCTTGATGGTCGTCGCTGCGGATGAGATGACCCGTCGTCCCATCGCATCCAGCTTCCTACCCTCGCCGTCCGGAGGGGAGGTTGAAGTCTAGGCCGATGCGCGCCCCCCCCCCCCGGCTTTCTTCTTGGCCGCCGCCGAAACGACTGAGTCCGGGGTAGGTTGCGCCCTATGGCACAAGGGGGCAGCGTCGGGGACCCGGTACTACTTCTCGTACCGGTCCCTCTTCGCAGGAGCCATGGCAGGGTTCTTGAGGAGGGCGAGCCCCTCATCCCAGATGTCAAAGAAGTGGTACGGCGAGGACCGTCTTCCTTTTAGCCTTGCGCCGCTGGTAAAGGAACCCCTCCTTCGTTTCCTCGGGGCAGAGCTGGAAGAGCTCGGATGCCCTGGAGATCATTGCATGGAAGGATCCAATCTCGTCGGGCAGGGAAGCCCGGGCAGGGGGCGACTGGGGACATGTCCCGTCGTCGCCTCCGTCGTCATCCGTACCCGTCGTAGTCGTGTCCATGCCTGTATCATCCCCGTGGGTAGTGGACCAGGGGGAAGGCAGAGAAGGCAGCAGAGGCGGGAGAGGAGGCCTAGGATGCGTCGTCCTCCTCTTAAATGGTGGGCTGCCCGTAGGTCCATGCTCCGGTTCCTCCGTCGGGTCTGGCTCAGGCACCTCCGTCGGGGGAAGGGGCAACCTAGTCGTCCTCTCCGAGCATAAGGACTGGATGGCTGACAAAATGGCCGCCGAGATGCCCTGCGGCGCCGTAAACGACGGGAGCGAGGGCTCTTGAGGAGCCTCGTCTGCGTCACCGTCGCCCTCGTCGGGATCCCTCCCGATGGGCTGGGCGTCCTCCACGACTTGGATGAGCTCCTCTTCAGAGGTCGTGTCCGTATCCACGACGGCCACCAACCCCTCCACCCCCCTTTCCAACGAGGACTTCGTGGGGGTCTTCTCGATGGGCCTGAAAGACGACTCCCTCCGCGGTGGCAAGGAGACACGGGTACCTGAGGGCGCCTCCACTGGCGTAGCCTCCACAGGCTGAGCCAGGGCCACGGTAACATCCTCAATCGAGGCCTTAGCAGGGTGAATTAAGGCCAACGTCACCTTCACCTTGGGGGAGGGTCCGAGCCTCGCTCCCCCTCTGCCGGAATCTTCGAGATCGACCGGGGCCTCTCCAGAAGCTTCACCGGGTTCTCGGACTTCCTCTTACCCGAGCCAGAGCGTTGGCTCGTGGTCGATGGCGCGGGGAGGGTGCGCCATGCCTGGCAGCCAAGGAGCCCGACCGTTCGGCGCTCCCGGTGCCCGCGGACTCGCGGTGCTTAGCCTTTTGTTGGGCCCCTGTCGCCGGAGCACCCTCACAGGACTTAAAAGACCGCTCGGACTACTACTTCTTCTCGCCTGGCGGGCTCTTACCTACCAGCCAGTTGGCGAGACGGAGGTGGCGATTCTTCATGGTCCGCTCCGACATGTTCCCACAAAACGCGCAGTCCTTTTCCTTGTGCGTCTTGTCCTCATGGAGACAGTAGAGGCATAACGAATGCTCGTCCTCCTTGAAAACGTTCTGAAGCTGGCATCCAGGGCAGGTCCTGAATAGTTTCCGGGCGTCGAGATCCCTTTCTCCTGGGCCATGTCCGGGGTAGGCCTCGGAACTTCTGGAATCCTCCAAAAGCATAACTCAATGAAATCTTCACCCTTGAGGGGCGTAGAAACTCTGAAACGGATCCCCGTTGATCGGAAGTAGAAACGATGGAGCTTGAGGCTCTATTTAACTGAATAAATGAGAAAATCTCCTGAAAAAGCACGAAAACGCAGCAACAGCTCGAGAGCTAAGCACAAGGACTCCCAACACTTGACCGTGGGGTAAAAATCTGAGGATGGCTGCCAGGGGCGGGGCTTAGGGAGAGGGCACTCATGGGCTGGGGGAGTATGACCCAGAGACCAGTGATTGGTTACTACTGAGAAAGACAGATCAGAAACGAAACGGATACTGATTTTTTCTATACCGAGCATTCCCGGCTGACGACGGGGAATATTCATGAGCATGTGAATCCATGCCAGACCCCATGCTAGAGAAAATTTAAAATAAGTCCTGTCAATAGCATTCTTGAAAAGTAATAGAACCCAGGGCCTCACTCTCCCTACTATGTAGGCCTAGCAGGAGGGCCGAGGCCACACCATCGACAGTCAACCAGAGCACCAGCCACCGCAATCTGCAGTCTTCAGTGTTAATCGGTGTTGGTTCTGAAGTAGTCTTCAGTGAAAGATTGACTAATATTAAACGATCAGAGGTCGAGGACAAACAGACCTATCTTTAGCAATTTTCAAGCTCTGCATAAGGCGACCAGCTAGCTGGGTGGAAAAAAACAATCTGAGGCACCTAGAAGTGCGAGGAATTTTGGGTACATTACAGATCACGTTAGGGATAGTGTTACAAGCATGCCCATCTCGACGTCCCCTTTCGATCCTTAAGATGCAATACTCTGATTACCACTAGATGTCGGACTATATGCACAGAAAATGACTATGCAGATTCACAAGCATCACAAATACTGTTACCTGGCTGGAACTAGAGACCATATATTTTCAGAGCCTTGTGGAGCAAGCGAAGCCAACGAGCCCACAACAAATAATAGTAACACACACAACAATGCTTCAAGGCCTTTCCAGGTACCCACCTTAAATTAGCCTCAACTGTCACATAAGGTCATGTTTAAACATGACTCTTCATTTAGAGTTTCAAAACCAATAGAGGCACACTTCCATCCCTTCAGAGACCTGTAATCCCATATATTGTATACAGATAACTGACTTCCCAGCATCCCTAAAGTGATATGCCTGTATTCTAAAATGAAACCCTTAAAGTACAGCACTACTCCCCAATGGCTTCAGGGTTTTGCCACAACACTACTCTATGGCCAGAGTTACCAACCCTGTTCATATATAACAATATGGATATAGTGCCTGTGTTATGGTTCATAACGCCCTTGACTGCTTCCTTAGAGAGGCTTGCATTCATAACCCGAGCCACGATTGCAAGGGGTCTTAAGCCAATTTCATCCACAGTTGGAGGAATTCCCAATTCAGATTGTACACAGCACAGGGGCGTCAAAGAGAAAAACTTTTTCCTTCATGGTTACCCTTCATGCCAGCCAAATCCCCAAATATCTCAGCTCCATATAAGCATGCTGATACCACCTTAGTATTTTAAGTTGCCTCCTCCTCCTTCATCCCGCCAGTCCTCTTGCAAACCTAAGAATTCAATCTGCAGTCATAGTGTCTGCAGCCTTAAATTTCTGTATCCTCCTACCACCCTGGGAGGAGACTCCAACGCTATGGAGAACAGGGGGAGACAAACAGGTATGTTAACATATCCCCCCTGACTCAGATTCTTCCAGAAACCACCAAGTGTTTTGGAATCTGTTGGGGACACATTCTTGTGTGCATGGTTCACAAGAGGAAGGGTCAGGGCTAACGGGTGCAAGGGTCATTTCGGCACCAGAGTTGAGGCTTGGTTGGTCGTGGTGCACAGGAGTCTGTTCCAGTCGGTTTCCATCTAAAACACAATACTATGAAAGATGGCAGTTTCTGCAGTGCAGACCCCCTCAGGACACCTCACATGATTAAAAGAGGGTTCCAACCAGAGTCACCACTGTCAGTCGGTGGCAAGCGAACGTACAATGGTGAAGACAGGAGCAGACTCAGAAGAAGTTCCTTTGAAGTGTGACAACTGACAATGTACAAGCAAGCTACTTGAGGCGTAAACTAAAGACCCTGAAAAGTTCCAAGACTCTACTCAAAACAACGATGGCTGTGATGAAGCACAGGAGATAGAGAAATTACTTATTTTATTTCTATGGATTCTTCTCCCACAGATTTCTCATCAGATAGATACGACTTGCAGCTTTAGCCGCCCGTAAAACTTGACAGGGGGCATAGTGGACCTCGACCATTGAGCATTCGGCCATCAACCTGCCTTGACTCCATTTTCAGTCATCCGCTCCAGACGGGACGCTGATTATCGTACATATTCTGCGTCACTATGCCACTGCACCTCAGACCCCCCTCCCTGCAGCTCAGACCCTCCCCTGACCCCTGCTCCCCCCACCGAGACCAGCTACTGCAGAGGAAAACTAGCGAGAAAATGGCCAAACAGACAGAAAATGATAGAAAATCAAATCCCAAACAGGATATGGGATACATTACTCACCGTAATCAAATTTCTGATGCTTGTATTTGCTTAGATTCACCTGCTGTGCATAGGCCGACATCTAGTGGAAGCTGCAGAGTATTACAGTTTGTTTTTCGAAACTCAAAAATGGGCATTGACACAGGGCGTGCCAGTAATACTATCCTTAGTGTGACGTCCACTGTACTCATGATCCCTCATACGTGTAGGACCCTCAGATTGCATTTTATTGTTGACATGAGGTAGCATGAGGAGTAGCGCGAGTACAGAAGATCCTAGCAGATAGAAAGATAAGACTAAGCATCCATGCGCCTTCTCTCAGAGGGGAGGAAGGGCGGGTGCATCTGAATCTAAGCAGATACAGGCATCAGAAATACAATTACGGTGAGTAATGTATCCCTTCTGAGGCTTGTGGAATCTGCTTAGATCACATGCTGTGCATAGATTAGCAAGCAGTGTTAGAAGGAGGTGGGATGTGAGAAGGGTCATGAGCAAATAAATGTCTTGGAACCGCTTGTCCCACTTGAGCATCTGTCTTGGAATGAGTGTCAATGCAACAGTGCTGAGTAAAAGTGTGAATAGAGCTCCATGTAGCTGCTTTGCAAATGGTGTCAAGGGGAACATTTGCAATGAAAGCCAGAGTGGCCCCAATGCCTCTTGTAGAGTGGGCTCTTGGCGTAACAGGCAGAGTCTTTCCAGAAAGGGAGTAACATAGCTGGATACAAATAACTATCCACTTGGAGATGGCACCTTTAGAGACGTGATCTCCTTCTCTGCCTGTAGCTACGGAGATGAACAGTTTGTCCGTTTTCCTTAGGGGCCTGGTCTTGTCTACATAGTAGAGGACCGCTCTTCGCACATCTAGAATGTGTAGTATCACCTCAGCAGAGCTTTTGGGTTCTTGGAAGGCCGGAAGCTCAATGGACTGGTTAACGTGGAATTTAGAAATTAACTTTGGTAAGAACCTAGGGTGTGTTCGTAGAACCAGTTTATCCTTATGAACAGTAAAGAAAGGATCCTGCACTGACAGAGCCTGAATTTCACTGACCCTTCTTACGGATGTAAAGGCTACTAAGAAGGCAGTTTTATAGGTCAGGTGTTTGAGACTGGCTTTATGCATGGGTTCAAAGGGTGGGCCCATGAGCTTAGCAAGCACCACATTAAGGTCCCATCCTGGTGTTGGGTTTGAAATTGGAGCGTGGAGTCTCTTTACCCCATCCATGAAGGTCTTTAACCACTGGTACCTTCCACCACGAAACCTTGTTGTGGGAGGTGGTGTAGGCGGACAGCGCTGCCAGGTGTACCTTCAGCGAATTAAATACCAACCCTGCATCCAGCAGGTGGAGCAAGTATGTGGCAATATTGGAAGGAGTGCAATCAACCAGGTTGATTTGCTTATTCTGGCACCAGATAACAAATCTTTTCCATTTATCAAAGTAACAGTGCCTCGTGTTAGGTTTCCTATATTCCTTTAGGATGTCCATACATCTCTGTGGTAAGTTGAGATGTCCAAACTCTGACTTCAGGAGCTGCCAGGTTCATTGAGGTGGGTTGAGGATGCACAGTTTGACCTTGCTGCTGGGACAGTAGGTTGTACCAGCACATGAGTCTGATGGGTTCACACACCGCTAGTCTGTAGGTGTGGGAACCACGGTTGCTTCGCCCACATGGGAGCAACTAGGATGAGAGTCATAGATTCCCTGTGCATCTTGTTGACCAGCTTCCTCATGAGAGGGGTTGGTGGAGAAGCGTAGGCAAACATTCCAGACCAGTTAATCCACAGGGCGTATCCCCCTTGGAGTCTGGCTGAGGGAACCTGGATGCAAATTCTGGGCATCGTCTGTTTTCGCTTGTGGAGAATAGGTCTGTAGTGGGGAAACCCCACTGTGAGAAGATGTCTTCTACGACTTCTCTGAGTAGACACCATTCGTGTTCTTCTGGGAGGGGTTCTCTGCTCAAAGCATCCGCTAATGAATTGAGATCCCCTGGAACATGTTGAGATGACAGGTAAATGTTCCGTCTGAGTGCCCAAATCCAAATTTTCTGGGCAAGCTTTGACAGATTTGGTGAACGAGTCCCTCCCTGTTTTTTTTAGGTAAAACATCGCTGTTATGCTGTCCGTCAGGATTTGTACTGACAGGATCAACAGGTGCGGCTAGAACGCTTGAAGCGCTCTGAATACTGCCAGAAGCTCTAGCAGATTTATATGATTCTTGGCCAGTGTGTGATCCCAGAGACCCTGAGCTGTGTGGTGAAGGAGGTGTGCTCCCCACCCTGACAGGGATGCATCTGTAGTTACTACGGCCTGTACTTCTGGATTGTAAAAGGATTTCCCCTTTGACAGGTTCTCTCATGTCAACCAGTGAAGACTTTGTACAAGTGTTGGCGAAACAACCACAAGATCGTCCCACTGACCACATGCCTGAGACCACTATCACCAACCATTCTTGCATGGGTCACATGTGCAGGCACGCGTGGGGACCAGGTAAATACATGACGCCATCATGCCTAGAAAACGCATCACTTTGCGCACTCTTATCTGGCGACCGGGCTGGTATAGAGGAATTTGCAGTAGTAGATTCCGAATTCTTTCCTCTGATGGAAAGGCCAACCCCTCTTGAGTGTTTAAGACAGCTCCTAGGAACTGTTTGGCACCAGACTTGATTTTTTCTCGTTTATGGAGAAACCCAATTCGAAGAGGAGGTTGATCGTTCTTTGAATGTTTGATCTGCAAATTACTGGGGTCTCCCCCGTGATGAGCCAGTCGTCCGGGTAAGGGTACACTGGGATTGCCTCCCTGTGTAGGTGTGCCGCCACCACCGCCAGTACCTTGGTGAATACCCTTGGAGCCGAGGCTATACCGAAAGGCAGAGCATTAAACTGGTAGTGCTGACTGTCCACCTTGAAGCGCAAGAATCTTCTGTGCGCTGAGAACATCGAAATATGAAAATAGGCATCTTGGCATCTTTCATATCCAAAGTTGCCATGTAATCCTCCTTTTTTAGGAGGGGGATTACCTCTTGGAGAGTAGTCATGTGAAACTTCTGGGGCTTGACATACTTGTTTGCAGGGCGTAAGTCTAATACTGGACGCATTGTCAAATCTTTGTTTGGCACAAGGAAGTAAGTTGAATAAATACCCTTGTTTACCTGGTTGCCCGGGACGAGTTCTATCGCGTCCTTTGCTAGAAGATTGACGATCTCCTCAAGGAGGATCTTTTGGTGGTCCAAGGAATGTATCTTTTGACGTGGAGGGTGGTTTCGTGGACGCTCGAGCAGTTCTATGCAGTATCCTGCGGACACTGTGGACAGCACCCATCTGTCTGATGTGATCCCTTCCCAAGCTTTGGTGAAGTTGGAAATGTGTCCCCTTACCGGGGATGCGCGAGAAGGGACCCCGAGCGCAGTGTCACTGTTCAGCAGGCGGCATGCCGCCTTTGCTGGGGCTGCCTCTACCACGGCTCCCCTCGTTGCCTCTGCCGTAACTTTGGGTAGTCTGCTGGTTGTTACCCCATGATGTACCCTGCCACTGTGTATAATTGGAGCCCCTTAGTGAATTTTGGCCACGTGGCCGATGAAAATTACCATTGCCTCTTTGATTAGGGGGCTTGTTGGTCAACTGTCCCAGAGATTTCAGAGTATCATACTCGTCTTTGGCAGTTTTTAATGCGTCCACTACCGCTTTGCCATACAGTAGATTAGGTTCCACCGGCATGTCAATTAAGGATGCTTGTGTGTCGGGTTTAAACCCTGACTGTCTTAACCAAGCATGCCTTTTAATGACAGTGCTCTCTATTAGCATGCCCGCATTAACTGCGGCATCGAAGGTTGCCTTAAGGATGCAACCGGACACAGCTCTCCCCTCCAACGCGACCTGGGCCAACTGGCCCTTTAATGTTTCCGGTGCAATCAATAAGGGCAGATACCGCTCCCACTGGTGGCAATCGTAACTTGCCAGCAGAGTGGAGGAGTTGGCAATCCTTGCCTGGTAAGCGGAAGTGGAGGCTACCTTCCTTCCCAACCCGTAAATGTTCTTGCTCTTTGTCTGGGGGGGGGGGCTCAGATGATGATAGAGGTGTCCCCGCCCTCTTACGGGTGTTAGTAACTACCAAGGAGTCAGGCTTCAGTTGACCCCTTATGTAAAGTGGGTCTGATTGGGCTGCCCTGTACAATTTCTCGATTCTGGGGTTTACTGCCCTGGTGAGGTTAGGAGTGAGAAGGGAAGGATCAATTCTCCGTTGGATAGACTTGAGAATTTGAATGGCTTGGGCAATGGGTTTCTTTTCTCCCACTAGTTCCTCAGCAAAGTCCCTCTCCTCCTGTGCCCCGAGTGTCTATGAGGAAGTGCTCTGCCGCTCTAGTCAAGACCTCATTTAGGAGGGGCTGGTTGTCGACTGGAGAGTCGGTAACTTGAGGTTCTTTTCCGACAGGGGAGTCTATTCTGTAGACTTCTGGGTCATCTTCCTTCTCATCTTGGTCCTCGTTGTCCCGATAATAGCCCACCCCAGTTTAGTCGTCCAACATTACCAAGTCTAAGTCTGGATCCTCATCCTGTTGTGGATCCTCACTATACTGGGTGCAAGGCTGGATGTAAAAAGGGGCTGAAGTCAGACCTTGCATTGGAGTATCAAACCAAGGTTTTTTTTACCAAGGGGCTGCGGTCCCTAGATCCTGAAGGAGTAGCACCTTCAGGGGTATAGGTGAGGAAGTGTTCTGGGTTCTTGGAGTAGAAATCTGCTAGGGAGGACATTCTAGTCATAACCCTGTCTATATCCTCACTGGTCCATTTTTTGGAGCTGGGAATGACCATTTGTTGAGAGGGTTCCCCTTCTATTCCTTCTCTGGACCTATGGGCCTGTACAGGGGTCTTGGATTGATGCTTCTCTGAAGACTTAGAACTGTCTTTGTGTAACTGTTGTACAGAAGAAGGGTGAGATGGTTTCTTCTGCTGTTTACCCCTCCCCCATGAGTAAAAGTGTGTTTTCCTGATGTTTTCACCTTCTCGGTGCTTTTCGACGTTTGTCGTTGAGATTCGGGGTTAGTGTCCATTTCCTTTGAGAGAGGACGTAGGGACTCGGAAGCAGCCGCCTAACGGTCTGCCGGAGCAGACTCCTGGTGTGCGGCCTGGGGCTGGTGGTAGTTTTCGTCTTCTGACGAGCGTACCTCCATGACTTTGGTGAGTGAGGCACCTTCGGCAACGGTGGACGGTTGCCTGGTGTCGTGCGGTGATCTTGACCGAGAACAGCCAGAGGGACACTGATTCGGTGGACCACTCTCTGCGTGCCTCTTTCCGAGAACTCGACACGCGCGTCAAGTCTGGGTTGGACTTTGAGTGTTTAGGTGTAGAAGTGGTGTGGGTAGCGCTCTTGTCGCCGGGTGTGCTCCCCATAACTGCCCTGCCGGACAATCTTCCGAGGTCGGGGACTTGCGCTTAGGCGTCTTTCGAACCCTCCTTGCCCTCGCCGTCCGGAGGTACAGCGTTGCTACCATCACTGAAGGCGCCCTCTGATTCCATGGCCTCGAGTTGCCTCGCGTGGTGGGCCCAACGTTTGGTTGAGCGGTCCTTTAGTGTTTTAGCCTTGAACCGGATACACGCTCTGCAGTTCGCCTCGGGGTGATCTGGTCCCTCGGCAAGCAGAGGTTACAGGTGTCGTGTTTGTCAACCCAAGGATAATTGCGGTTGCACTTGGGGCAAAATTTAAAAGAGGTACCCTCCATAGGCATCCTGTGGCAGCGGGCTAGTGTGTGTAGGAAAAATAAGAGTGTAGAGTATGTTTCCACCCCCCTCTCTCCCTGCTTGCAGGGCCGAGGCCAGAGGCCTTCCGAGGCCCAAAGTCCGTTGTGCAGCTCTCGACAGTTGTTTGTTCTCCGGACCAGCGTCGATCTTCGATGTCTCGACTTGGGAATGGGAGAACGGGGAAATATGGTATTTTGCAAAATATGGCTGAAAGCCAGGGAACTCTGTGCAATGCTTCCAACAAGTATGGCGGGAAAAAAACAATCTGAGGGTCCTACACGCGTGAGGGATCATGGGTACAGTGGACGTCATCCTAGGGAAAGTATTACTGGAACGCTCTGTGTTGACGCACATTTACGAGTTTCGAAAAACAAACTAATACTGCACAGCTTCCACTAGATGTCGGCCTATGCACAGCATGTGTTCTAAGCAGATTCAACAAGCCTCAGAAATATATATATATATATATATATATATATATATATATATATATATATATATATATATATATATATATATATATATATATATATATATATATATATATATATTTTTTTTTATTTTTTTTTTTAAACAGACTGCAGAAAGCATGCAGCAATGAACCAAGAAGAAACAGACAGAAGACCCTTAAATAATCAAACTCTTTCCTCTCAGGAGAAAGACAGCCACCTACTGCAATCGCTTTCATAGCAGGGATGGACGGGAGGGTCGATGAATAATCTGCGGGAGAAGAATCCATAGAAAGAACATAACGGTAAATTATTTCTCCTTCGATGGATTGCCTTTTGTGAGGGAGATGTATCATTTTTATGGTTCATCCATACTCCTAGTAAGACCCTCTGTAAGGTTTGCTTGACTTCTGCAACTTTCATTCTATTCTGAATGATGGGAGCCTTTATCCCCCTCATTAATTCTAATTTGCTCTGACTTTTGATACTCTGTTTTACCTTCGCTATGGAATCTACTTGCCTCCATATCTCATTAAAGGCATCCGTGTTTAACTTTTGCAGCACACAGCACCTTGTGTAGTTTTGCTGGATACTCTTTGGGTTCTCATTTGTGTTTATTTCCTTATCCTTACTAACTATAGTTAGTAAGGATAGAGGGATGCTTTGTATCCTTCATAAAATGTTGTACTATGTGAGCTTTGCACACACCACCTTCTGTGGAGTGCCATTTTATTTACTGCAGACTATCACCACTATCTTATGTTACCACTCCACTAGCATCCGCATCCAGCAGTGGAGAGGAGAGGGCAGGAGCCCTTCTCCCCTCCCCGTGAAGAAGCACACACAAGCTGCTAATGACCCAGCACCTCAAACCACTCGAGATACTGCACTGGACCTTCCTCTGAAAAGTGTCTCCAGCCTCCCACATACAGGGTGAGACCCGTTTGAGTTTCGAGTTTAATGTGATCGCATTTGCCCAATATTGCCTGCCGCCTCGTTGGTGCCGAGACACTGCCCGATTACAAAATGGCAGGCGCAACGCGGCTTGGAAGCGAGGCTATCTTGGTTGCTTGGTAACAAGCACCTTTTATCATCCAATAAGATTTGACGTAAGGCGGAAGCCGAACTGCGGAGAAGGCATAGGAAAAGGCCCTGATTGCATCCTGATCGCACTCCGGAAAACCAGCTCTACCCTCTACGCCAATACGCATACACGACTCATGCTCCACTCTCAAAACCGACACTGTGCTAGGAGTGTCCATAAGTAACACTATTGCCCTGACTCTTATCTGAGAGACTACGTATAACTATGTAACGCTATGCCCGACGGCTTTCTTTGCGCATTTCCGTGCCCTTCCAATGAGTCCCTCTTCATCAACGTTACTGCCTAAACAGTGAGATTGACTTCACCATCTCGTACCTCCAATACTGTATTCTACATAATCACCTGCCATTTTTATGTAATCCATGCAAGCCCATGCTACTCCACATCGAGACACGGTGACCACCACCGATCCGCTACCACACCAACGGCAGCCCACGCTTGCGGTACAGGATATCGCGCTCACCTACAAACGTTACCATATCGGCATGTTACGCGCGCCCGAGAAAACCATTGCACCTCTGCCTTAAAAGCTGTTACTATTGCACTGTGCTTTTTGCTGTATACAGTCAGAACATTTCTACCCCAACAAGCATCAATGTTTGATAACATGTGTATGCTCGTTTGCACAGACCTTGGCTTGATCTGAATGAATTGTACTGTATATTACTATGTATTACTTCTAACAAGTACCAATTGCTCTCACAAACACGTCTACGCTTGCATGCTTAGACTTTGGATTAATTTGAATGCACTGCTCTATGTATTACGTGATTGCAACCCTAGAGTGTTTTTGCGTTATTACCTCATTAGACGCCAAGTTAATAACTGGTTATTTACACCAGAATCTAGCACTGCAGTGCACCAGCCCTGTGCCGGTACCTTCACCCCAGTCCATCTTAATTCTAAACCAGATCCCAGTGATTTCAAATTACTATGTATGCCCCGTTCCCAAACCTTTTTAGGCCTACTCATAGTGCCCAACCAAATCCTCATTTTTACAGGTATTGATTGGCCAGCCCTTCACTCGCAGCCAACTATGGCCTTCATCAACAATGAAATTAAAGCGACACCATTCCTGCCCGAGCTTAACAGTTCATTAGACTCAACCATTAGGCCAACGCACATCCTACCTAGGCTAAGTTCTCACCAGATCATCCAACTCCCAGGCCCATTGATTGCTAAAACCCTTCAACCTTCATCCACGCTACATACTAATGAATCCCATACTAAACCCATGCCTTCTAGCCAGGTCTGCCGGACTGGTACTAGAAATCTCAAACTGAGCACCAGGATGCAGCCAACACCCATGATGAACCACCGCATTGGGGCCTGAGTCCAAAATACCTTTAGGTATCCCTGCGCAAATACCTCCCCTCTCGAGCTCTTCGCTCCTCTACCTCCAACTCCTTCAGGGTCAGTCGTTTTTCAAAGTAACTACCTGTGGCTAGATCTCTGTCTTTGGCTGAGGCCTCTCTCTGGAACAGCCTCCCTGCCACTCTAAAACTTGAGGAGAACCATCTCCGGTTCCGGAAGCACCTCAAGCCCTTCCTCTTTTCTTCGGTCTTCACTCCCCCTCTCCCCTGCTGATCTGTTCTGTCTTGGCACTGTGCACCTGGCCACCCTCTGTCCTTCGGGCCCAGGTACCTGCTCACCATGCCACCCTCCCACACTGCCTCCGGGCCACCCCTTGCACTGGAGTCTGTATCTATACCCATACAGCCCCCCCCCCCCTTTTTCTTCCTCCACTTATCAGACCTACCCTGTCTGCTGCCTTAAACCTAGCACTTGCAATTTGCTGGCTGCATTACCACTGTTTGTTGCCTTTATTATTTATTTATTGTTATTTATCTGTTTCTCCTCTGCTTCGCACTTTCCACTTATCCCTCCTTCCATGCACTTTTCCTCTCCCCCTCTCCCATGCACTTGCACGTTCTCAATGTCACTGAGCCTAGTAAGGTCGCCGTTTTGTTCTCCCCCGTTTCCCCTCCCTTGCCTTGTCGCGCTCTGAAACACTTGTGGACGAGCGCGATAGAAATAAAATATCAATCAATAACCACGTCAACATTGTTCCCACTAATCGTCGTTGCAAAACCACAGACAAACAGACTTGGCTCCAGATTTCAGACTTAGGAAACCCATCATACCAATCCACATCCAAACATTACTAATAACTGTACTGGGCCCAGGAAAGTTACCATCAAAAAATTAACGAACCAAAAGGCGGCACCCAATCAGAATAAACAAAGCATTTCACCCAATAAGACCAACACACAACCGATCAAGGCAGTGCTAATCAACGCTACATCGCTAGTAGCACATGCGACAGACATTGCAGATCTAATGAGATCAGACCATCTAGATTTCCTGGCCATTACAGAGTCCTGGCTTCATGCGGCAGCAGGACCCACACTCATTCTCGCTTTACCAGAAAATTATACTATCATAAGAGCTGAAAGAGCTGATACCAGAGGCAGCAGAATCGCCAACATAGCCAAATCCAACCTAGATCTTAGATTAGCCACTTCACCAAAATTCACATCCTGCAAACTACTAACAGCCAAACTACCAATTGACCACACCCACACTATTACCATCCACCCCCTGGGCCCATCGGCACCTTTGAGGAAGATCTGATGCTACTTATGACAGAGAATATCAAAACCTCCTCACAACTACTAATACTAGGCGACTTCAATCTAGGTTTGGATGACCCGAACAACCACCCAGCACTAGCAGTCGCCAACACAATCACAGAACACGGCCTCACCCTGAAGGTCTCCCAACCTACCCACAAGAAAGTCAGAACTCTCGGCTGGGTAGCCGACCTTAACTGTGACTCTAAAATTACAGCCATCACTCCCCAACCCTGGACAGATCATTACCCGTCTGACCCTACCAAAGAACTTGCAAAAATGAAACGAAACTTGATAGTACCTTCATGTCTCATAAGGAACAAACGCAACATCAGGGCTGATGCTATCCTGCCACTTCTGATCCCTACACTGAATTCCGTAGAGGATACTAAGGACCCCAACAAGGTAGTCGAGATGTATAACGCCTCCATGACTAAAGCTCTTGACCTCATAGTCCCCTTAAGCTACGCAAAGGCAAACCAAAACATCATTTGAACTTTTGGTTCAATCCAGAATTAAAAACCTTACGCACTGTAAAAAGGAAGCTGGAAGCCACATGGAAACATATCCCTTACATAAATAACAAAACAAATCTAATGAACCTATCTGCCATGTACAAGGATGAAATACCACAAACTAAACGAACATCCTACAATAAAAGAATAAATCAAGCTAGCTCCAGCACCAAACAGTTATTTGTCATCCTCAAAGAGCTGGAGACCCCCATCATACCTGCAGATCCATGCATAAAGGACAAACTTTGGTGCACAACTATTCAGAACACCCTCACCAACAAAATAACCACCCTACAAGCCAAAATTGACAAAAAAAGGACTAAACCTACAAAACTCTGGCATCCACCAGAAAAAGCTGAAAACTACTACCAAACCACCCTAAGCATTTACATTTTCTAAAGTCTCTGTCCTACAGGTACAAAAAATCATTGCATCCCTTAAACCATCAATGTGACAAGGCGACAGTTTCTCAGCACAACTAATAAAAGATGCTGCTAGAGACCAGGCACACTTCATCTCCAAACTTATAAACGCATCCTTCACATCCGGCATAGTACCAAGTAACTTAAAGGAATATTGGTTACTACCACCTACTCAAAAAACAAACGCTAGATCTCCCACTATCCCCACTAATTATAGGCCTATTAACTCAGTCCTTTTTTTACTGAAGATATTGGACAGGGTAGCCTATCTGCAGATCGAGGAACACCTTGAGATGAACCATCTTCTAGAAACGAGAATCCAGATTCTGACCCCTACATTGGACAGAAACGGCTATAATCCACTTAAAAGCACAGATAGATTAACTTAAGGACAATGGGAAAATGGCCTTGCTACTACTATTGGACCCATTGGTGGCCTTCGATTTAGGTGACCATAAAATATTATGCAACCATCTTACCTAAGCAGCCCATTTCTCCTCTAACGCCATTACCTGGATTTCCCCCCCACCAGCAGAAGCGGACCGCATTCCCATCACATGTGGAGTTCCCCAAGGCTCCTCCGTTTCATCTGCCATGTACATCATCTTCACAAAGCCTTTATTCGATGACCTGGACTATCTGGGTGTCACCTACACCAACTATGCCGATGAAACCCAGATCCTCCTCCTCCTGACGGGCATCTACGAGGATGATGTACTATTGGTGAACAAGATTCATCTAATCATTCAGGCATGGATGGCCACTCACGGCCTATGACTGAATGACGATAAGACGGAGTTGCCAATTGTGGGCTCGACAGCCAATCTGAACAAACTAAACACCAACTATGCCACCTTTAATATCGATGGAAACAACATCAAAGTGGGCAAAGCGGTAAAGACCCTAGGTTTTCATCTTGACGCCACATTAAACCTGCATAAAAAAGTTAACCACAGCCTCGGCCACTGCCTACACGGGGAAATTGATCAGGGCTTGTAAACCATTGCTATCTAAGGAGAGTTGCATTAAACTAGACAGAGCACTAATACTGTCCAGGCTGGATTAATGCTATGGCCGATACCTAGGAGCAAACAAATATATGCTCCAAAAATTACAAACCCTACAAAACAACGCTCCGAGATCTGCATTAACCATCTCCAGGAGAGCTCACATACCTGAAACAAGAAAACAGCATAAATTGCAATCGATTAATGACAAAATCCAACTCAAAATTATGTCCCTCACATACAAATCAGTGAATCATGCAACCCCGCTATACACAACAGAAAAGTTCAACCTCCACTTGTCTAGCAGAGTCACTAGGTCCTCCAACACCCTCAACTTACAAGTCCCCAGATTTAAATTCCAAAAATCAGGCGGAAGTAGCTTCCCAGTCACTTTACTGTGGAACTCGCTCGCACTCTCCCTGAAAACAGCTGTTAGGGAGAATTCTCATAATGGCTGATTTCCCTTACCTAAAGAGTCCCTCAGCAGCTTTGCTGGATTTCTAGGATTTATTTTTTCACCTGATAAGAGTGCAAGCCTTTTTCCTACTCTTACATGCGTTTTGCTGTGTGTGTTTTTCACTTTGTGTGTGATCTTGGGCACTGGAGCCTCACCAACTCCATGTCCACCACTTTTTGTGTGTGTTACACAGCACCTTCAGTGCAGTGACACATGGTTGTCTTTGAGACTTTCCACTGACTCCATTTTTCTGGGACCGACTACTGTCCCCCAGAAACAGGTAAAGTTGCCATTAACTTTATATAGTCACTTTAAACCACAGACCCAGTACATCCCATCTTACATGGAGTATTGGAAAGGCTTAACTCTTATCCCTTTTTGTCTGTGCTTCTTGGAGCCTTGTTTCGCTCCCTTAACTGTAAGACTTGGCTGGTGGCAGTGGTAACTACCTTAATTTTCCTACCGCGATTATCTTATATGAACGTGGTATTGTTCCAGGCTATTACAGTAGCCTCGAACATAAACCCGCTTGACCAAATGCTTTTTTTTTTTGGTTCCGGCTGGGTTTATTCGCCATTTCTTTTTGTTAAAGTCTTTCACGTATTTTTCTATGCGCGCCAAACCAGGGATGATTCCTTTGTTCGCTGTCTTTTCGCGGGCTTCTGCACAGAAGCCCTCCATAAGGCACCTGATAGTCTAGAGGGGCAGGATGTGACAGCGGGATCTTCGGACCCCTGCCATGGGTTGCCTTAGTAACCCAAGTCGCGTCACACTCTTGTCTGATTGGCTAAGGGGACTGGCCTTGCCAGCCACCCTCCTGTGTGATCGACAGCCAGGCTGTATGAATGGGGGAAAACTGCATAAAAAGCAGGTCTCTGGGAAAGAGACAACGAGGAACTGGAAGAAGAGGACCCCCACCACGACTGAACCCCCGGTGAAGCCCTGCTGCAGGTCCGAATCTCCAAATCTGACGACAGAAGATCCTCCAGGAAACTTCTTCCCTTGAGCTGGTGGGACCAACCAGTTCGGCCAAACTACAAGCCAGGACCCCTCGTCTGGTCGAATTCGCTGTACAGAGCTACAGTGAGCCGGATAGCCAGGAAGGTCGGACCATTCTTGGGTTTTAAGGAGCGCACCTTTTATTCGTTTTGCTCTGCTGCTGGTTTCTTCCCTGGGTGGCGCAAGACTCTCTAGTCTTCCTACTTCTGATCAGTCCGACAGTCGCTTCAGTAACCTGCAGGAACCACCAGGAACGTCCGCCTCAGCTACAGCTCCCTCTCAGTTTTAAGGTACTGTGCAAATCCGGTGGTCCGTTTCGGTCAGCCGTGGTGAAAGTGTTTGAAATCTTTCTCCAATCCGAGGGCTTGTCCTTCTCTTCGAGCTGGCTTTTCTACCAACCAACCTCATCCGGAATCTGTGCCACAAACTTTACCAAGCACTACCCTGAACTGTGTGATCTGGAGCAAAAGACTTGTCCTATTGACTTTGGCCCTAAGCCTTTTCTATCTGATCTCCTCACTGTAGTCTCTCTTGTTCTATTGCCCTGATTACTTACTTGTTGGTTTTGCCTGAATTCTAATAACTTTGTCTTTCCCTCCCTTTTAAATTGCTGCAGTGCCATTTTGCTCCCACTTCATTTGTGAGCTGAACTTGTCTGGAATTTAAGGAAAGTGGCGTGGTGTATTTATGATTGTGATTTTTGACTGCTTAGAATAGTGAACTGTTATACAACTGATAAGAAATGTTTATTTTTTTTTATTTTATTGTATATGGTTTACAAAAAGAAACCTTTACAAATACAAACATTTCATATATATTAAAAGATACTTAAAGACCCAATTATCCCTTTTTAAGAAGAAACACATAACAGGTCATTTAAATAAAAAATAATTCAGTTCAGGTTAAAATGCTAAAATAATTTGCCGGTTAAATAGCAGTTTCACCTTTACATAACATCAATCTTAAAGAAAATAGCAGTAAAATTACAACAATTTCATAATGCAGATTATGAAACAGTTTAATCAAGGGCAGGCGCATACAAATCTAAAAATTTAATAAATCCAGCCACTGCAAGACCATCTTTAATATTAGAGATGGCAAGACATCGAGACCATATGAGATTTTCTGCCCCTAAAATACCCAGGGTATTGAATCTTCCTAGATAAAGATCCCTAGGACCTTTCAAAGCTATACAATCTAGAAAGAGATGTCGAGTAGATTCAATAACCCCAGGAATAGGACAAAACCGACATAGAAGATCTGAATCACTAATCTCCTTCCTTCTATGAAGAACTTCCCTGGTAGGGAGGAGATTCCATCTAAGCTTGAGAAGAAGTGAACGATATTGCCGGTTAGGGAATTGAGTCAATATAAAAGACAAGCAACCTCTCTTCTTATGATCAAATTGTAAGTCATTAAGAGAAGGATAAACATACAATTTTTCAAGCGTGTGACTCCAATCAGCATTAAAAAGGGATTCCTTGACTTTATTGGGATTTGTTAACAAGGTATCCCCATTGTTGAAAAGTCTGATACTGTCCAGTCACAGAGATCACGAAAACTAGAGAGATATGGATTACAGTCTAAAGATCCCTTTGCAAAGAGGGTTTTACCCACATCAACATAGAGGGTGTCCTGTTTGGGAGAGAACAAGGCAGAAAAAAGGGTTAAAACGCTTCAGAGAATTCTAACTCGCAGAGAGACCAAGTCCAATTCGTTATCTTATAGCCACTATTGGGACACTATTAGGCAATTTCAAAATTTTCCCCCAATAAATACCCTCAAGGGTATCCCAAAAGGTCAAAAGGGCTGGATAGTGCAGTTCCATTCCATAGATTAATTTTGGGGTCACCTTAGCCTTAAAGAAATCGACAATAGGCTTAAATGAGAACATACCATACTTGTTATCAAGCTTAATCGATTGAGAAATAAGCGGGAGCATTTTATGCCTAAGGGAACGCCTTAATTGAATGGCTGATGGCTGAGCCAGAATAAGGAATCCCAAATAGACAATTTTATGGGCTCATTCTTTTTTCCCCGACAATTTTCCAGATCTTTTTGTTCCCCTCTCTCCCCCTTGAGAAGACCAATGTACGAGTTTTACACGGGTTGATTTTTAGCCCATTAAGGGTGGCATATTCTTCAAATTTGCAAATAAGCCTCTGAAGGCTGACTTTAGTATGATCAAAAAGAAGAAAATAGTCGGCATATGCCAACCATGAGAGCCTAAGATCCCCCAATTTAGCATTGACCATGCCTGAATTTCCAAGAAATTCCTCAACATCTGCAAGATGGAGGATAAAAAGGCATGGGGCTAAAGAACAGCCCTGTCTAACCCCGATACGAGTCCTAATCCTTCTGGAGAGAGTTCCTTCAAGGTCAATCCTAATATCGACCCCTGAATTCTCATACATTTCCATTATTAGGGATAAAAGACCTGGGGGAATCCCCCACTTTGACAGCTCTCCCCAAAGTCTTGACCTAATTACCAAATCAAAAGGATTTGACAGATCAATTGAGGCAACATACAGAGAAGCACCATATTTTCCCCAGGTTGAACTTTGGAGGGCAGATAGAATAAAACCATTGAGATTGGTAGAATAGCCAGCCCTGAACCCGGTTTGTTGCTTCGGGAGAATATGGTTTTCCTTAATCCAGACCGTCCGATGGGAGAGAAGCATAGAGGCGAAGAGTTTACAGTCCGCATCAATGAGAGATTGGTCTATAATTTTTTACCAAAGTACGTTGGCCTCTCTTAAAGATGGGGACAACATGTGCCGTCTGCCAACTGGTTGGAACATTGCCAGAGACAACAATATCTTGGAATAACAAACATAAAAGTTTTGCCCAAGTTTCCGGTTCCGCTTTAAAAGTATTATTTGTTAAACCGTTGGGCCCAGGGGCCCTTGAATTCTTAGCTCTGGCACTGTGACCAAGTATTATCTCACAGTCAATGAGAGGGACCCAAGGGACAGTTTGATCATTCTGCCCCGTTGTACAAAGTTCTAGCCCCTCTCCTCCCGTGCCATAGAGTTCAGTGTAGTAGTCCACCCATTGATCCTCAGGAATGGCATTCAACTGGTCAGCCACATCATCTTGGCTAGAGAAAAAGAACCAAAAAACCCTTAGATCTCTCTTAACAAGTACTGTAAGCATAGTCTGCATCATTTTGTAGCAGGTTAGATTTCCTAGATTTGCAATAATTTTTATATTTTTGGCGGATAGTTTTAATTTTGTCTTTTTTATTGTCCCAGTCAATGTCGAGTACTTGAACCTCTCTAATGAGTTTCCGAGTACATGCCTTTTCATTGGCAAACTCCTGATCAAACCTATGAGAGTGGTATTTTTTAGGGAAACCCCTCCTAAGAGAGCCCGAGATACTACCATGGAGAGCACCAAGAAAACTGTCAAAGTTTAAAGTGTTAAACACTGCCAATTTCCACGAGAGAGAAATATGGTTAAACAAGGAGATCAATTTACAATTAAGGAGATTAATATTGGCAGATGACCAACGTATCCCTGTCCCTTGTCCCACTGATCTAAGATGACAGGAACCCCCAGTGGGCAATAACTTCATGGGAAAGGGAGAGGGTGAAAAGTAACTACCAAAGACCCATGGTCACTCCATGAGTTAAGAGAAACCTCAACCTCAGGCGAGACAGAGGACAAGGAATGTCTACAAAGACATAGTCTATAGTAGACACTGAAAGACCTCTATGCCAAGTGGGACGTGATGGAAGAGTAGAATCATAGAAACCGTTAAGGCAGGTTATCCCAACCGAGTTCAGGGCTAAATTCCAAAGTTTACCCCAATCAAATTTCTGTCCTCGTCGATTATCGTCCTCCCAAATCAAGGTCAGGTCATCATATTTGGCCTCAGGTGAAATGGAACAATCAGAGTTAATCTCTCCAGCCAAAATCAACTTCCCCCTGGGATATAGAGATCTCCATGTAAGTACTATATCCGTTAAGACTTTCCAAAAACGACTCGAGAACAGCAATGCCCTTATACCAATAAACGTTAATGAGAAGAATATTAACCAGGCCATTAAGTGAAGTAACATCCAAAGCCAAAATACCAAAAGGCATATCCGCAACAACCTTGCTCCTAAAGCCAAAAGAGGCTCTAGTTCCAATAAGAAGGCCCCCAGAGGCCCTCCCTCCTGAACCAGATTTAGCGCTTTGGGAATGGATAACAAATCCATCAACAATGGGTGGGGAGAGCAGCCAGGTTTCCTGTACGAAGAAACAGTGTGAAGCTCTAATCATACATACTGTGTCAGTATTAGTAAAAAGATGGTTACTTCCCCTTGAATTCCAGGAGAGAAAAATAAATGTATTCAGGGCCGGAGCATGTATAAATATAACAGGGCACTTGGAGGAGAGATCATTTCCACAGACCCGAGCTAACCTGAGCCCAGCTTCTAGCGTTTCCATTGAATCTGGGCGTACATTGCCTGCGCTGATATTGTGGAACTTTTTCGGGACGGTATACCATTGTAAGATTTCCCCTATACTCTTCACACCCTCCATATTTACCAGGCGGATGATTAAAACCCAGCTGCATTAAACCATCCCTTTGGGCCATTATTAGGTCTAAGACCAATCTAGATTTCAGAACAATATTGCTCAAATCGAAACGTCCCTTAGTGGGAAAGAAAATCCTCTCCATATCATAGCAAGAAATGAGTGAAAGAGCGGGAAGTTGATGGAAAGTTTTTAATATATTTCCACGATTGGAAAGGCTAGTAAGCTGCAGAATATCAAGGGAATCTTTAACCTCCACTGGATGAGGTAAAGAGTCAGTTATATATTTAGTAAACTGATTTAATGAATCAGCTTCCAGATCAGTGCCCCTAGCACCCCTTAATATAGTCCTATTTTGAGAGGCATATGGTCCCAACGGAAATCTTTCAGGCAAATGAGAAGAATTCTCATTTTGAGAGAATTCGGGGCTGGTGGAGGAGGTTTGATGGGCATTAAGTAAGCCTACATTAGGCACCTTAGACTTAGTTGAATTAAGGAAATTAGGAACATAGAGGCCCTCCACTGGTCTAAATCCCATATCACTCGCCTCCATTGTAGACTCTCTATTGGCCAGATGACCATCAGAGTGACAAGAAGGAAGGCCATCTATGGAAGCAGAAAAGGTATTCAGGGCCCCATCCTTGAGCAAGCAAGTAGCTGAAGTAGGAGCCCCCTCAGTAGATGAGTTTATAGTAAATAACTCCTGAAATAGTTGTTTTACCATGTTGAGGTTGGCCAAATACGCTGATAAGAATAATAATAGGCTCAGGATGGGTAGGAACTGATGTAGATGAAGCATTACACGGAGTGGTTAGGGGAATTGCATCAGAGACAGGTTCTGTTTACAAACAATTTGGGGATCCAATATAACTGGAGCGGTATTGTTTGTAGGCTCCAATTGAGTCAAAACTATTTTTGGAAGACAGATAACTGAAGTTTCCTCGACCTGCCCGGTAGGGGCAACCTCCACCCCAGGAATATTATCCCCTAGTATAGAACTAAGTACCAAGGGATCAGGCTGACTAGGTATAGCCGGAATAGATGGTAATGAAGTTAGTCCAGCAGAAGCAGTGGCTACAGTAGAAGTAGCGGTCACAGGTACTGCTAATTCCATCGGATTCGTAATCCCCTTAGAAGGGGAGGGAATTGTTGCACAGACAGGGGCACTTGCCGAAAAAAGATTTTTAAAGAATTGATTAGTATAAGAATGTATTTGTTTTATATTCTTCTGATTTTTTGTTTTCTTTATTTGTTGGTGATGCTTTTTTTTTTTAACTATATGAGAAAAGCCCTTTGACTGAGCCTTAGCCTTAGTGAGGTCGATAATATCAGCCTGTTTTTCCACAGTAAAGTCAGGTTTAGAATCTAATAATGGGGCAATATTATTTCCCTTAAGTGACTCAGCCATTACTTGAATGGTAGGTCCTGAGGATAGACCCTTAGAAAGTGGGCTTAAAGATTTGGGAATCGACCCCGCTAGAGCTTTCTCTACTAATAGTTTGGTAGTTACTTTTGTAAAAGTAATAACAAGATCTACATCCGGGATATGACCCACTTGTGTAGCCTCAACCTTCATAGGGGAGATCAGGGGAAGTTGGTTAGAAATTCCCCTGTCCATACCATGAGAGGAAATCCCTGAGGCCCCATTGATGGGGTCCCCTGGGAGAGAAGCCGTTTGAGCACTTAAGGCCATCTTGACCGAAGGTACTTCCGCAGTCGGATGAGTAGAGAAAACAGAGTCCGAAGACTGTTTTGTTATTAAGGGATGTTCTTCCTTAATAATTTTAACCAATTCTTAAAATCTATCCAGACCTTCCAGCCTATTATAGATTTCAGAGAGTAGGAGAGAGTATGCTCTGACCATATGTTGTCATAAAGACTCACAAAAGAACTAAGAACCATATTCAATGCAGATAAAGTGGGTTGAGTTAATTTTATTCTGTCGTCTGCCTCTTTAAGGGTGTGGTGCATAACAGACTGGCTAGCATGATCCTTTTGTGAGTCTAAAAGTAAACCCCTTTCTCGAAGCCAATTTTGCTTCTTAGTATACTCCAATAAAATCAGCAAGTTCAGAAGGAGAGCCCACATAAGAGGCAGCACAAGTTTGCTGAGTGACATATTAATAGAATTAAAATCCAAATGACTCCGCTATTGCCTTATCTGCACACTCTATGATACTAATATCATCAATATCATTATCTCCGGGGTCTTCAGTGTCCAACTTCTTTACTATGTCTGCCAAATGCGTATGATCCAAAGTGGCCACTGATAAGACTGAAAGCGGAGGTTTGATAAGAGTACTATAGTGGCTGTCCTTTTTCCAAAAAAAAATGTTTCCCTTGGATAGGTTTACTCTGAGAACCTCAGTATGAGATTTTATTTTAGGGGAATTAATCAAAGGTCTTGCAAGTGGGGTTTTAAACAAAATGGGTTTCACTATAGGAATGTTGGCAATGCCAACAGGTGAAGCAGAAAGAGTAACATGAAGGGGGTGTGGCTTGAGCGGCCATGGAGTAGGACATGCTTCCCGTGTAGCTCCGGAGGATCCGACAGATGATCCGAAAAAACTACCTTTGAAAATGTGCCAAGGGTTCCAGAATTGATCACACACACGGGAATGTATGCTCTGCTCATTGTGTAAAGATTGAGAGAATCGTAAGCAGGGAGTCTGGAGGAATTGCTCGACGAACGGCGGCAGTTCGGTCCATTGTCACACAAGATGGCCGACAACAAAGGAAACACTGGGGTACCTGAAGAGGACGAATAGAGGCGACGGCCACCGGGAAAGAACGGCAATGGCGAGGTGAAGACAGAACAAAACCCCTGGTGGCTGTGGGCCTTGGGTCGAGGAGGCTTTGGGGCTGGCCCAGACGGCAGGGGCCTGAGGGCAACAGAGGTGTGAAAATGCAGGCCGCACCACGACAAGCACGAGCAGCGCTCGCTCGGCATTGATCAGCAACTAGCAGTGGTGAGAAGATGTCGCGACTGCCTTGAGATCACTACGACGGTTGGTGAAGAGCGGAAATTACAGTTGAGAAGACACTCGGAGGCTAGGGAGACCCAACGGAGACCGAAATAGGGCGGCGCGTGGGGCCGTGGGCAAAAATAAGAACAAACAACCCACAATGGATATTTTTGAGAAAACACAGCAGTCTCCTGCGGCCAGTGCACCCAAAGGCCCGGTAGCACAGGCTGAGGGCGCCACAGCGGCTGATAATCAGATTTTAGAAGCCATCACAGAGTTGAAGGAATCTTGGGGGGTTGCGATGATGGACCTACGCACTTCCCTGGAAGCTAAAATCGAAGCAGTTGGCATCGAAGTCTCCCTGCTGAGACAAGATGTCAGGAGACTGACGGAACGCACAAGCTGCCTGGAGGGTGCAGTGAAATCTGACACGGACACCAGCACCAACAATGCAAAGGAGATCCATGGCCTTAAACAACAAGTGGCCAACTTGGAGTCTTGAGCAGAAGAAGCAGAGGGGAGAGCGAGGAGAAAGAATATTCGCGTGGTGGGCTTGCCGGAAGGCAAAGGAGGCCAGGACCAGACTGATTACATTGAGAACTTACTCCTACAAACAATTGGGGCCGGTACACTCTCGCAGTGTTTTGCGGTGGAGCGCGCACATAGGGCCCTTAGGAGGAAGCCGAGACCAGGGGCCCCCCCACGAGTGATAATTGCTAAAATACTGAACTATAAAGACCGCGAGAAAATATTGGAATATTTTCGGAAAGGTGGAACAATTGAGAGGGCCTCGGGTACTATCACGGCATACCCGGACTATACTATGCTGGTCCAAAGGCAGCGGTACAGCTATGTAACTATCAAAAGGAGGCTACGGGCTGCGGGGATAAATATATGTTGCTGAACCCTGCGAAACTGAAGATCGTACATAAGGGCAAAGCAACAATATGGCTGGATCTGAAGGGCTGCCCCGATCAAGACACGGAAGAGACAAAATGAACGCGAAAAGTGACTCGGATACGGTATGCATACTGCTAGGGCGGTGAGCGAACTTCCCAAGGGCGCCTAGGCGAAGGCTGAGAACGATGGGCCTGGCTGTAAGAGGCTGATGTTCGATTACATATTGCTGATTGTGAGAGACTTGATGGACTGGAATATAGTGGCAGTTACATATATTTAAATTGTTTGGCAATGTGTAGTTGATTGATGTGCTATTGGAGCGCAGGGCGAAGTACCCTACCCACCAAATTATAGTTGTAGTAGGTTGGCCACTAGGGCGGCCTCACCCTGCGGAGCTTCGAGTACAGGTGAAAGCCGTTAAGAGCTAGATGCGGGGGAGCCTGAGATCCAGGGATGGAGCTGGGCAACAGTTGAGGGGGGGTGGAGTGTTGGTGAAGGGATGGGAGGCGGGGGGAGAGGGAATGGGAAGTTTGGTGTGTTTTTGGGTAAAGGGGTTTTAGAATGGGATGCAAGCCTATATGGATTGGATTGGAACTTGAAGCTAAACGATACCGGGGGGGGGGGGGGGGGGGATGGGACTACACCAGGCCATGGGGGACCTTAAAATACTCACATGGAATGTGCAGGGGCTTAACAGCTATTTAAAAAATTATCAAGGTTATGCTGTATCTGCGCAGGCAGAAAATAGACATTGCATTGCTGCAGGAAACCCACCTCACACGTGAGAGGATGGACATGATTGCGCGAAAGTGGAAAGGGGTGTTGGTGGGCTTGTCTTACTCGGCCTATGAAGAGGAGTACTTATATGGGTAGCACCACATGTCCCGTTTCAGCGGTTGCAAGTGGTGGCTGAGACAAACGGGAGGATGGTTATGCTGAGGGGATTGGTAGAGAACAGGGAGATAAGTATTGTTAACACGTACGCCCCGAACCAAAGCACAGCGGCGTACATTAGGACAACGAGTGCGGTGATATGGGGAGGGGACTTCAACTGTGTACTGAACCCGAGGGTGGATAGATCGGATGGGAAATTAGACCGATCCCTGCAGCCAGGGCGCTACAGACACTGCTTGATGACTTTGGGCTGGAAGATGCATGGAGAGTGTGGCACCCTGGGGAAAGGCAATATTTGCATTACTCGGCCCCACAGCAGTTATCAACGAGGCTGGACTATGTCTTTGCATCACCGGACATGATAGCGGAGATGGCATACATAGACTACAAGGCCAAGGTCCTCTCGGACCACTCGCAGCTGATTCTTGCATGGCAATATTGTCCCCCCCCCCCTGAGGGCGAGGATCCCGATATGGCGCCTACGAGCGGAGGCGTTGAGGGACCCCTTCTTCAGAGAGGACTTGCGGGAGGAGATAGTAAACTATTTTGAAACCAACACTGGGAGTGTGGACTCGGCGGGGACATTATGGGAAGCCTTTAAGGTTGTCATGAGGGGGCAGCCATGGCGAAATCCAAGGGCCTACAGGGGGGGTTTTCAGCTGAACTGAGGGAGACGGAAGCAAAACTGGAAGAGGCCTTAAATGCTGGGGATGATACAGCAGAGAAACTAGATTTGATACTTAAGCTACAGGAAAAATGTGCGGAATATTGGGAGAGGTTGTGTAACCTTAATTATAAATGGTACATAGAGACACAGCATGCGGGAGGCGATAAACCGGGGAGACTTTTGGCGTGGTTAAATAAGAGCGAGACCCCCAGAGCCACAATTAGAACTACAGAGAGGGAAGATGGTAGCGTAGAGGATACCCAGGAGGGAGTTAATCAAGCGTTTGTGGATTACTATAAAGGGTTATACGGGGAAGATGGGGAAAGCAGCCGCGTAATGATAGAGGAAACGCTGGAGGATATGGGGCTGCCCAAGATAAGCGAGGAGGAAAGAGCAATTGGACTCCCTGATTCCCCTGGAAGAACTGGGGGAGGTGGTGAGGCAGTTGCCTACTAGAAGAGGTCCTCCCCCCGCTGTTAGAAATGATAAAAAAGCATTCGAGAAGGGCTGCTTGCCAGAGTCACAGAGAGGCTGTCATAGTACCTCTCCCTAAACCAAATAAACCTGGGCGTAGCTGTGGCTCCTTTAGACCTGTGTCGATGCTGAACCAAGACGGCAAGATACTGACTGCAGTCCTGGCGAATAGACTGAAGAGGGTCATTAGCAAGTTAATACATCCGGATCAAACGGGCTATGTCCCCCATAGAAACATCACCAATAATCATAGGCGACTCCAGAGGATCATTGAGTTTGGCAATGGACGGGATGAGGAAATGGCAATCGGTCCTTGGATGCGATCAGGCCTTTGACTCCATCAGGTGGCCGTGGCTGCTGGCGGCCCTGAAACACTATGGGTTAGGGCCTGGCTATGTGAGGTGGGCGAAGATTTTGTACAGTGAACCGCTGGCTAGAGTTAAGACAGGATCTGTGATTTCAGATAGGTGGCAGCTTAGCAGGGATACTAGACAGGGATGCCCGTGGTCTCCTATGCTCTACATACTGGCCCTGGAACCTCTTGCGATCTATCTGCGGCAACAATATGACACTATAGGCTTTGAGGTGAAATGGGAGCGGCACCTGATTTCCCTATACGCAGATGACATGCTGCTGTACCTACGATTCCCAGAAGAAAATCTCCAGTACATCCTAGAAGTGATGGAGAGATATGCTGTGTTATCTGGCATAGCAGTGAATCCCCAGAAGTCCAGCATGTTCCCATTGGGGGGGTACAAGGGAATTCCATCGGAGCGATTACCTGTATTGCAAGTGCCATGTGCGGTTCGCACGTTTCGATAGTTGGGGATTAATATATACCACACTGTTGAAGAGCACAAGTGGAACACAGAAGTAGCCATTAGAAACATCGAAAAGTGCATGCGGTTTTGGGCGAAGCTGCCTCTGGCGATGATTGGACGGGGAGCGATGCTAAAGATGGTGGTCCTGCCGAGGCTCCTACATTACTTCGGGAACATACCGTACCCGATTCCTAGGGGGTTCTTCACTAAACTCAATAGCATGTGTAGGGACTTTCTGTGGCACGGCACGCGAAACAGAGTGGCGTTGTGGAAGCTTCAGAACTTCCATGACAAAGGGGGAATTAAGCTGCCCAACTACGAGGCATACTATGTGGCGAGCCAGTTGCAGTATGTTGTCAAATGGCTATCTGATGAAGAGACCTCCGAACACAGGTTGCTTGGGCGGGATTGTGCACCTTTTTATTTGAATGAAGTCATGTGGGCACCCAGAGCGGAAATGGGGGGGGCGCCCTAAAATGATGCTACTAGGGTAGAAGGTGTGGCGCAGGGCATGCCAAATGATGGGGGACCTATCCCCATGCTCTCAGCAGATGCCATTGGTAGTACTGACAGGGGCGGACGCTCAGCTGCGACTGATACTCCGGACCCACTGGGAACCGGCTGGGATGGCAACGATGGGGGAAATCTGGCAGGAGGGCTCTAGTGTTACTTTTGAGGGGTTACGGGAAGTAGCTGGGTTGCATGAAGGCCAGTACATTACGTACCACAGAATGGTACAGAGGATTAAGAGAACATGGCCTGAAACTGTGCTGGGGGAAGAATTGGACGCCACCATAGACGTGATATATGATATAGCTGAGGGGGGTCATGAGATTTCCAGACTGTATGAGATGGTGATGTCGAAAGTGGGGAAGGAGGTCACGCAGTTGAGGTTGGACTGGGAAGAGGAGGTTGGGACCCAAATGGGAGATGGGATGTGGAAAGGGTGCAGGGGTATCATAAGAAAGTGTCTAGAAACGCGAGGCTCAAACAGATACAGTTATATATAAAACACAGGGCTTACATGACGCCTTGGAGGATATTGAGGTTTGAGAATGCAGGTCGGCAAGCATGCCCCAAATGTGACGAAGAGAACGCGGGCATGGTGCATAGGAACTGGTCATGCCCGATCATAGAGAGGTTCTGGAGGGGTGTAAAGGAGAAACTAGAAGGAAGAGGGGTCAAGATGGTAGTGGATACGGTGTGGGCCTGTGTGCTGGGGGGGCTTCCCAAGACCACAAACTCAGGCACGTAAGCAAACTAAGGGACCTGGCTTATGTGCTAGCAAAAAGGAGGATTGCCATGGGATGGAAGTCATGCCATGTGTCGAGGATAGAGGTGTGGTGGAAGGACTTGCAAAAATGGGCAGAAGCCGAAACCACGGCATGGCAAGAAGCGTGTTGCAATGGGGGGCAGGGGAGAAGGAGTGCCTGATGGCCTGGAAATCACCGATAGCCGGACTGTTTGGGTCATTGGATGACCCGACAGCCTGTGGAGGAGGTGAGAAACCACAGGGTGTGTAAACTGAAGGTTCAATGCAATAGACTCGCAAGGGGGGTGGGGTAGAGGGAGTAGTGGGTAGGAAGTTAAAAAAAGTGTATTGAAACTGTTGGAACATGCACTATTTGTTTGGTTTATTGTTTGTTTGTGAAATTTAATAAAAACTTTTAAAAAAAACCTGTACCACACACTAATGTTGTACCAAACATAGTAGTACATAGAATGTACTAATTAGGATGGTCTAAAAAGTACATGAATGTGTGAAATTGTATGCAATTAAACATTTTAAACTATCCTGCTTAATAAAAAAGAAAAAAAAATGAATCGAGGAAGTATGGTTAACCTCCTTACCAGAGGAAAATGCCTTAGTTGATAAATTAATACCAGAAGTACCAAAATTCCTATTAGCCTCTGGTGGAGGCAATTGTTGCACAGTAGACTCTTTAGAAAGAGCAAAAGATTCACTAGCATTCACAACAGAATCATCCGACATTAAGGCAGGTAAAGGCAACCTAGGTTGGAGTGGAACGGGGGTTGGGTGCAGTTCACTGTGCTAACATTCAGGTGATCAGTGTGCATCTTTGCCCTAGGTAGACTGCCCCCTTCCTCCAAATGTGGAGCTATGGTGGCCGCCAGACGATCCTCCTGTGCATCTATTGAGATATCTTGGTTTCCAGTAAAGATGCAACTATTATTGGCTGAAGTGCATGGAATAATACCCATCAGGTTAAGTACATCAGTCCTTTCTTGCGAATGAATTTGGGCATGAGCCATACATTTTTTGGAGACAGAATCTACCAGAGTGTCTGCTATTGTATGTTGTGACTTACACAATGAAATAGGTTTTCCTGATGGGATACCATCCATCGAGGGAGGAGAAAGAGCAAACACTACGGGGAGAGTAGAATCAAGAGAAGCCTCCGAAGCTACCTGGCTCCTAAGTCCCTTACGTGTCATTCAAACTGGTGTTGGTCACAGAGGAACAGAAGCAGAAAATCTATTGATAATAGAGTAAAGGGACTCCTAAAGATAATATATGTGGCCAGCAAAATAGTAAACAATGTATATAATGCACTGAATACAAGGATTAGCATAAATACATGAAAAAGCACAAACAAATACAGTTTAAAACACTATAATAGAATGCAATAAATATGGATCTCCTTCAAAAATAGGGATAAAAATCGAAACTGAGTATAGGAACAAGTATATCAATTGATTGATCTGTTTATAGGGTCAGTCAAAAAAAGAGAACCATTAATCAGCGAAGATTAAGGGGCTCCTAGTAATAGGGTAAGGAACGCCCGACAGCTCGAGGAGCAGCCAGAGTCCGACTCTCCCCTCTTACCCTGATTACTATTTAGTGCTAAGCAGATGAAGGAGCGTAAAACCTTAGTCTGAGGTACTCAAAGGTTCGTGGCACAAGAACAAGTCACAACCAAACAGCAAAACAGCAGCTCCAGCCCTTACTGCCTCCAGGGCTTAACGCCGCCGCAAGGGTGAATATGCCAGCAATAACTACTTCCTTCTTAGGCCACGTGATCAGTCACGTGGTCGGGTGAAGCACCACCCCTCCTCGGAGCGCTTCGGGCGGAAAGAGCAATAAGCATGCGGTGCTGCATGTAAATGCAGTTGTCTACAGAGTTCAGAAAGCAAAGTAGAAACACACTTTCAAGCAGTGGATAAGTAAATAAATATATGTTCTTTTACTTAGAAACCTTGAGTCAGTGTTTGCCTGAATCATAGTAATTGCTATCCTTTATGTAACTATTTGTACTGCTCACTTACTCTTGAGATAAGTCTGGGTGCTCCGCTACTGCTACCACCATAACTGTAGTACAGGCTTGTACCAAAGGTGAAATTGTACTGTCACTTGTAGTCTTAATTGTGTGTATTGTTCCCAAAGGGTACTGCATATAATTCTGCCTAACAGCAAATTCATTCACAAACTTCAGGAACAAGTTTATCAAATGGCTAGCCGAGAAACATTAATCGCAGCTCCAAGGACTCCCAAACCCATTTCTGCTTGACCTAGTCTACTTGCTTTCCCTGTACTGCTTTGATTTTTATTAAGCATATTGTACTCAACTGCACCAGATGTACTGCATTAATGCTGCTTGCAATGTATATATTATAACTATTGTACCTTATATTGTAACCTGCTATGTTCATATCCGTAACATGTAACTCATGAAACAGTCAAATGCGCCCAGATACCTCCGGGTTAAGGTGCGCTATAGAAATAAAACAAGCACAATAGGGTCACCTATGTTCTAAAATGGTAGCTCCTTTCTTTTTTCACCATTTCTTTCATGGTTGTTCTTTGTTAACCCTACTGCTACTATTCCGGGAGGGGGAGGTCTGTGTTTTGCCTTTGGCGGGAACCCTTGGGTTCCATAGGCTTCAGTGTGTCTGGGCATGCAGGATGCGAGGGAGGAGATATTCATTCCCCTGCCCTGTGTCTACCAGAGTGCCTGAATGTTTGTTATGGAGAATTCTCAGTAATGTGGTAATTCCTCTCTGCCTTAGATACCCCCAGCAACTTTTCTGAATTTTGAGGACTTGAATTTTTAACCTGGAGAGAGTGAGACCATTTTTCCCCACTCTCTCATGTATTTTTAATGTGATTTGAACATTGTTTCTTTTGGTTCTGGAGTCTGAAACTCCATAGGCATCATCTTTTACATTGTACCACACATCACCATCAGTGCAGTGGCACAGGGAAGTCTTTCAGATTTCCCCAAAGGTTTAAATACCTTCTCTTGGATAAACTACTGTTTCCAAGAGCAGTTCAGTGAAATTGACTTTACTTACCATTGTAACTTTGTAGACCCAGCACACTATCTTAAAATAGGGTGCTGGAAGGGTTACTTAGTATCCCCTTAGTCTAGTTTCTCATGAAGCATTTTTGTGTTATCCTTTTCTCGATAAATGGCTGGTGGCAGTGGTTTACTTTGGACTACCTTTGTGTGCTTTTACCGCGGGCTGTGTTCGTAGCTGCAGTAAAGCACCGAAGGGTGCCTTTTTTGTCAAAATGGATCTGGTCGTCTTTTTTTACCATTTCTTTGTGGAAAGGTCCTTCTTAATATTTACTCTGCTCGCCAAACCAGGTTTGGTCCCTTTGTTCATTCCGTCTTTGGCAAGATTCACGAGTGAAGCCCATCTCTGGCTCCAGGGTGTCTGGCAGGGGCAGGAAGCACATGAGGTGCCCGAAACTCTCTGTGCTTAGTCTCCTAGGAGACAGAAATGCACTCTTAGGTGATTGCCGGTTGGCTGTCCAGCAAGGACAGCCACCCTGCTGGGTGACTGACAGCTAGGCTGGAACAAATGGGAGAAACTTGCGTAAAAGGTGAGGCTTTTTTGGCTTGGAAGGCAGAATCGACCACTGGACAAAGGAATCCGAAGAATAACTACTGCAACTCCTGGACAGTTGGTTTACCCGGTGAAGCCCTAACTGCTTGTGCTGAAACTCCAAATTAGTTTCGGCTAGAGAAGCCCAGCAAGGGCGACTTCTCCCCTTGAGTTGGTGGGACCAATCAACTCCAAAGTAAGCCACCTGGACATCCTCTCGAAGATGGTTGTATTTCCGCTGCAGTTGCTGCTGGAAACCGAATAGCCAGGGAGAGGAACACTCGATTGTGTGCTTTGCTTTTAAGTTGGCCAAGAGCTCCAGGAAGATCCTCCGGACACCCAGGAAGCAGGACTGACCGAAACTGAGCCACCTCAGAGTGCTGGACCCCAGATGCAAGGAAAGCCTATCTGAAAAGCCAAGAGTCCACAGTGTTGCTATTTGCTGAGACGCGAGGAGCTGAGACCGGGAAGCGCAGCTGAGTAGAAGTTGGCCCTTTTCTGTCACCGACCATCCCATTGCAGTGCAGGAGTCCTCCAGACGTCCTCCCTCGTGTCCCCACTACTGAGGCCCAGAAACACAGGATCTGCAGAACTGCACAGGAACAGAAGCCAGCCAAAGCCCTTTTTCTTCTAACCAAAGGTACTGTAAAGTCTAAGAGAACTTACATCTTGTTGTGTAACCTCACTTGACCTCATTGGAGACTTGTCTTGGTTGCTTCTGTAGAGTTGCTAACACCTTCTTTACCTCACAAGCCTAATCAGCTTGTGGCCCTACTTTGATTTCTTCTTATTCTACAAAGACTTCTAAAACATTGTGCAAGGCTTTTTTTTTACCTACCTACAATTGACTTTGGCCTGGATCCCTGAATAACTCTTATTCCCTCCCGCTCTGTGTTTAGACCTCATTCCAGTAAGGGGTTAACTTACTGTGAGCATTGGGGGGTTACCAAAAGTACTTACCTGCTTAAGAAATATTTGTGAGATCTCTTGTTTTATTCTAATCATCTTTTTCTTTTACATCCTCCTAAGTATTGCCCTAAATGCAATAGTGATATATTATTGTCCACAGCATCCTAGCTATTGAAGTCACCTGAGGGTATAGGAAGTGTGTTTGCCATCCTAAATGGGTAATTACTGATTTAGGGAAACTCAGAGTGTGTATTTTGAAGTGTATTTGTGTGTTACTATTATATTGCCCCGCTGAAGAAGGCTTATGCTAACTGTTAAATTGTTTAATCAAGAAACCTTGTGTGTACGTTTTTTTGAATACTTGTCACTCTGAATCTCTGGAACTCCCCTACAGCTCACATTGACCCATCTTGAGATAAGCCTGGCTGCTCAACTCTCCACCAACCTGTGTAGTACAAAAGGTGGGGTTCCTATTGCCCGGAGGTCAGGGCTGTTCTAGTGCACCCAAAGAGTACTGCATACAATCTTGCTTAACAGAACCAGTTCGTACTAGGGGACTGGCTATCCCGATTGGACAGCAACCTGCCCCATTCTGAAGAATGGGGTGTTTGCAGAGGAGTAGGTGAGGTTCCTGAGGTGAAAAGCAACTCAATCACTGGAACTGAAGTAACCGAGGCTGAAGACAAACAGACGCCTGCAAACCCTTCCAATCACTGAAGTGACCACTGCTGTCCTGACCTCGTTTTCCACTCTACACAGGAGCTCCAAAAAGGACAAATCCTTGCCTTTGGCTGGTGCGACCAACCAGATATGAAGTACAAATTGAGCCATCTCCTGAGGTGCTGTGCCTTTCCAAAGCTGCAGACCGCGAATACCAGGAGACCTCTGACCCATTTGTAGTGAAACGTCTTTGCGAGGCCGAATCCGTCCAAGTCCTTGCTGAGCTCTAGTTGGACCTCCAGATGTCATGAACCGTCGCCTATGTCCTTTCTGGGCTTCGTGGTCCCTGACCCATAGGGGATTTAATACACTAATCCTTCCAATATAAGCCTGATACGGAACGCTGCTTGCCAGTCCTTACACTCCACGCTCTGCGTTCTACTAAACAGACACGCCCCCACGGCTCTGCGTGTCTCAACGCTACCGCATGCTGTAGTTGCTGTAGTTGGACGTGTGTTGCCAGAGTTCCCTCAGGGCTTTCTTCTGTATCCTGTTTCCTTCCTACCCTTCCTCAAAACTTACCTTCGTACTTCCTGGATTTTCGCCCGCGCTCGGGTCACAGCGTTCCGTGTCCCCGAGCTCGGACATTGTTTCTTCCTGGTCTCCGTCCTGGATATCTGAACGTATGCTGGAGTTGGGTTGTCATCCTCACGCTGGAATCCGAAGACTAGCACATGGGTTTATACAAATCCCGGACCGTGCGAAGGAAGTCACCAAAGAAGGTCTCAAGCAAACAACAAAAACAGGTGAGAAGGGGAGAGACTTGAGACGCCTAAAAGACGATACAGACACAGAGATGGAAGCCGCGGTTCAAGACCTCATGCAAGGCATGCAGGAACTAACCACAGAACTCCAGAACCTTAAGGATGACAATGCTGCATTAAGGCAGCTAGTCTTGTCACATAACTCTGCAACTAAGGAAAGCGTGTTATTGGGAGGAGTAGTGGACAAATTTGATGGTTCTTCAAAGACCCTCCATGCCTTCCCCAATTCATGTTTGGTACACTTCACCTTCAAGCCCTACTACTTTTCCACTCCTCGAGCAAAGGCGGGATTTATGATCTCACACCTCACTGGTAACGCCTTGACGTGGGCAACCCCCATAGTCAATTCGGGTGACGCCCTCCTGGATAATTATGATGGGTTCGTGGAAGCCCTAAAAGCCATGTTTGATCGCCCAGAGCAGGTTTACAGCGCTTAAGAACGTTTACTTGAATTTCAACAGGGATCCCAGGATATGCTTACCTATGTGACCCGCTTTAAACAACTTGTGAAGGAAGCTGATTGGTCTCAAGAAGCCAGCTTCACCCACTTCCGAAGAGGCCTGAATGAAGAAATAAAGGACGAGTTAGCCAGGGTAGCTCACCCAAACTCCTTCCAAGCTCTTATGGACCTTTCCTTGCAAATCGACTTTTGCATCCAGGAAAGAAAAGCAGGAAAAAAGAAGTCTAAGTCAACCTTCCAAAAGGCTGCCACCGACCATTCAACCAGACCAGAGCCCACTGCTTCTCCAACCTCGGATCCATAACCCATGCAACTGGGGGCCTTCTGTGGACCCATTACCCCACAAGAAAGAATGCGCCGGATTCACACTAGTCTATGCATGTATTGCGCCTGCGATAAACATCTCGTGAGAGAGCCCCCTATTGCTCCTCCACGACGTTCGGGTAACACCAGCTCCCGAACCTAGATGGGGCACAGTTTCCGGAGAGAGATGTCTGCTCCACATCAATTCCTTCCTGGACAAAATAATCTTGTGATTCTACAGGCATTCCTATCGCCTTCCAAGAAAGAATCCTACCCCATCCTGGCATAAGTGGATTGCGGAGCCATGGGCATATTCATAGATGATTGGGTCACTTCTCAACATTCCACATGAAACTCGAGAGACAATGCAACCTGTAGAAGCTATTGATAGGAGACCCCTGTCTTCGGGACCCATAACCCCTCAAACTAAAGAGATCCTACTTTCCATAAACCACCATCAAGAGGATTAAATTTGACATTATAAGATCGGCCCACTATCCAATGGTTCTAGGCATGCCGTGGTTACAGAAGCATAACCCCTACATCAATGGGACGGCAGGCTCCTTTTTTCTTGGTTCTGAACATTGTATGTCCCACTGCTTATCCCTAGACACCTTACCAAGGTCCTCTGAAGACTGAAGAAACTCAGCAAATTCCAGTCACTGTTTCCATCATCATCATCCGGATTTCCAGGGCCTATCAGGCTTACACAGATGTATTCTCGACAGCCATTGTTCAAGCTCTTCCACCACACAGACCTGAGGATTGTGCCATCAATACTGGACCGTGAGCAGTAATTCCTTTTGGGAGAAGGTTTATTTTGTCAGAACCTGAAAAAAGAGACCTCTGGGAATACCTGGATACAAACCTGGAAAATGGAACTATACGACCATCCAAGTCCCTGGCGGGCGCTAATCTATTTATCGTCCCCAAGAAGGATTCCAAGGAGCCTAGCCCATGCCTAGATTACTGTGGCCTTAACCAGTGTACTCTCAAGGATCGTTACCCATTGCCTCTCATCTCGGACAACCTGGAAGCAGTCAGACCCCTCAAAGGTTGATTCCATTCTATTCTGGCCTGTTTCAATCACTGTAAAATAAATTCAATCCTTCCTAGGGCTTGCTAACTTCTACTGGAAATTTATACCAGCGTTTTCTGAGATTGTGCGTTACTTTGTTAAAGAAAGATACCCACTTTCGGAGGACCTCAGCCCAAGATTCCTGCGGTTGAAGTCGGAGTTCACACAAGCTCCCATCCTAGCTCAACCCGACATTGATCAACCTTTTCTTGTCTAAACTGATGCCTCCAACTACGCCATTGGGGCAGTTCTGAAACACGAACTTGGCGACAAGTTAGAACACCCCATCGCTTATCTCTCTCGCACCTTGACCCCTAGTGAAACTCATTATTCCGTCCTGGAAAAGAAATTGCTAGCCATCCGTCAAGCCTTCACCGATTGGTGTCATCTTTTGTGAGCCAAACACCCGGAATAAGTCTGCACGGACCATCGGAATCTTCAAGTCCTGCAATCCCTAGAATGTAGAAACAGTCGTCAAGCCTGTTAGGCCTTTTTTGCCCAATACCAATTTCAAATCCATCATGTCCCTGGAACACAACATTATAGCTGATGCCTTATCCAGACGTCCTGATTATGAACCCCTTGAAGATCGGACCTTTCCTAAGATGTTTCCCCACACAATATTTGTTGCTCAAGCAATTACCCTCCTGGAGGATATTCGAATTCAAACCCAGTCCTCTGAACCTTGGAAGGAATTTAAGAGAAACAATCGATGGAATCTCAAAACAAAGGACGGATACCTGTTCAAGGACAACCGCTTGGTCATTCCCACTACTGGACTGAGACAAAAGATCACAAGCCTACGCCATGATACTTTCCATTCAGGACATCGTGGCATCACCAACACTCTCCATCTAATACAAAGACAGTTTTGGTGGCCAAGGATATTGAGATTCATATCCAGACATGTGCAGTCTGCAATCAGAACAAACATGATAACAAAAGACCAGCAGTTCTCCTGCTCCAACCAGCAATGCCAACAAGACCCTGGGAAATCATTGCCACAGATTTTATTGTGGAACTACCCTCTTCCAGGGGCTACACAACTACAATGGTTACCATTGATTTGTTCACTCATATGGCTCATTTTACACCTTTATACAAACTGCCATCCTCATCTGAACTTGCTGGAATTTTCCTGGAACACATTCCGGCTTCATGGGCTACCTTCCAAGATAATTTCTGACCGAGGACCCCAGTACATATCCAAGTTCTGGAAACAGTTATGTAGTATACTGGGAATCCAACGTGCCTTGTCTTCGGATTATCACCCACAGACCAATGAGCCACTGAACGAGTAAACCAAATCCTGGAACAGTATCTTCGTTGATTTGCCACCAAAGTCCAGGATGATTGGTCACTTATAACACCTGTGGCCGAATTCGCATACAACAACTCAGATCATTCAGCTATCAAAACCAGTCCCTTCTTCTGTAGTCAAGGATTTCATCCTTCAGTCCTACCGTCCATTCTTCCACCCTACCCCAGTTCCTGCAGTTGATTCCTGGATTGAAACACTAATGTGCACAAAGAAGCAAAGGAAAACCTAGAAAAGGCCCGAAGAGACGTCAAACATTATGCCAACACCAAAAGACGACCTGGGCCATCCTATTCAGTAGGCGATAAAGTCTGGTTATCCTCGAAACTCCTTCCCAGTCACCTACAACCAAATAAATTGGCTCCCAGGTATTATGGGCCCTTTTCTATAAAAGAAAGTCAATCCAGTGGCCTTTCGACTCCTACTACCAGAATAACGGAAAAGGATCCATCCAGTCTTCCACACCTCTCTGTTAAAACCATATGTTTAGCCCTATCGGACTGCTCCAAGATCTACCCCAGTGATCGTCAATGACCAACTCGAATGGGAGGTCTCCAGAATCTGTGACTCTAGGTACCGACGTGGTCAATTACAATATTTGGTCGAGTGGAAAGGTTTTCCTCCCAGTGAGCGCACTTGGGAAACCGTGTCAAACATGAATGCCCCCAGGCTGATTCGAAGATGCAATCTTATCCATCCAGGCAAACCTGGAGGACCCGGGCTTCAGAGGAGGCATACTGTCATGAACTGTCGCCTACGTCCTTTCTGGACTTCGTGGTCCCTGACCCATAGGGGATTGAATACATGAATCCTTCCAACATGGCCGCCTGATACGGAACGCTGCTTGCCAGTCCTTACGCTCCACGCTCTGCGTTCTACTCAACAGACACGCCCCCGCAGCTCTGCGAGCCTCAACGCTACCGCTTGCTGTACTTGGACGTGTGTTGCCGGAGTTCGATCTGGGCTTTCTTCTGTATCCTGTTTCCCGGTTCCTTGAATCCCCCTTCCTTCCTTCCCTTCCTCAAAACTTACCTTCATACTTCCTGGATTTTACCCCATGCTCGGGTCACGGCGTTCGTGTCCCCGAGCTCGGACATTGTTTCTTCTTGGTCTCCGTCCTGGACATCTGAACGTATCCTGGAGTTGGGTTGTCATCCTCACGCTGGAATCCGTAGACCAGCACACAGGTTTATACAAATCCCAGACCGTGCGAAAGAAGTCACCAAAGAATGTCTCAAGCAAACAACAAAAACAGGCGAGAAGTGGAGAGACTTGTATCACCAGAGGCACTAACCCACTCAGCCAAGTCACCACACCAGAGTGCAGGACTTCAGAATCGAAGAAAATTGACCGGGTGAATACCATCCTTTGTTGGTGCTGACCAACCAAGGAGACTGAGCAACTCCATGCCAAGGGTCCTCCTCTCGAGACTGCTGCTGAGAAATCCAATTCAGTCCTTCCTTTCGTCACCAGACCAAGGAATGACAACACCAGGTCCTTCACTACTGCACAGAGGAGAATCCAGTTACAACCATTTCTTTTATGTCATGGTAATCTGGTGTGAAAGGTATAACTTAACCTGAACCAAGAAGTCACTCCAGAGTGACTTGAGTGCGTAAAGCGGTGTCCAGGGTGTCCACTCCATCTCTGACCCAGGCTTGCCAGTCTGTGTCCCTTTAGGGAGTCCTTTTCCAGGGTCCCACTCGTGTTGAATTGCCAATTATCATAGAGATTAAAAGTATTCTGAGGAACTTGGCTGTTCTGCTGCTCCACTGAATTTTTCTTGCAGTTAGGAATTTTACTTTGAAAGCGTTAGTTTGTCCGAACCGTGTGTTAGGCAAGATTGTATGCAGTAAACCTGTGGGAGATTGCACCAGCCTTGTCCTCTTGGCAATAGGTTACCAACCTTTGGTATAAGCCTGTACTACACATGTTGGTAGTGTGACTGAGCAGCCAGGCTCATCTCAAGAGGGGTCAATGCGAGCTGTAGGTTTGCAACAGAGTTTTACAGTGATAAGTATTCAAATAACACATACTCAATGTTTCTTGATTAAATAATCATGTACAAATGTAACCAATCCGTTTTAAAATAAGCCTTCTTTAGAAGGGAGCAAATATGTAACACTTGAATATACTTCAAAACACACTCAGTTTCAATAAATCAGTAAATACCCTTTGGGGATGGCACACAGAAACCTCCTACACCCTGAGGTAACTTCAATAATTAGGACACTGTGGACATTGATATAACACTGGTACATTTAGAGCAATATTGAGTTTGGTGTCAAAAAGGAAAAGGTTAGGGAGGGGAACCATGGTTAACAATTTTCTCAAACAGGTAAGCACTTTTGAACACCCACAATGCAATGTAGATTAACCCTTTCCCAGCTATACAAGTAGAGAATGTATGACTTTTTGGAGGGACAGATCAAAACACCAAGTTAGAGGCTAAAAGTTTCTTCAGGTAGCCAGGACAGCCAATGTCAATTGAGCAAAGTCTAGGAGAGCTGACACACTTCTTGAAGTTAAGTAAAAATATTTGCACCATTTAATAGCTTTAGTTGCAAAAAGAAATCACTGTTGGGCCACACACTGGGAGGCTTGTGGCGGACAAAGCTGCAAGCAACTCTGCCAAAGGCATCAAATGCAAGTCTCAACAGAGAAATCAAGCTGCACAAGAGGCAAGTAACCCTTAGTTCATAGTACCTTAGATCTGTAGAAATTGGTTCCAGCTGGCTTCTGTTCCTGTTGTAGTATGGCAGATCTTGTTTCTGGGTCTCAGTCGTAGCGACAAGCGGGAGGACGTCTGGGGACTCCTGCAGTACAATTCGAACGTCAGCAGCAGCAAAGGGCAAAGTTCAGATCAGCGGGGCACTTCACGGTTTCAGCTTCTTGTGAATAGCACCACTGCGGATCTTGGACAACTTGTGGACTTTCCTTGCTTCTGGGGTCTAGCACTCTGTTGAAGTGGCTCAGGCTTGGTCAACCCTGCTTAGAGAGTCCAGAGGATTTTCCTGGAGCTAGGGTCTGGCTTAAAAATGATGCACTATTCTGGTGTGCCTGTCCCCTGGCACTCGGTTCCTGCAGCAGCAATGGAAGTACAATCAGCAGAGGATTTTTAGTTGTTTGTCTTGGGGTCAATTGGTCCCACCAACTCACAGGGAGAGGTTGTCCTTTGCAGGGCTTCAGTCGAGGCGAATTCGGAGCTTCAGCACTGTAGCAGGGCTTCACCGGGCAAATCAACAGTCCAGGAGTTGCAGCAAGCATCTCTTCCAAGTTCTTCGGATTCCTGCTTCCAGTGGTCATCTCTGCCTTCCTTGCAAAAGACCTCGCCTTTTATGCAAGTCTCTCCAATTAATTTGCAATCTAGCTGACACAAAGCAGGGTAGCTGTCCCACCGGGCCAATCGCCTTTGGGTGCATTCCTGTAACCAAGGAGACTAAGCACAGGGAGTTTCGTGAACCTCCCTTGCTTCCGGCCCTGCCACATAGTAGTCACAGGCGGGCGTCATCCGTGCCAAAGACAAAACGAACAAAGGGACAAAACCTGGTTTGGCGCGTATATCTCAAAAAGGACCTTTACAACAAGAAATAGCACCAAAAAAAAAAAAGTCTGGGACAATTTGACAAAATGGGCACCCATGGGTACTATACTGCAGCTGCGCACGCAGTCTGTGGTATAAACACACATTCGTAGGAAAAAGTACCACTGCCACCATCCATTAATTGTAGAACGGGTACCAAAAATGTAACATGAAAAAGTAGACGACGGGGATACTATGTAACCCCTCCAGCACTCCATGCAAGATAGTGTTTTCTGGGTCTACAAAGTTACAAAAGGTAAGTAAAGTCAATTTCACTTTACTGCTCTTGGAAACAGTGGTTTAACCAAAAGAAGGTATTTAAATCTTTGGAAAATCTAAAGGACTTCCCTGTGCCCTACACTGAAGGTGCTGTGTGTCAATGTAAAAAGATTATGCCTATGGGTTTTGTCAGACTACAAAATCAAAAGAAACTGTTCAAATAAAAAAAAATACATGAGTGGGGAAAAAGGTAGAAGGGAGTTAGCACATTTTTGAGAATTCTCCCTAACATGTCACTAGAACGTTAAGCTCTACAGCTGTGTGATTAACAAATTGTTTCCTTCATAAAATACTATTTTATGTGGTTTGCCAACTAAATACAGTCACTGTATATCCGAAGTAACAGGAGTTCACTGTAGTACCGATAATAGGGTAAAACTTTCATTAGTGTCTAACAATTGTACTGCAAGCAACGACCATTGAAGCAACGGGTTTATAGTCATTCCATTGACAGCCAAAGCATCTAATGCCATACCATCTAAAAAAAAAAAAACATCAAAGGCATTTTCCCCCATTTTTTTAGGGACCTCAACCCCTTTTTTAAACCTTTAAAACCAATTTTCATTAAACTAAACCCTTTACCATCTAAAAAAATTGCATTAGAAGCTTTTATTTTTTAGATGGTATGGCTGTCGATGCAATGACCGGATACCAAGCAATGGCCTTTGAACAGTAAGAATTACTAGGTGTGTCAGCAGCTACATGAACCAAGTATTTATCTACCTTCCTTGCGTAAATATGATGTATGGGATACCTTATTTCCCGTAACCGTATTTTTGATGCTTGTATCTGCTTAGATTCACCTTCTGTGCATAGGCCGACATCTAGTGGAAGCTGCAGAGTACTCCAGTTTAGAAAACTGTAACTGTAACAGGGACAACAGGACGTGCCAGTAATACTATCCCTAGTGTGAATTCCACTGTACCCATGATTCCCCACGCGTCAAAGTCCCTCAGACTATTCTTTTTCTGACATGAGCTAGCATGAGGTGTAGTGCGAGTACAGTTGTATCCAAGCAGAGACATATCAGACAAGCACATAAGCATCCATGCGCCCTCTCTCCGAGGGGTGGAAGGGTGGGTGCATGTGAAGCTAAGCAGATACAAGCATCAGCAATACGATTACTGTGAGTAATGTTTCCGTTCTGACACTTGTGGAATCTGCTTAGATCACATGCTGTGCCTAGCTTAGCAAGCAGTGCTAGAAGAAGGTGGTGGGATGTGAGAAGGATCATGGGCGAACAAATGTTTTAGTACCGCTTCTCCCACTTGTGTTTCTGTCTTGGAATGAGTGTCAATGCAGTAGTGCCAAGTAAAAGTGTGCATTGAGCTCCATGTAGCTCCTTTGCAAATGTTGTCTAGAGGGACATTTGCAATGAAAGCCAGAGAGGCTTCTATGCTCCTTGTGGAGTGAACTCTGGGCGTAGAAGGCAGTGTCCTGTCTGATGGTCGTCTTCTCTGCCTGGCGCCATGGAGAGAAATAGTTGGTCTGTTTTTCTTAGCGGTCTGGTCTTGTCTACATAATTGAATACCGCTCTCCTCATATCTAGTGTGTGGAGTTTAACCTCAGCTGAGCTGGTGGGTTCCTGGAAGAAAACCGGTAGCTCATGGACTGGTTTACGTGAAATTTAGAGATGAACTTGGGGGAGAACCTAGGTTGAGTACGTAAAACCAGCTGGTCTTTGTGTACAACAAAGAAAGGATCCTACACCGACAATGCTTGTATTTCACCAACTCCTCTAATGGAAGTTATTACCACTGAGAAGGCCGTTTTATAAGTCAAGTGTTTGAGACTAGACATGTGCATCGGCTCGAAAGGGGGTCCCATGAGCTTAGCGAGCACAACATTGAGTTCCCATCCTGGCGGCGTTTAGAAATTGGATGGAGGAGTCTCTTTACTCCCTCCATAAATGCTTTGATGACACCTTCCAACATGAGACTTTATTGTGGGAAGTGGTATAGGCTAACAAAGCCGCCCAGTGGAACTTTAAGGAGTTGAATACTAACCTTGCATCTAGCAAGTGGAGCATATAAGTAAGAATGCGGGAAGGAGTACATTCTATGAGGGTTGGGGAGAATTCTCAAAAATGTGCTAATTCCCTCCACCTTATGCTGGATTTTGAGGACTTGATTTTTTTTTTTTAACTTGGGGAGAGTGCAAGCTTTTTTTCCACCACACTCTCGTATTTTGATGTGTGTTTTACTCTTGTGTTTTTTGATTATGGTGTTATAAAATAACTCCATAGGCATCTTTTCATGTGTGTTACACAGCACGATCAGTGCAGTGACACACAGAAGCTTTTTAGGCTGTCCCAAGGTTTAAATACCTTTATTTTAAATTGACTGGACTAGTATTTAAATTCTGAGACCCAGCAAACCCTATCTTACAATAGAGTGCTGGAGGTGTTACCTAGTACCCCCCCCCCCGCCCAAGTCTAGAAACTCATGTTGCAGTCAAATGCTACCCTTTTCTATCGAAATGGCTGGTGGCAGTGGTTTCATTACGAACCACCATGATTTTTCCCGACCGCGAACACCGGTAGCTAAAAATCACAGGAGCCATGGTTTTCAAGATGGCGCCTTAAGCCCCTTTGTTTAAACAGGTCCTGACCTTTTTTCACCATTTCTTTTTGGAAAGGTCCTTGTAGTGTTTGTCTCTGTGCGCCAAACTAGATTTGGTCCCTTTGTTTCTATGCCTTTGGCGGGCTTCAGAGATGAAGAGCACCTCTGGCGTCTGAGTGTCTGGGGTGGGCAGGAAGTGAGGGAGGTGCCCGAAACTCCCTATGCTTAGTCTCCCAGGAGACCCAAATGCACTCTGGCATGATTGGCTGGCTGATTGTCTGGCAAGGAGAGCCACCCTGCTGTGTGAGAGGGAGCAAGGCTGGGATGAATGGGAGAAAACTGTTTAAAAGGCGAGTCTCTTTACTTGGAAGGCAGAGTCGATCTCTGGAACGAAAGAACCGAAGACGAGCTGGAAGAGGACGGCTGCTGCAACTCCAGGACCGTTGGTTTGCCCGATGGAGCCCTGCTGCAGGTCCGAATCGCCACGTTCATCTCGACAGAGAAGCCCTTTCAAGGACGACTTCTTCCTTTGAGTTGGTAGGACCAATCAACTAGTCAGCCACCTGGATACCATTCTCGGAGTTGGTTAGGATTAACCAGGGAGAAGGACACCAGCTTGTGTGCTTTAAGAACAGCAATCAGAATCAAAGATTTGCCAATTTGCCAGCTTTTTGATCCGTCCCAGTGCAGGCGTCCAGACATCCTCCCTCTAGTCCCCACAACGGAGGCTCAGGAACAGCGAGATCTGCAGGAACTGTCAGCAACAGAAGTCTTCAGCTGCATCTTCTTCAATATAACGTACTGTGAAAACCAGACTGAAAGAACCTACCTCTCACTACGAAATTTTGTGGAACTTTGGCAACTTGCAGGCCTAGTCACCTTGTGACCCAACATATGAACCTTTCTTCCGTGAACTACTTCTAAGAACCGTGGCAAAGACTTTTCCATTTTAAATACCAGAATCGTTTTTACTTATACAAGACACTAGCCCATTGCCTTTGGTCTACCTATTGCATTGATCCAACTCCTATTTGCACTGTTTTAGAGTAATTGTAATTCTTATCAACTTATGCCTTTTTGCTTCAATGCTATTTGGCTCCTACTTCAAGGGAGCTCAACTGCTTAGTATTCAGTATTGTAGTATATTTGTGTGATATTGGTTGCACTATTTAGTGAATTCTTTATAAATGATTGTGCAATAAACTAAGAAGTGTTTTACCAAGAAAACTTGAGTCCAAGTGTCTGCCTGAATACTTGGCATTGCAGACTTATGTGTAACACCCTAACAAGCTCACATTCCCTCTTGAGATTAGCCTGGCTGCTCAGCTCGCTACCAAAAACTGTGTGGTACAGACTCATACCAAAGGTTGGTTTTGCTTACACCTGTAGTCCTAATTTTTACAGAGAGTACTGCATACAAACTTTGCCTAAAAGTTATAAGAATGCACCCAAAAGGTGATTGGGTGGCTGTCCTTGCCGGACAACCACCCTGCTGTGCAAGTGACAGGCTACGAATGAATGGGAGAGACTTCCATAAAAGGCAAGGTCTTTTCAAGGAAGGCAGAGTCGACCACTGGACGAAGGAACCGAAGAAGAAACTGGAAGAGAAGCCTGCTGCACCCTCCTGGACCGTTGGTTTGCCCATTGTAGCCCTGCTGCAGTGCTGAAGTTCTGAATTTCTAATCGACTAGAGAAGCCCGAAAGGGACGACTTCTCCGCTTGGATTAGTGGGACCCATCAACCTCAAGATGAATTTACCTGGAACCCCCCCTCTCGGCTGGCTGTACTTCTTTGCTACTGCAGAAACTGAGTGCCAGGGGACAGGAACACCAGGACGAGTGCATCACCTTTAAGCAGGACCTGAGCTCCAGGAACATCCGCCGGACTCCTTTGAAGCAGGACTAACCAAGACTGAGCCACCCGAAAAGAGTGCTGGGCCCCAGAAGCAAGGAACGTTCACAAGGTGTCCATGAACCACAGTGGTGCTATTTGCGAGTAGCTGAAACCGCGAAGTGCTGCTTCCTGAATTGTGCCCATTGCTGCCACCGACCATCAAACTGTAGTCCAAGAGTCACGCGACTGAGGCCCAGGAACAACAGGATCTGCAGGATTACAAAAGGAACAAAAGCCAGCTGGAACCTATTCTTCAGACTCAAGGTACTGTGTAACTAGGGGTACCTCTTGTTGCGTCTAGCTTGCTTGCTCGCACTGGAGTCTTGCATTTACTGCCCTTTGCAGAGTTGCTTGCAGCTTTGCTTCTCACAAGCCTCCCAGCTTGTGGCCCAACAGATTATTTTTCAACAAAAATTATTTTTAACACTGTGCAAGAAGTTAGTGCTATCTTCAAGAAGTGACTCTGCTCCCCTAGACTTTGCTCAATGGACATTGGCTGGCCTGGTTCCTGTAGACTCTTCTTAACGTCCGACTTTGTGTTTAACTGTCCCTCCAAAAAGTCATACATACCTTACTTGTATAGCTGGGAAAAGGTTAACCTATCTTTCATTGGGGGATTGTGAAGTACTTACCTGTTTGGAGAAACTTGTTAACCTTAGTTTCCTTCCCTAACCTTTTCGCCATAACTTCAGCAGTGCATACTAAGTGTAAGGGATACATTTCTCACCATAATCTTATTTCTAATGCTTGTATCTGCTTAGATTCGAATGCTATGCATAAGCCGACAACTTGTGGAAGCTGCAGAGTATTACTGTTTTCTAAATTTGAAAAGGGATTTCGACAGGGCCTGGCAGTAATACTATCCCTAGTGTGACGTCCACTGCACCGATGACCCTTCACGCATCAAGGTCCCTCAGACTATTTTGTTTCTGACATGAAGTTGCATGAACTGTAGCGTGAGAACAGGTGTATTAAAGCAGATAAGTATCAGATAAAGCTCAGATAAAACATCTATGCACCTTCTACTCCAAGGAGATGAAGGGTGGGCGTATGTGAAACTAAGCAAATCCAAGCATCAAAAATACGATTACGGTGAGTAAATGTATCCCTTCTGAGGCTTGCTTAGATCACATGCTATGCACAGATTAGCAAGCAGTGTTAGAAGGTGGTGGTTTGTGAGAAGGTCCAGCAGCAAACATATGTTTTAGAACCGCTCACCCCACCTGGGTATCTGCTTTAGAATGAGCATCAAAGCAGTGTTTGCTGAGTGAAAGTGTGTACAGAGATCCATGTAGCTGCTTTGCAAATGGTATCCAGCGGGACGTTTGCAATAAAGGCCAAAGTAGCTCCTGTAGCTATTGGTATGAAAGGCAGTGTTTTGCTTGATACAGTAACAGAGCTGTATGCATCTGACTATCTGGAGATTGCATTTTTGGAAATGTGGTCTCTTTCTCTGCCTGGTGCTACAAAGACACAGATGGTCTGTTTTTCTGAGCATTCTGGTCTTGTTTATATAGTAAAGGACAGCCCTCCTTACATCTAGTGCATGGAGTTTATTCTCAGCTGAGCTTGTTGGGTTCTGGAAGAAGGCCGGTAGCTCAATAGATTGGTTTACATGAAATTTTGAAATAAACTTAGGCGTAAACCTAGGATGTGTTCCCAATAACAATGTGTCCTTGTAGATGACAAAGAATGGGTCTTGCACTGACAATGCTTGGAATTCACTGACTCTTCTTATGGGGGCCGCCAAGAAAGCAGTCTTGTATGTGAGGTTGTTAAGCCTGGACTTATGCATAGGTTTAAAGGGTGGTCCCAATGAGCTTTGCGAGTACTACATGGAGATCCCAGCCTGGCGGTGGGTTTGAAATAGGAGGGTGGAGTCTATTTACGCCCTCCATTAATGCTTTAATGAGGGGAACTTTCCATCATGATACTTTATTGTGAGAGACGGTCTATGGTACAAATTACTTACCTATAACATGGATTCACATGCTCGGAATATTCCCTGTTAAGCTGGGAATCCTCAGTAAAAGACAAAACATTTTCAGTTTTGTTTCTAAACTGTCTTTCTTCTACAAACCAATCACTGAGCTCTGGATCATACTGCCCCCAGGCAATGACTGCCCTCTACTTTAGCCCCTCAGCTGTCAGTCATCTTCAGATTGGGTAGCAAGTAAAGTGACAGTAGGACCAAGAGAAGAGAAGGAGGTGGGAGGGTTTGCATGTGAATCCATGAAAGCTCCAGGAACATCCGCCGGACTCCATGAAAGACACATGCTGGAGAGCAAGTTACAGGTAAGTAACTTGTTCCTTCTCCAGCATAGGGGCTGGCATGGATTCACATGCTCATGAATAAAGAATACATAGCAGTCCATACATGCACAACCACAGCCGGTGGCAAGTCTCAACAGAAGCAATATCCTACCTCCTTCACCAGGCTCACCTTCCAACAAACAAGTTGCGCAGCACTGCTTGGCCGACTCTGGACTCCTATCTGGAATCCCTGTCAACACAGCCTATCTCAGAGTAAATTTATATGGTTGTCCTGCCTAGTCACTGTCTTTTTTTGTGTCCTTGTATCTGCGCCCCAAGGCTTGCGAGCTACCGGCGCATTATAAATATTAAATAAAAATAAAACAGTAGAATTTCATGAAGGTGTGAGTCGATCTCCACGTAGCAGCCTGGCAAATGTACAGCAAGGGGCACACCAGACAGGCACACTTTTGTAGGAGCGATCGCTCTGGTAGAATGGGGTCTCGGACAGCCAGGCAGCGGTCGGCTTGCCAACCGGTGACAGTGAGATACAGCCAGAAAGCCACCTGGAAATGGAAATGGAAGCCTTGGACATGGCCTTTCCATGGTTCACAGGACCACAGGACCAAAGTTCACAAAAAAGTGTGGGCCACAAAACTTCAGTGCTCTAGCCACATTCAGCGAGTGCAAAGTCCTTTCAGTCGGTGACTATGGCGTCAGAAAAAACACAGGTAACAACAAATTCCGACTGAACTTTGGGGGAGGAAGGAGGGGTGGGTCCGCAGCACCAGCCTCGTCTCGTGCAAAGTCAAGTAAGGCCGCTTGCAGGACCGGGCCTGACTCTCACCTACTCGTTTTACCGAGGGGATGACCACGAGGAACGCCGTCCGCCACGACAAACTTGATCGGAGCTGAATACATAGGTTCGAATGCAGCCCCCATGAGCCTAGTCAGCACCACATTGTGTTCCCACGCTGGGACCAGAGCCTTCACCAGCAGGAACGACTTAACAGTTCCTTAATGAACTCCTTAACTAGACAGTGAGACCACAGTGAAGACCGTCCGGAGATCTGGTGTAGCAGGAGATAGCCGCCAGATGTACCTTGGAGGCGCGAGCCAGTCCCGATCAAGCCAATTAACAGAAAATACGGAAGTACTTGAGGGGACGTGACCCTAGGAGGGTTGATCTTCTGCAACCGGCACCAAATCGCAACTCGCTTCCATTTGTGTCCGTAGTGCTTCAAAGTAGACGACCCCCTGGTATTGCCGTGTACCTCTTTGCAGTCCGGCGGCGAACTCTAATGCTGCAGGAGCCACGCCTTCAGGTTCAGCGACCCGGGTCGTGGTGCAGAATTTCACCTCCTTCCTGGTGAGAAGATCCGTGACCACTGGCAGTTTGACTGGAGGGGTCACAGACATGCTGAGAAGGTCCAGGTAAGCATATCTGCCTCGGCCACGAGGATCATCCTGCACCGCTACCTTCTGAGTTGACTGATGACTCGAAGTAGTAACAGCAAAGGAGGGAACACAGACAAAAACAGGCCTTTCAAGGGAATGAGAATGCGTCCCCCATGCTCCCCGGCTGGGGGAATCTGCTGGCCAACATCTGCCACGCAAACAGATTTATCTGGGGACTGCCATTTGAGGAAAAGGTTGTCCACTTGATCATGCTGAAGCTCCCACTCGTGGCAAGAGCTCCCTGCTGAGAGTCAGCGACAGTGTTCTTTAGTCCTGCCAGGTGAAACGGAATGAGGAACAACCCCTGAGCGACGGCCAAGTGCCACAAGTACTGCGCCTCTTTGGAGAGCGCTGGGGATCTGGTGCCCCTTCCCCCCCCCCCCTGTTGCCAGATGTAAAACATTGTGGTGGTTTTGTCCGTGAAGACCCAGGCAGAAACGACTTGAGGGGCCCAAAACACCCCCTGTAGTTCCAGAATGTGGATGTGTGCACCATCTCCTCTGGCAGCCACAGGCCTCCGGCGTGAATACGTCCGGTGTGGGCTCCCCATCCTTCCAGGTAAGCGTCTGTCGTGACCGTCTCCTGTTACGGGGGGCTCTGGAAATCTGTGCCTCCGGCAATATTGGAGCGCACGCCCCATAACCTTACCGCTGAACGGAACTCTTAGTCGAGCGCGATCCTTTCCTGGAAGACTCCGGACAACTGGACATAACGGGTGTCGGGGAATTCCTGCAGAGCGCGCATGAGGTATATATGTATGACATCTTTCTGAGTAGAGACTTGATGGTCCTCATCGTGGCAGCCCTCAGTGCTAATAGCCGTTGCACTTTCCCCAAGATGGCAGATATCCTTATCCTCCAACGGTAACGCCAGGCAGGACACTGTCGAGCCTGGATCCCAGGAAAAGTGCGTCCCGCGATAGAGTCAAGCAGGACTTTGCATAATTCACAGAGAATCCCAATTTCGTCAGCAGTCGGACTGTCTTCACCGTGTGGTCGGCGGCAATGCCCAGTGGCCTGGCCCGGATAGGCCAGTTATCCAGGTAAGGGTACACGTGGATCCCTTTCATTCGTAGATGAGCAGCCACCGGAGCCAGGCACTTGGTTAAGACTCTGGGCGTGACTTTAGTCCAAAGGGAAGAGCCTTGAACTGGTAATGCTTCCCTTGAACAAATAAGCGCAGAAGCTTGCGGTGTCCTGTGTGTATGGGGACGTGGAAATACGTGTCCTCTAGATCCAATAACGACAAAATCCCCCTCCTCCAGCTGGCCGAGCACATGCTGCAGCGCGACCATCCTGAACTTCTGGGACTTTATGTACTTGCTGTGCCGTTGTAGGTCAAGAATGGGTCTCCAGTCACTGGTCTTCGTTCTTAAGAGAAAGTAAGGAACAAGTTACTTACCTGTAACTGTTGTTCTCCAGCATGGGTCTGGCATGGATTCACATGCTCATGAATATTCCCCGTCGTCAGGCTGGGAATCCTCGGTAAAGAAAAATCAGTATCAGTTTCGTTTCTGATCTGTCTTTCGTAGTAGTAACCAATCACTGATCTCTGCGTCATACTGACCACAGCCAATGACTGCCATCTCCCTAAGCCCGGCCTCTGTCAGCCATCTTCAGATTTGGTAGCACGTGAAGTGGCAGTATGACCAAGTGAAGAGCCGCAGAGTGGTAGGCGGGAAGGTTCGCATGTGAATCCATGCCAGGCCCATGCTGGAGAACAACAGTTACAGGTAAGTAACTTGTTCCTTCTCCAGCATGGGGTCTGGCATGGATTCACATGCTCATGAATAAAGGAATACATAGCAGTACACACATGCACAACCACGGGAGGTGGCAAAGGCTCAACATTAAGCATTACATCCAAAACTCAACATTAAGCAATTCTTAACTCCTCACCAGGCTCACCTTAGGCGAACAGGTTGCGCAGCACTGCTTGACCGACCCTGGACTCCTCCCTGGAATCCCGATCGACGCAGTAGAATTTCGTGAAGGTGTGCGTCGACCTCCACGTAGCAGCCCTGCAGATGTCCAACAAGGGCACACCAGATAGGAACGCCGTGGTAGCTGCGATCGCTCTGGTGGAATGGGGCTCTCGGACGGCCAGGCAGCGGTCGGTTTGCCAATCGATGACAGTACATGATACAGCCGGAGAGCCATCTGGAAATGGAAGCCTTCGAGAGAGCCTTCCCCTGATTGACAGGTCCAGAGTTCACAAAAAGTTGTGACATCTTCCGAAAACTCTTTGTGCGGTCCACGTAGAACTTCAGCGCTCTAGCCACATCCAGCGAGTGCAAAGTCCTTTCAGCCGGCGACGAAGGTGACGGGAAGAAAACAGGCAACACCAAGGGTTCGTTGAGGTGGAAGTCCAACGGCACCTTGGGCATGAAGGAGGGGTGCGTCCTGAGCACTACCCTCGTGTCGTGAAAAGTCAAGTACGGGGGCTTGCAGGAAAGGGCCTGGATCTCTCCCACCCGTTGTGCAGAGGTGATGGCCACAAGAAGACAATGCATTACTTACCGTAAAAGCATTTCTGATGGTTGTATCTGCTTAGATTCACATGCTGTGCATAGGTCCGACATCCAGTGGTCACTGCGGAGTATTGCATTTTGTTTTTCATAGTCGAAAAAGGGGACGTCGACAAGGCGTGTCTGTAACACTATCCCTATAGTGACGTGCGTTGTACCCACAATCCCTCACGCGTCGAGGTCCCTCTGTTTGTATTTTTCTGCCCTGAGGGAGCTTTCTAGACGTGAGAGTACAGAAAAGAGAGAAATATAGAAAAGGATGTCTATGTTCCTTCCATCCGAGCGGGGAGGAAGGGTGGGCGCATGTGAATCTAAGCAGATACAACCATCAGAAATGCTTTTACGGTAAGTAATGCATTGTCTTCTGATGTTTGTTAATCTGCTTAGAATCACATGCTGTGCATAGACTAGCGAGCAGTACCCGGAGTTGGCGGTGGGTTATGAGAAGGAACAGTAGAGAAAAGATGTCTTAATACTGCCTGTCCCACCTGGGAATCGGATATAGAGTGTGCATCTAGACAGTAGTGTTTTGTAAAGGTGTGCACAGAACTCCAGGTAGCCGCTTTGCAGATGGACTCAAAGGGAACATTTGCAATGAACGCTATGGAAGCCCCAGTGCCTCGAGTGGAATGTGCTCTTGGCTTGAAGGGTAGTTCTCTCTTAGCAAGAGTGTAACAGAGTGATGCATTGAACAATCCATCTAGATATAGTGGACTTTGAAACTGCATCTCCTTCTCTTCCTGCTGCCACAGAGACAAATAACTGATTAGTCTTTCTCAGTGGTCTGGTTCTTTCCATGTAGAACATGACAGCTCTGCATACATCTAGTGTATGCAGACTTTTTTCTCCCAAGCTGGAAGGGTTTTGAAAGAACGTTGGTAGTTCTATTGACTGGTTTACATGAAATTTCGAGATGAATTTTGGTGCAAACCTTGGGTGTGTGCGTAGAACCACCTTATCCTTGTGAACTGTTACGAAGGGGTCTAGTACAGAAAGAGCCTGTAGTTCACTTACTCTCCTAATGGAGGTGATAGCTATTAGGAAAGCAGTCTTAAGAGTGAGGTCTTTAAGAGTTGCCTTGTGCATGGGTTCGAAAGGAGGGCCCATGAGTCTAGAAAGTACCACATTTAAGTCCCATCCGGGAGCTGGGTTAGCTATCGGAGGGTGTATTCTCTTTACCCCCTCCATGAAGGCCTTGATAACTGGTATCTTCCACCACAACACTAAGTTGGGAAGTGGTGTATGCAAAAAGTGCCGCTAGGTGGACTTAAATGGAATTGAACACTAGACCTGAATCCAGTAAATGGGTCAAGTACAGAACAATGTTAGTGGGAGAGCAGTCAACCGGGTTGATGCTCTTACCTCTACACCAGATGACAAATCTTTTCCACTTGCTAGAATAGCAGTGGCGAGTATTAGGTTTTATGGGTTCCCTGAGGATGTCCATACATCTCTGCGGGAGTTGTAAATGTCCAAATTCTATGATCTCAGGAGCCAGGCTGATAAGTTCATGGTCTGAGGGCATGGATGCAGTGTCCTGCCCTTGTCCTGTGACAGCATGTTGTACGGGCAGGGAAGTTTCACTGGGGGAGATAGGGACATCTCCATCAAGTGAGCGAACCATGGCTGCCGGGCCCACATTGGGGCCACTAGTATCATGGTAACCTGCTCCTGGTGCATCTTGTGCACCAATTTGTTGAGAAGGGGAGTCGGGGGAAAGGCGTAAACAAATTTCCCTGACCATTGAATCGACAGACTGTTCCCCTTGGACTGGTTCTGGGGGTACCTGGAGGCGTAACTTTGGCATTGTGAGTTCTCCAGAGTTGCGAACAGGTCTATTTCCGGGAATCCCCATTGCGTGAAAACGTCTAAGACGATGTCTTCGTGCAATTGCCGTTCGTACTCTTCGGGCAGGGGGAAGTCTCTGCTGAGTTGTCTGCTAGCAGTTTGAGTTCCCCTGGTACATGTTGTGATAGTAGGAACATGTGTTTGAGAGCCCACTTCCATATATTCTGGGACAGCTTGGACAGTCCTGGAGAGTGAGTGCCCCCTTGCTTGTTGAGGTAGTACATGGCTGTGGTGCTGTCTGTGAGGACCATCACTGTCTTTCCTTGTAAGTGTTCCTGAAAGGCTTTCAGTGCTTTGAACACCGCTAGTAGTTCCAGCAGGTTTATATGCTTGGATGCGAAGCTCGGAGTCCACGCTCCGTGAGCAGTCTGATGGGATAGGTGAGCCCCACATCCTGTAAGGGATGCGTCTGTGGTTAGAGTGGCTTCCACTGCGGGTGTGGCAAAAGTTTTCCCTAATAACAGGTTTTCTTTTGTCCACCACCGTAGAACCAAGGCCTGCGAGACCACCACTAGATCGTCCCATTGTCCGCTGGCCTGACACCACTGGCTGTAGAGCCACTCTTGCATTGGGCGCATGCGCAGGCGCGCGTGAGGTACCAAATAAATACATGACGCCATCATCCCTAGCAAGCGCATTGCTTTGCGTACCGTCACCTCTCGACCTGCCACATAATTGGGGATCTGAAACAGCATGTTTTGGACCCTCTCGTTGGAGGGGAAGACAAGGCCGTCCTTTGTTCGAATTAGAGCCCCTAGGAATTGTTTGATTTGGCTGGGGTCTAAGCTGGACTTCTTTTCGTTGATGGAGAAGCCCAGTTGGGACAAAAGGTCTACGGTCTTTTGGGTATTGGAGAAGCATGTTTCGTAAGAATCCCCTGTTATGAGCCAGTCGTCGAGGTAAGGGTATACCGGGATGGATAACCTGCGCAGGTGGGCCGCTGCCACTGCCAGTACTTTCGTGAATACCCTTGGTGCAGATGCTATCCCGAAGGGTAGTACTCTGAACTGGTAGTGTTTGTTCTCCATCTTGAACCTGAGGTATTTTCTGTGCGCTGGCAACATTAAAATATGAAAGTATGCATCTTTCATGTCTAGTGTTGTCATGTAATCCCCCTGTGATAACAGTGGGATTACTTCCAGCAAGGTCACCATACGAAACTTTTGGGGTTTGACAAACTTGTTTGCTGGGCGCAGATCTAATACAGGGCGCATGGTTAAGTCCTTTTTGGGTACAAGGAAGTACACTGAATAAATACCTTCTGTTACCTGAGATAGGGGGACAGCCTCTATAGCTTCTTTTTTCAGTAGCTCTTCTACTTCTTGAAGAATGGTGAGGTGTTCCGGTGTCATGCGTCGGTTCCGTGGGGGTCTGTACTTCGGGGAACCGTTGAATTCGATGCAGTATCCGTGGGCTATGGTGGATAATACCCAGCGGTCTGACGATATTCCCTCCCATGCTGAAAGGAACGATGTTAGCCGGCCCCCGACCGGTGATGCAAGGGAGGGGACCCAAATCTTCGGGTCATTTGTTGGTATTGGGCGTGGAACCTTTGGGGCTGGAGCCGCGACTTCTTCCTCTGCCACGGCGTTGGCCTCTTTGACTGAACTGGGTGTCGTTACCCTGGTTAGCGGGCCAGTTGGTAGAGTAAAATTGCTGTTGGTTTTGCTGCTGGCGTTGGCCACGAAAGGAGCGTCTATTGCCATAGCCGCGTCTGTTAGGGGGCCTAGAAATTTGGTCAAGAGTCTTGATGGTATCAAACTCTTTCTTCGCATGTTCTAGGGCCTCATCAACTGCTTTCCCAAACAGATGTGTTTGTTCTATGGGCTTATTTATCAGGGAAGCCTGGGTTTCCGGCTTCAATCCTGAATTGCGCAGCCAGACATGGCGTTTGAGAATTATTCCCTGAACCAGGGAACGGCCAGCCGTCTCTGCGGCATCTAAGGAGTTCTTTACGATGCCCTGGTTTACAAGAGTTCCCTCTGAGATTATAGCTAACAGGCGTGAACGCAGGGGTTCTGGTGCGTCCTCTGCTTCGCTGCGCAGCTTGCTCCACTGTGCATCTGCGTAGCTAGCTAGTAGGGAATTATTATTTGCAATCCTAGTTGAGAAGGCGGCGGACGTCGTGATTCTCTTCCCAAGTGCGTAGAGCTTCTTGCCCTCTTTGTCAGGTGGTGCCTCACTAGTGGATAGTGGTACCCCCGCTCTTTTCCTTGTATTAGTAACTACGAGGGAGTCCAGAATAGAATGTCCTCTGATGTACAAAGGGTCAGAGGACGAAGGGCTGAAGAGCTTTTCTATCTGAGGGTTGACCCCTCTGACTAAGGCAGGATTGGAAAGGGAAGGAGTTATTCTTCTCTTTATAGAAGCCAGGAGCGGAATAGACTGACTAACAGGGGCTTTTTCTTTAATAACTTTCTCTACAAAGTCTATGTCAGGAAGAGTCTCCCCTGTGTCTATTTCAAAATGCGCTGCTGCCTTGCGCAATAGTGCATTAAGTGAAGGTTGGTCATCTATGGGAGAGGTGTTTCCAATAGGTGAATCCTTGGGAGGAGAAGGGTGAAAGACATCAGGGTCTGAGTGCATTGATGGGGATTGCCAAGGCCGCACTGATGGGGATTGCCAGGGCTGCGAGGTAGCTGTATCTTCTTCGAAAGCTCCTGCACTAGTGTAAGGATCTTCTTCAAACCCCTCTTCCTCATGTTCTTCCTCTCCACCCAAACACTCCTCATCTTCCTGGAGGTATTGCTCCTCTTCAGTGAGGTCATATACGTCTGTAAAAGGGGGGAAACAGTCTAGGAATCTTGACCCTAGGGTCATCCTGGGGCCATTCTCTTGGTCTTTTGGGTGGGTTTTGGTTTCCCAAAAATCTTTCCATTTTCTCCATACAAGAATGGAGTCTTTCAAGGGTCTCATGGGGGGACCCCTGAATAGTCTAGAGGGGGGAAATCAGTGTTTCACCATCAAAACGCTTAGAACACTCCCACAAAGTCGAAGAAAGGTTTCCGTCGCCCTCTGAAAAGCCCTCTGGTAGTTCAGAAGTGCTCTTAGATAAAGGGGGCAGTTCCTGGCTACTCTTGTGCTTTTTCGGCGTTTCCATAGCTTTTTGTGCGGTATTCGACGTTTGTTTCGTCGTCCGCTTACGTTTGTCTTCGGAAACAATTCTCGCAAGGCTCTCGACAACGAGTTTGTCAGTAGAGGGCTCTGGTGTCGACGTTGCCTGCGTTACGCGTTGTTCCTCGACGGCCGCTCTATGGAGCGTTACGTCGGATGATTTTGGGGTAGCGCCCGTGTTTGATGAAAGCCCAATCGCTGGTCGCGTTTGCTGGTGGGGCTTGAGACCCTTACGGTCTGAGGTAGACGCCGGAGTGCCCTGCGTCCCCTTCGGCGCTGATGGATCCTTCGTCTTCGACAAAGAAGAAGAGCCGTGGGTTGTGTGCTTAGGCCTATGGGGTCTATGGGCGTCCTTGTCGCCGGGGTGTTCATCCCCATAAACAGGGCGTGAGCCGAGCCGGCCGGGGACGGACGTCGAGGAGCGCGAGCCCTCCTTCTGGGGGTTAATGACTTCCGTAACGGACGTCGAGTTATCACCCTCCTCGTCACTTTCTGTAACAGTGGCGGCGGGTGAGGAAACTGACTTCGACATAGCGTAGTCCTCCCACCTCTTAACTTTGCGTTCTTTAAGACTTCTTGGTTTCAAGAGCTTACAGGCCGCGCAGCTGTCCTTATGATCGAAGGGCAAGGAACGATTACAGAGCTTGCGTTTGTCCTTCCAAGTGTATTTGCCCCTACAGCGTGGGCAAAACTTAAAGGGTGTCCTCTCCATAGCTCAGGCAATAATAACTGGTGATAACAACCCCAAGGGAAAGATAGGGGAGAAAGAAAGACATTCTCAAAGAAAAGATAAAAGTTCGAACCCCCACTCTCCCTACTGTATGTTGGCCGGCGAGGCCAGGCCACGTGTTCGACAGCGCCGAAGGATCTCCTCCGTCTCTTCTTCTCCATCGAAAACTTGCTCGGCGGAGAAACAGCTTCACAGCTAACGTTGTGGGGAGGGATCTTTAATAATATAATAAGTATAATTAAGGCCCAAGGTCCGTAGTAAGTATTTGCAATGTCTCTCTAGGAGCTCCGCGTAAGGCGACCAGAAGCTGGGTGGAAAAAAACAATCTGAGGGACCTCGACGCGTGAGGGATTGTGGGTACAACGCACGTCACTATAGGGATAGTGTTACAGACACGCCTTGTCGACGTCCCCTTTTTCGACTACGAAAAACAAAATGCAATACTCCGCAGTGACCACTGGATGTCGGACCTATGCACAGCATGTGATTCTAAGCAGATTAACAAACATCAGAAACGCTGTTTTCCACGACATGAACTTCAACGGAGCTGAGTGCAGAGGCTCGAACGGAGGTCCCATGAGCTTGGTCAGCACCACGTTGAGCTCCCGGGCCGGGGCCTTCACCGGCGGGAACGATCTGAACAGTCCCTTCATATAGGAACAGGCCCTCCCAGGGGAACGTGAAAGCATCGCCCATGCTCCTCGGATTGGGAAACATGCTGGCGAACCTCCGGCACTTGGAGTTCATCGCCGTCGCGAACAGATCGATCTGGGGTGTGCCCCACCGTCGGAAGAGGCGGTCCACTAGATACTGTCGTAGTTCCCACTCGTGGCACGAGCGCAGCTCTCTGCTGAGCGAGTCGGCGATGGTGTTTTTGTTTATCCCTGCCAGATGAAACGGCACCAGAAACATCCCTTGGGCGACGGCCCAATGCCACAGATCCTGAGCCTCCTTGGACAGGGCTGGGGATCTGGTACCGCCCTGCTTCCTGATGTAGAACATGGTGGTGGTGTTGTCGGTGAAGATCCTCAACACCTTGCCCTTGAGGGACGAAGAAAGGACCTGAGGGCCCAAAACACTGCACGGAGTTCCAGGACGTTGATATGGAGGGACTTCTCCGTAGGCAGCCAAAGGCCCCTCGCGTGCAGATTTTCGGTGTGCGCTCCCCACCCTTCCAGGGAGGCATCCGTGGTCACTGTCTTCTGGTGGCCCGGGGTCTGGAAGTCCATGCCCGCCATCAGATGCGCGCGGGTGTCCCACCACCGGATCGCTCGTCGGAAGCTCTCGTCGAGTGTGATCTTGTCCTCGAAGCTGCCCGTCGTCTGGATCCAGCGAGCGTCCAGGAACTCCTGTAACGGGCGCATCCGAAGCCTGCACAGGCGGATGAGATATGCAAGAGGACATCATTCCGAGGAGGGACTTGATGGACCTCACCCTGGCCGCATCCGCAACCAGCATCCGCTGTACCCTGCCCAAGATGGCTCTCGTCCTTTCCTCTGACAGAGAGGCCAGAAGCGCCACTGTGTCGAGCTTCGCTCCCAGAAACAGTGCGTCTTGAGCGGGCACCAGGTAGGACTTGGCGTAGTTTATGGAGAATCCCAGGTCTGTGAGTAGTTGGACGGTCCTCGCCGTGTGCTCCGCGGCGAGCTCCTTTGTCTTTGCTCGGATGAGCCAGTCGTCCAGGTAGGGGTATACGTGGATCCCCTCCAGGCGCAGCTGCACTGCCACCGGTGCGAGGCACTTGGTGAACACCCTGGGTGCCGACCTCAATCCGAAGGGAAGGGCTCTGAACTGGTAGTGACGCCCTTGGACTACGAATCTGAGAAACCTTCGGTGTCCCTTTAGGATGGGGATATGGAAGTAGGCATCCTCCAAATCCAACGACGACAGGAAATCGCCCTCCTCCAGTTGACCCAGGACGTGCTGGAGGGTGACCATCCGGAACTTCTGTGCCTTGATGAATTTGTTCAGTCGTCTTAGGTCCAGGATGGGACGCCATCCTCCCGTCTTCTTCACGAGGAAGTATTTTGATTAAACTCCGGAGCCCCGAAGCCTCTTTGGGACGAGCTCGATGGCGCCTTTCCTGAGCATCGCCTTTACCTCCAAGAGAAGTTGAGGGACGTGATGTTCCTTCCGGGCAACAGGGGGGGGGGGCGGCACTTTAGAAACTCGAGCGCGTGACCCTGGGCCAGGGCGTCCAGCACCCAACGGTCGGTGGAGATGGACTCCCACACGCTGACGAAGCTCGCCAGCTGGCCTCCCACCAGGGTGCTTTGGTGGGGGGGCCTGACCCCACGGCCGGTTCAGTCCTGCTTCGACGAGGCTTTGCTGCCTTGTCCTCCCGAATTGCCTCGTCCCCCTGTAGGCTTCCTGCGACGACGAACGGGCCGCTTGACGAAAGGTGGAAAATCCGCCGCCGGAACCTTTGGAGGCACCCTGCTTGCCTCCGCCGCTCCGAAAGGCCGGCCGTCGTTGCTGGAGAACACCAAGAGCCCGGGCCGTCTCTGTGTCCGTCTTGATGGCTTGTAGGGAATCGTCCACTGTTTTCCCAAACAGGTTGCTCCCGTCGAACGGCATGTCCAAGACTCTGGTCTGCATGTCCTGACCGAAGTCAGTTGCCTTGAGCCATCCACGCCGTCTAAGGGACACGCCGTTGCCCAACTGGTGAAATCCAGTGTCAGCGATGTCCGTCTCTATCGTAATGGCGTGGTCCGACGCCACTTCTCCTTCCTGAAAGATCTCTAGGGCCTCCGCCCCCTTGTCTGGTAAGAAGTCCAGCAGGGGGGCGATTTTGTACCACAACTCCCTGTCGTAGCGGGCTACGATAGCCAAGGCGTTGGCAGCCTTAATCGTCGTCGCTGCCGATGAGATGACTCTGCGTCCCATCGTGTCCAAGTTCTTTCCCTCGCCGTCCGGCGGGGAGGTTGACGTAGAGACCGAGGCAGCCCCTCCCCTGCTTTTTTCCTGGCTGCCGCGGAGACGACAGAGTCCGGGGTCGGCTGTGCCCGAAGGCACAAGGGGGCCGCGTCCGGGACCCGGTACTTCTTCTCGTACCGATCCCTCCTCGCAGGCGTTGTGGATGGGTTCTTGAGGAGGGCGAGACAATCATCCCAGATATCGTCCAGTAGGGGTACAGCGAGGAACGTCTTCCTCTTGGTCTCGTGCCGTTGATAAAGGAAACCTTCCTTCTTCTCTTCCGGGCAGAGCTGGAAAAGCTCGGATGCCCTGGCAATCATGGCATGAAACGATCCAATCTCGTCGGGCGGAGAAGCCCGGGGAGGAGGTGACGACGGGAGATCCTCGTAAACCTCGTCGTCTGTGCCCGTTGCGGCCGTGTCAGTCCCCATATCATCCCCACGGGTCGTGGAGGAGGGCTGAGCAGGGCGCGATGGTTGAAAAGGAGGTGGAGGATGAATCCTTCTCTTAGGAGGAGGGCTCCCAAAAGGGCCTGGCTCCGGGTCCCCCATCGGGAGAGGTTCCTCCGATGGTGGTAACGGCAATCTCGTTCCCATCTCCGAGCATAAGGACTGTATAGCCAACAAAATGGCCGCCGAGTTGTCTTGCAGCACTGGTTGAGGGGAGTCCGACGGGCGCTCAGGAGCCCCGTCAGCACCCTCGACGTTCTCGTCTCCTACATTGGGGTCCCTCTCGACGGGCTTGTCTTCCACGCCAACGCCGTGGCTTAAGACTTCGATCAGCTCCTCAGAGGTTGAGGCCGACTCCACGATGACCTCCTGCCCCCCCTTTTTCTTCTCCGTCGGAGGTTTCATGGGGGTCCTGTCGATGGGCATGAAAGAGGACTCCCTCCGCGGTGGCAGGGAGACTCTGGGCCCCGAGGTCGCCACCACTGGTGTAGCCTCCACAGGCTGAGCCAGGGCCGCCGCGACTGTCTCGATAGAGGCCTTGGCCGGGTGGATTAAGGCTTTCACCGCCTTAGGTGCGCTCACCGCCTTCTCCTTGAGGGGGAGGGTCACTGCCTCGCTCCCCCTCCGATGGGGCCTTCAAGCTCGACCGGGGTCTCTCCAGGAGCTTCTCCAGGTGCTCGGCCTTCCTCTTACCCGAGCCAGAGCGTTGGCTCGTGGTTAACGGCGCCGGGGAGGATAAGCCCTGCCTGGCGCCCGTAGAGCCCGACCGTTCGGCGCTCCCGGTGCCAGCGGACTCGCGGTGCTTGGCCTTCTGTTGGACCCCCGTCGCCGGGGCGCCCTCAAAGGTCTTAGAAGACCGCTTGGACTTCTTCGCCTGACGGGCTCTTATCCTCCAGCCAGTTGGCGAGACGCAGATGGCGGTCCTTCATAGTCCGCTCCGACATATTGCCGCAAAACGCACAGTCCTTCTCCACGTGCGTCTTCTCCTCATGCAGGCAGTAGAGGCAAAGGGAGCGTTTGTCCTCCTTAAATACATTCTGAAGCTGGCATCCAGGGCAGACCCTGAACAGCTTTCCGGGCGTCGAGCTTCCCTTCTCCTGGGCCATGATCGAGATGGGCCCGAGAAACTTCTGGAGTCTTCCAAAAGCGTGGCTCGACGAAATCTTCACCCTTGAGGGGCTTAGAAGAATCCGACACGGGTCCCCGTTGATCGGATAAAGAAACGGTGGAGCTTGAGGCTCTTTGGACCGAAAGAGAAAATTTTCCTAAGAAAAAGCGCGAAAAAAGCACTAAAGCTCGTGAGCAATAGCACGAGGATCCCAACACTTGAACGTGCGGTAAAAATCTGAAGATGGCTGCCAGAGGCGGGGCTTAGGGAGATGGCAGTCATTGGCTGTGGTCAGTATGATGCAGAGATCAGTGATTGGTTACTACTATGAAAGACAGATCAGAAACGAAACTGATACTGATTTTTCTTTACCGAGGATTCCCAGCCTGACGACGGGGAATATTCATGAGCATGTGAATCCATGCCAGACCCCCATGCTGGAGAACTTGAGTAAATGTCAGTCGCTTTGGCACCAGCTCTATCGCCCCATTTTTTAACATGGCCCGAACTTCCTGCAGCAGCTGAGAGATGTGTTGTTCCTGTCGTGCCACCGGTGGAATTCGCAGACACTTAAGTTGAAACTCTTAAGTGTTTCCGTAGGCGGAAGCGTCCAGCACCCATCCATCGGTTAAGATGGTCTCCCACATGCTGACGAAATTCGTTGCAGAGGTGGGGGCCCAACGTCTTGGCCAGTTCAGTCCTGCTTGGCGGTCGGTGCGCTGCCCTGGGAACCTTGATGACAACAGCCATCTCCAAAGGCCTTGCAGCGTCCCCTGTTGGCTTCCTGGGGCGAGGAACAGGAGGGTTGGTGGTAAGAGGACGAGCCCCCGCCGAAATCCTTCAAAGAACTGTTAGACATCCATCCTAAGGAACGAAAGGACGCTCAGTGTTGTTGCAGGGTACCCATGGCATGGGCCATCTCTGTCGGTCAGGATGGTCTTCCCGAACAGGTTTTCTCTGTCGAACGGCATGTCCAGGACCCTAATCTGGACCTCCTGCCTGAAGTTTGTGGCCTTGACACAGCCATGACGGCGAAGACATGTGTCCGCAATGTCCGATACCAACATGATGGCTTGGTCCGATGCCACCCGCCTTCCTGGAGGATCTCCAAAGCCTTGACCAGTTTGTCATCAGGGAGGGAACCCAGGAGCAGAGCCATCTTGTGCCAAAGCTCTCGGTCATATGGGGCCACGATCAATTTCACCGTCGTCGCCGCCGCCCAGTAGATTACCTTTCTACCCATGGAATCCAATTTCTTCCCCTCGTTGTCCAGGGGACAGATGAAGACCAGAAACTCGATGACTTCTTCTTGACGGCCATCAAGTCCAGCAACGGTTGAGATCGAAGACACCTGGGCGCAGACTCGGGCACCAGATACTTCTTCCCAAGCCAGTCTCTCTTCGCTGGGGCTGAAGCAGCGTTCTTTAGCAGCACCAGTCCCTCATCCCAGACATCGTCCAGGAGCGCTACTGACAGGATAGTCTTCCTCTTGTCCTCCCGGTGTTGGTCCAGGAAGCCCTCCTCCTCCTGCGGAGTGAGCTGGAAAAGCTCTGACACCCGGGCAATCGTGGAATGAAAATATTCCAACTTCGTCCAGTGGAGACGCTCTCGGCGCTGGGGATGCAGGGTCTCCCAGTCCTGCGTCATCGACCATCCCCGTCCACCTAGGTATCACCAGTTGACCTCTGAATCGCTGACACATGCGTGTGGATTGTCAAGAGGATATCGTGCAATAAGTCGCTCAAGGGCACCTGGTGGACAGGGTCGCAGGGCCCAGCGCCCATGTAGTCGACCCCGTTGACGGTATCGATGTCGCCCCCGGTCATCTCAGACGTTCCCATTGTCGTCACCACCATGGATGGTGTGAACGGAAAGTATCTACTCGACGGATGAAAAGAAAAAATGTCCGTGCCCTGGAAGCCTTCTCCCCCTACCCCCCCACCCTCCCATGCGAAGCTCCGGCATACTCTTCTCCGGAGTCTTTTCTATCGGCTTTAACGAACACTCTCCTGGCAGGGAGAGACACTGGCTGCCGTTGGGGCACCCTGTACGGTGTCCGCCCCTTTTCCCTTCGAAAGGGACACCACCACCATCTCGATCGAGGAGGATGATTTGCAAGGATCAGCTGGGCCTTCATAGGCAGCTCGGCCATCTTGGCCTTCTCCTTAGCGGGCAGCACGGACACCTTGCCCTGCTTGGCCCTCTCCGGTGTCTCTCGGAGCTTCCCCGGGGTAGCTGACTTCATCTTGGATGAAGAACTGGAGCAGTGGTGGAGATTGAGGCCGACTGAGACCAACGTGCCCTGACCGCTACAGGACCTGCTTGCACGGCGATCGACGGAAGCAGACTTGCAGTGCTTGGTCTTGTGTTGGGCACCCACGGATGGAGAGCCCCCTAGATCTGGAAGAGTCATGCCCCAGAATATCACCCGGAGTAGAGGCCCTAGTCTTGAGTCATGCTGCCAACCGGACGCGTCAATCCTTCATCGTGTGCTTGGTGAAGCCACTGCAGATTCACAATCTTCTTTATGCGCCGGGTGCAGACAATGCAGGCACTGGGAATGCTTTTCATCCAAAATGAAATTTGCTCCGTCGCCCAGTTCCTCCGACATGATCCGGCACGTTCTAGGCATGAAGACTTCTAGACGCTTCCAAGAAGAACACTAAACGATTTCTATCCTTGATGGGCGATGAAAGATGCCGAAAAAGGGGTCCCCATTAATTAGAAGGATAAGCGATGGAGCACACTGCTCAATTGAACCGAAAACATGAGTTCCTAGCAAAAACGCAAAGGAACAGCTCGAAAAGCGAAACAGAAGCACTCCCAATACTTGAACGTGTGGTAAAAATTTGAAGATGGCTGACGGTGGAGGGGCTTAGGGTAGAGGGCAAGTCATTGGCTGGGGGAAATATGACCCAGAGCACAGTGATTGGTTTATAGGAGAAAGACAGTTTAGAAACTGACTTTTTCTTTGACCGAGGATTCCCAGCCTGACGGGGAATATTCATGAGCATGGGAATCTATGACACACCCCATGCTGGAGAAATTGGTTTACAGCCTTCCTCTCCTCCAATATGTCCTCTACAAAATCCTTGTCCAATTTGGATTCCCGAGTTTCAATTTGGAAATGCTCTGCTGCTTTTAAGAGCATGTCATTAAATTGAAGTTGGTTGTCCACCGGTGAGTCTGTCACCAGTGGGTCTACATGGTCAGGAGAGGGTAGGATGTGAACGTCTTCCTCATCCTCATCATAGTAATGGTCTACTTCTGAAGGTATTGTGCTCGTCAGTCTGTATTGTGATCAAAGAGATCAACTTGGTCTGGTTCTTACTAAGGGGTAACTTGAAGGGTATATGGACATGCCCATTTTGCTGGGGTTATGGGGACAATGTGCCACTAGTTGGTGGCATGTTTTGTAAGCTTTGTATTGCCTATGGATTGTTTTCTAAGAAATGTGCCATAAAGGACATGCGTCTCATCTTTATCAATGTCCTCAGCAGACCATTGTGAGGAAGTTGGTATAGTTACAGGAGTGGGAATTAATTCTGGAGCAGGTTGCACTTTGTATTTTTTATAGCACTAGCGATAGAACCCTCTGTTAGGCAAAGTTTGTATGCAGTACCCTCTGGAAACACTACACACAACTAGGACTACAGGTGTAAGCAAACCAACCTTTGGGATATATCTGTACTACACAGTTATGGCAGCTTGTTGAGCAGCCAGGCTCATCTCAAGACGGGAAATGTGAACAGTAATGATGTTACACAGAGGTCTACAATCACAGGTGTTCAAATAAACTTACACTCAAGGTTTCCTGAATAAACACTTATTTATTTATCAGTCAGTTTTAAACCCTCATTAGAAGGAGGCAATCATAGTAACACACAAATATGACAATGCATTACTTACCGTAAAAGCATTTCTGATGGTTGCATCTGCTTAGATTCACATGCTATGCATAGGTCCGACATCCAGTGGTCACTGCGGAGTATTGCATTTTGTTTTTCGTAGTCGAAAAGGGGACGTCGACAAGGCGTGTCTGTAACACTATCCCTATAGTGACGTGCGTTGTACCCACAATCCCCCACGCGTCGAGGCCCGTCTGTATTTTTTCTGCCCTGAGGGAGCCTTCTATACGTGAGTACAGAAAAGAGAGATGTAGAAAGATGTCTATGTTCCTTCCATCCGAGCGGGGAGGAAGGGTGGGCGCATGTGAATCTAAGCAGATACAACCATCAGAAATGCTTTTACGGTAAGTAATGCATTGTCTTCTGATGTTTGTTAATCTGCTTAGAATCACATGCTGTGCATAGACTAGCGAGCAGTAACCGGAGTTGGCGGTGGGTTATGAGAAGGAACAGTAGAGAAAAGATGTCTTAATACTGCCTGTCCACCTGGGAGTCAGATCTAGAGTGTGCATCTAGACAGTAGTGTTTTGTAAAGGTGTGCACAGAACTCCAGGTAGCCGCTTTGCAGATGGACTCAAGGGGAACATTTGCAATGAAAGCTATGGAAGCCCCAGTGCCTCGAGTAGAATGTGCCCTTGGCTTGAAGGGTAGTTCTCTCTTAGCAAGAGAGACAGAGTGATGCATTGAACAATCCATCTAAATATAGTGGACTTTGAGACTGCATCTCCTTCTCTTCCTGCTGCCACCGAGACAAAGAACTGATTAGTCTTTCCTCCCAAGTTGGAAGGGTTTGAAAGAACGTTGGTAGTTCTATTGACTGGTTTACATGGAATTTAAATTTTGGTGCAAACCTTGGGTGTGTGCGTTGAACCACCTTATCTTTGTGAACTGTTACGAAGGGGTCTAGGACAGAAAGAGCCTGTAGTTCACTTACTCTCCTAATGGAGGTGATAGCTATTAGGAAAGCAGTCTTAAGAGTGAGGTCTTTAAGAGTTGCCTTGTGCATGGGTTCAAATGGCGTGCCCATGAGTCTGGACAATACCACATTTAAGTCCCATCCGGGAGCTGGGTTAGCTATCGGAGGGTGTATTCTCTTTACCCCCTCCATGAAGGCCTTGATAACTGGTATCTTCCACCACAACACTTTAAGTTGGGAAGTGGTGTATGCAGAAAGTGCCGCCAGGTGGACTTTAATGGAATTGAACACTAGACCTGAATCCAGTAAATGTGTCAAGTACATAATATGTGTGGGAGAGCAGTCAACCGGGTTGATGCTCTTACCTCTACACCTCAGATGACAAATCTTCTCCACTTGCTAGAATAGCAGTGGCGAGTATTAGGTTTTCTGGCTTCCCTGAGGATGTCCATACATCTCTGCAGAAGTTGTAGATGTCCAAATTCTATGATCTCAGGAGCCAGGCTGCTAAGTTCATGGTCTGAGGGCATGGATGCAGCGTCCTGCCCTTGTCCTGTGACAGCATGTTGTACGGGCAGGGAAGTTTCACTGGGGGAGATAGGGACATCTCCAAGTGAGCGAACCATGGCTGCCGGGCCCACATTGGGGCCACTAGTATCATGGTAACTTGTTCCTGGTGCATTTTGTGCACAACTTTGTCGAGAAGGGGAGTCGGGGGGGGAAAGGCGTAAACAAATTTCCCTGACCATTGAATCGACAGACCGTTCCCCTTGGACTGGTTCTGGGGGTACCTGGAGGCGTAACTTTGGCATTGTGAGTTCTCCAGAGTTGCGATCAGGTCTTTTTCCGGTAATCCCCATTGCGTGAAGACGTCTAAAACGATATCTTCGTGCAATCACCATTCGTACTCTTCGGGCAGGGGGAAGTCTCTGCTGAGTTTGTCTGCTAGCAGACTGAGTTCCCCTGGTACGTGTTGTGACAGTAGGAACATGCGTCTGAGAGTCCACTTCCATATATTCTGGGACAGCTTGGACAGTCCTGGAGAGTGGGTGCCCCCCTGCTTGTTGATGTAGTAGATGGCTGTGGTGCTGTCTGTAAGGACCATCACTGTCTTCCCTTGTAGGTGTTCCTGGAAGGCTTTTAGTGCTTTGAACACCGCCAGTAGCTCCAGTAGGTTTATGTGCTTGGATGCTACGCTCGGAGTCCACACTCCGTGAGCAGTCTGATGGGATAGGTGAGCCCCCCATCCTGTGAGGGATGCGTCCGTGGTTAGAGTGGCCTCCACTGTGGGTGTGGCAAAGGGTTTTCCTATTATCAGGTTTTCCTTTGTCCACCACCGTAGCGAGAGAACCAAGGCCTGCGAGACCACCACTAGATCGTGCCATTGTCCGCTGGCCTGACACCACTGGCTGTTGAGCCACTCTTGCATTGGGCGCATGCGCAGGCGCGCGTGAGGTACCAAATAAATACACGACGCCATCATTCCTAGCAAGCGCATCGCTTTGCGCACCGTCACCTCTCGACCTGCCACATATTGGGGGATCTGAAACAGCATGTTTTGGACCCTCTCATTGGAGGGGAAGACGAGGCCGTCCTTTGTCCGAATTAGAGCCCCTAGGAATTGTTTGACTTGGCTGGGGTCTAAGCTGGACTTCTTCTCGTTGATGGAGAAGCCCAGTTGGAACAAAAGGTCTACAGTCTTTTGGGTGTTTGAGAAGCATGTCTCGTAAGAATCCCCTGTTATGAGCCAGTCGTCGAGGTAAGGGTATACTGGGATGGATAACCTGCGCAGGTGGGCCGCTGCCACTACTTTCGTGAATACCCTTGGTGCAGATGCTATGCCGAAGGGTAGCACTCTGAACTGGTAGTGTTTGCCCTCTATCATGAACCTGAGGTATTTTCTGTGCGCTGGCAACATTAAAATATGAAAGTATGCATCTTTCATGTCCAGTGTTGTCATGTTATCTCCCTGTGATCGCAGTGGGATCACTTCCTGTAAGGTCACCATACAAAACTTTTGGGGTTTGAAAAACTTGTTCGCTGGGCGCAGATCTAATACAGGGCGCATGGTTAGATCCTTTTTGGGTACAAGGAGGTTCACTGAATAAATACCTTCCATTACCCGAGATAGAGGCACGACCTCGATGGCTCCTTTTTCCAGCAGTTGGTCCACTTCTTGAAGGATGGCGAGGTGTTCTGGTGTCATGCGGAGTCCCCTTGGGGGTCTGTATGTTGGGAACTGTTGAACTCTATACAGTAGCCGCGGGCTACGGTGGAAAGTACCCAGCGGCCTGATGTTATTCCCTCCCATGCTGGAAGAAAGGATGTTAACCGGCCCCTGACCGGCGTTGCATGGGTGGGGACGCGAATCTTCACGTCACTTGGTGGTGTTGGTGGCTTGGGACTCTGGGGGTGGAACCCCGGCCTCTCCCTTTACCACAGTGTTGACCCCTCTGATTGTACTGGCCACTATTACCCTGGTAGTTGCTGGCAGAAAACTGTTGGATTTGTTGCTGGCGTTGTCCACGAAAAAAGCGCTTATTACCATATCCCCGCCTGTTAGGGGGTTTTGAAATCTGGTCTAAGGTCTTTATTGTGTCAAATTCTTTTTTTGCGTTCTCCAGCGCCTCATCCACTGCTCTCCCAAAGAGGATGGACTCCTCTATGGGTTTATTAATAAGGGACGCTTGTGTTTCCGCCTTAAATCCGGAATTGCGAAGCCAGACATGACGCTTCAGCAAAATTCCTTGTACCAAAGTGCGGCCAGCCGTCTCTGCTGCATCGAGGGTATTCTTGACGATGCTTTGGTTGACCAGAGCGCCCTCGTTAACTGTAGCCAGCAAATGAGTTCTTAGGGGTTCGGGAACTTCTTCGATGTCCTGTTTGAGCTTGGCCCATTGAGCATCGCCGTAGCTTGCCAATAGGGTATTATTGGCAATTCTGGTAGAGAATGCTGCAGAGGTGGTGATTCTCTTGGCTAGGGCATACAGCTTTTTCCCCTTCTTCCCTTCTTTATCTGGGGGTGCCTCGCTGGTAGATAGTGGGACTCCTGCCCTTTTCCTGGTGTTGGTCACGACCAGGGAGTCCGGGATTGAGTGACCCTTAATATATAATGGGTCTGATTGAGAGGGAGAGAACAGTTTCTCAATCCTCGGATTGACCCCGCTCACCAATGCAGGAGTGGAAAGAGAAGGTGAAATACGTCTCTTAACTGAGGCGAGGATGTGTATAATTTGCTAGTGGGGGTTTTTTCCTTGATAATCCTCTCCACGAAATCGGTGTCTGGGGTGACTTCCCCAGTTTCAATTTCGAAATGTGCTGCTGCCTTCTTCAGCAGTGCATTGAAGGTGGGTTGATTGACAGGCGAAGGGTTCCTGACTGGTGTAGTTTCAGTAGACCTGATGACTATACTGCTACTGCCTGTGTCTGTCGACCTAGCCGGTGACTGCCAGGGATTTGGGTCGCCCTCGCCTGTGTCCTCCTGGAATCCCTCCTCACATAGGTTAGTTTCATTGTGAAAGCCTTCCTCTTCTTGTTGGTCTTCAACATAGGTGAACTCATCTTCCTCCTGGCAGAAGGTGTCTTCCTCAGTGGGATTGTAAGAGTATATGTCCTCCTGTATGGGGTTATAACACTTTTGGTATTTAGCCCTAGGACTCTCCAGGGGTGCCTCCCTTGGTCTCTTGGGTGCCCTGTCTTCTGGGATGGACATGAACCTGTTTAGTTTATCCATACAGGTCTGGAACCTTTCAAAGGTCCACTGAGGTCGGCCAAGAAGGTCTGGGAATGAAAAAGGAGTTTCTTCCTCCTGTAATTGTCTGGTTCTGTCCCATAACGTCGAAGAAAGTGAGCCTTCGCCTTCTGAGTAGCCTTCTCGCTGGCTAGGGCCTTCTGTCGGCGTCGGGAACTGGCCTGATCTGTTTTCCGGCGCTTTCGGCGTATCTTTGGCCTTGTGCGCGGTTTTTGGCGTCCCACTCGCCGTACGTCTCTGGTCGTCCTTAGATGCTATGCGCGCGAGGCTTTCGGCGATCATGCTCTCTTCCGAGGGATCGGTCACCGTCGCGCTATGCAACGTTGAGCCTTTGCTAGTCGAGTCCTTGCCCATCGAGTCCTTGTTGGCAACGTGAGCACTCTTGCGATGCGCGTCGCCGGAGGTTTTGGTGCTAGCACCCTTATTTTTAGAATGCCCAGTCGCCTGTCGCGGAAGCGGTGGCGGGGAGGGCTGACGACCCTTACGGTCGGCGGAAGACGCTGGTGGGCCCGGCGTCCCCGTTGGCGCTATGGCTGCCTTCGTCTTCGACGAATGCGTGCCGGGGGGTATGTGCTTTGTTGTTTTTCCGTGTGCGTCCTTGTCGCCGGGGTGTTCATCCCCATAAACTGGGCGTGAGCCAGACCTGGGGCCGGGGACGAGGAGCATGAACGCTCCTTTGAGAGGTCTACAGCCTCCGTTACGGGGGCCGTGTAGTCACTGTCCTCGTCATACTCGGTGGCAGCGGGCGAAGAGTCAGGCCTAGACATGCCGTAGGCTGCCCACCTTTTGACCCTGCTGTCTTTTAGAGTTTTGGGCTTTAGTAATTTACAGGCCGCACAGCCGTCCTCTTGGTGATCGAGGGGTAAGCAACGGTTGCACCGTTTGTGCTTATCCTTCCAGGTATATTTACCCTTGCAAAGCGGGCAACACCTAAATGGCGTCCTCTCCATAGCCGAGGGCAATAGGTGCGACTACGACCTCGAAAGAGAGGGAGGGGAATGTAACGCTCACCTGTTTCCCGTAGAGGCGCCGGTCTTGACTGGGCGTATACCGTATCTTCAAAGGTGATGTGTAACACACGGCTGGCTCTTTGGGCTGGACCTCTGTGCACTGTATGTTTGACTCGAAGGGTAAGATGTCTGCAGATAGAAAATATGGGATTAATGAACTGGGTTATTGAATGTCTCTCTCTTCTTCCCTTTCTCTTCTCCTGTAGAACCCCAAAGGTTAACGCTCTCACCTTAGGTAAGTGAACGCCGTGCTCTCCATCTGCCTCGGGGCAGGGTGCTGTAACCAGTTTCTTCACTGGATAAGGGGAGCAGGCCTCTTGACTTCAGAGGACTGCTGTCCGTCGTTTACTGCACGAACGGTAAGTTTCGAGTAATTCTAATGTCTTTAAAGTCTTTAGTAATGATGTCTCTTGTTTTGCAGGGTTCCGGCGATGGCGGATGACGGGCTGAAGTGAGTTGAAGATGGAGCCCGTGTGATGAATAGAAGCGCCTGGAAGCACGTAAGTAAGCGCTTGTTGCCTGCTTCACGATGCGCTCTGTCTTTTTATTTTGCAGGTACAAGTTCGGAGCGGCTGCAGGGTGCTGGGTTAGATGTGGAAAGGAGTCATGGCACGTGAGTATTAAAGTTCCCCAATGTCTTTAAACGCACCTTGTTTTGTCTTTCAGATGCGGGATGCAGCGCCGAAGGCCTCCGGAGCGTGCGAAGAGTTGGTAAGCTTTTGTCTTTCAGATGCCGGAATGCAGCGCGAGGCGTTGGTGACAGCCGATGGACCAGGTAAGTGAAGAGCTGTCACTGAAGACCGTAATGCTAACCTGTTCTTTCTTGTCTTTATAGGTGTTGCTGAAGACTGGATTCAGGATGGTAAGCCTTTTTCCTTAGGCCCAGGATCAGATGCAGAAGACACGATGAGCGTTCTGCTGCAGAGGATGCAGAACAACGCAAAGCAAGATTCATCCATCGGGTGTGGTTTAAATAGCCTCCTGTAGTGCTTAGGTGTCTCCTTCCACAGCCACGCCTAGGTAAGAAAAGAGTTCCTGCTTTCCAGAAGAGTTCCAGTGTTCTGAATCTAGGGAGTGGCTCCTGCCCCACCCAACAGGAAAAGTAGTTCCAAACAGAAGTGGATCAGAGGCTCAACTGGCAGGCAAGTAAGCAGCATGGTCTGCTGCAGGTAAGTCCACCCAAGCATTATGAACTCCCAGCGCTGGGACTGGGCATATTTATGAGCCTGGTGCCACTGGCGCCAGGACTGGGTCCAAAAGGTCCCAATTGGGACTGGTTGGCACTCGGAACCTGGGTTATGGATCTGCTTCCAAGGGAGTTGGGAAAACCCTGACCTTTTGGAAGCAGAGATCATGACAGAGAAAGGCATTCTTAAAGAGAGGAAAGAAAGACCACAAAACCCCACTCTCCCTACTGTGTATGGCCGGCGAGGCCTGTCCACGTGTTCGGCAGCGCCGAAGGATCCCCTCCGCTCGTCCTTCCGTCGAAGATCTTGCTCGGCGGAGAAACAGCTCTGCGTCGGGGGTGAGGGAGGGGTGATGGTGGGGATGGGTTGGGGATCTACGTTATTGATATTAATAACAAATGACCAAAGGTCGAAGAAACTATTTGGCAATGTCTCTCGAGGAGCTCCGCATAAAGGCGACTAGTAGCTGGGCGGAAAAACAATCTGAGGGACCTCGACGCGTGAGGGATTGTGGGTACAACGCACGGCACTATAGGGAGAGTGTTGCAGACACGCCTTGTCGACGTCCCCTTTTCGACTACGAAAAACAAAATGCAATACTCCGCAGTGACCACTGGATGTCGGACCTATGCACAGCATGTGATTCTAAGCAGATTAACAAACATCAGAAACTTCAATACTGTACACTCTAAGTTTCTGAATCAGAAAAGACCCTATTGGACTGGCCCACAAACACAACCTACACCCAAAGGTATCTTTAGTGACAAGTGTGATGGGGACATCAATATCTTACTGTTGGCATTCAGAATACTTTCAATAGGAGTAAAATGCAAAGGTTTTTAGAACATGAAAGGTTACAAATATTCTTTAGGAAGTGCGAATATTTTGAATTCACCAGAAGAATCAATTCAATAGGCTAGGCTAAAGTCTTGGATAGGATAAAGCGGTTCTGGTAAATAAACGGAAAAGTCTTTGCAAAGGTTCTCAGAAGTAGTTTGTAGGAAGAAGCATGTGCTGGGTCACAAGCTGATTAGGCATGTGTGTTGCAAAAGTTTCAAGCACGTTTCACCGCGAGAGGTAAGAACTCAGTCTTTTTTATAGAGCCAGCTGATTACTTCTGTTCCAGGCAGTTCCTGCCGATCTCACTGTTCTTGGACCTCAGTCATGGGAACAAGAGGGAGGACGTTGGGGGACTCCTGCCCTGCTTGGGGACTCGTCACAAAGCTGGCGAACTGGGAATTCTCCGATTCCGGTAGCGGTCTTCAAGCACACAAACTGGAGTCCTTCTCCCTGGCTATTCGGTTTCCTGCAGCACTGAGGAAAATACAACCAGCTCCAAGAATGGTGTCCAGGTGGCTTACGAGTTGATTGGTCCTACCAACTCAAAAGGAATAAGTCGTCCTGAAAGGGCTTCTCTGTCGAGATGAACTTGGCGAATCGGACCTGCAGCAGGGCTTCAACTGGCAAACCAACAGACCAGGAGTTGCAGCAGCAGTCTTCTTCAAGCTCTTCTTCGGTTCCTTCGTCCAGTGGTGGACTCTGCCTTCCAAGAGACTTGCCTTTTATTCAGTTCTCTTCCATTCATTCCAGCCTAGCTGTCACTCACCCAGCAGGGTGGCTGTCCTTGCTGGACAGTCAGCCAGCCAATCACTACAGAGTGCATTTTGGACTTCTAGGAGACTAAGCACAGGGAGTTTCTAGCACCTCGCTCACTTCCTACCTACTACAGACACTCTGGAGCCATTAGCGGGTTTCAATCCTGAAGCCTGCCAAAAGCAAATGAACAAAGACCACACCTGGTTTGGCGCGCAGAGAAAAACTATAGAAGGACCTTTCCACAAAGACATGGCGAAAAAAGAAGACCGGTTTAGCAAGGATGGCTTGGCGCCATCTTGAAAAACATGGCTCCCGCGATTTAACGTTACCGGAGCTACGAATAGTTCGCGGTCGGGAAAAATCATGGTAGCTCGTTGTAAAACCACTGCCACCAGCCAATCTGAGAGGAAAGGGTAACATTTGAAAGTTACATGAGTATCTAGACACAGGGGATCCTAATCAACCCCTCCAGCACTCTATTGTAAGATAGTGTGTGCTGGGTCTAGGAATCTAAAAGACTAGTAAAGTCAATTTCACTTTACTTACCCTGGGAAACAGTAGTCTATTCCAGAGAAGGTATTTAAACCTTGGGAAAGCCCGAAAGGCTTCCCTGTGTCACTGCACTGAGGGTGCTGTGTGACACAAATGAAAAAGATGCCTATGGAGTTGGTTAGACTCCATAACCAAAGGAAACACAAAGGTAAAACACATCAAAATACATTGAAGTGGGAAAAAGGGTCACACTCTCTCCAGGTAAATAAATCAAGTCCTCAAAATCCAGCAAAGTTGCTGGGGGTCGCTAAGGTGAAGGGAATTAGCACATTTTTGAGAATTCTCCTCAACACCCTCCCCTTGGAAAACACGTTTTCTCTTTATGCGATGCACTCACTTTCTCCCTATAGGGATGGAGACTCTTCAAAGTGTGTTTTTTTTAAGTTCTCCCTTTAAGGATTGTCTCTGGGACATGTTTTTGGGCCAGATAAAATCTTTTCGACCTGTGCATTTGCCAATTTCGCTGTTAATGAGGATTATCGAATTTTCGGCAGATGGGAGAGCCAGAGCTGCGTCCTCAGACGCTCTGCTTTGGCTGCTGTACTGGACAAGGCGTCCGTGTTGCCTTTATCTCGCGACTTTTGGGTCTGTCGTGAGGCAAACGTGATCTCGAATGCCCAGAGGAAATGGAGCTAGTGGACCTACCCCTCAACGCTGTGTGCGGCCGTGTAGACTGTTATCGTCGACTTCTGGCCTTGGAGTATGTGCTGTGTGTGGGCTTTTTTGTGTGTGCTACTGCCGCTGGGTGTCGTACCTGTAACAGCGCCGCCGGCCTGTCTGATTGGGTGTGGGGGCTAGCACATGGGAATCCGAAGGTTCCCCATCGCCTTCGTCGTCTGAAGAGACACTGATGCTGCTGTCCCTGGATGCACCCTCCACGTCCATAGCGGCCTAGTGATAGGCCCAACGTTTGTTTTTTCGGTCCTTTAGGGTCTTTGGTTTGAAAAGCTGACTAGCTATACAGTGACCCATGTTGTGGTCCTTCGAAAGACAGGTTGCACACCCAGTGCTTGTCCTTCCAGGGAAGTAAGTGTGCATTTTCCATAATATATATTTCTTTTGGCACTCAGCGCATGAAGGACCCATGGGTACAGTGGGCGTCACACTAGGGATAGTATTACTGGCACACCCTGTCGACGTCCCTTTTCGAGTTTCGAAAAAAACAAATACTTTGCAGCTTCCACTAGATGCCGGCCTATGCATAGCATGTGATCTAAGCAGAGTCCACAAGCCTCAAACATTGATATGTTAATGTCCACAGTGTCCTAGCAATATAAGTCACCTCAGGGTGTAGGAAGTCTCTTGTGCCATCCCAAAAGGAAAACTACTGACTTGATTGAACTGAAGAAGTGTATTTTTGAAGTATATTTAAGTGTTGCATATTGCCCCATTCTACAGAAGGCTATTTTAAAACTGACTAATACATTATTATATCAAGAAACATCGAGTATAATTGTTAATATTAATATTATTTGAAAACCTGTTACTGTGAATCTCTATGTTACAACCCTACAGCTCACATTTACCCCCCTTGAGATAAGCCTGGCTTATCAGTCACTATACAAACTTGCGTCGTACAGGCCTATACCAAAGGTTGGGTTACCTATTGCCAAAAGGACAAGGCTGGTGTAGTCTCCCACAGGGTTACTACACACAATCTTGACAAACACCCATAAGAAACAAAGGGAAAAGAAAAATCTCTATTTTAACAAGCACCTTTAAGTAACTGATGCCTGAAGCCTTAAATCCTTTGATATCCTATCTGATTCCTGAGGTCTTGAAAGCTGAATCAGTGATAGAGATGACCAACTTCTTTCTTAACCCCTTTCAAGATATTACAGAGACTTTAGCTTCTCTAAAAAAAGAAACAGCTCTCATCTGCCTGGAAATCTAATTCCTAGTTTAACTTAGACCTGTAGTAGCTGAAATCGATTAAAATAAAATGCTTTAATTCCTGGAAGTCGAGTCAGGGTGACACCAAATTGGAAGCACATAAAGTGGCCAGGATCTAAAACACTACAAACGCGGCTGCAAAAAAAGTCATGCTTGATGACAGAATTGTGAAGTCTAGTTCTGAAAGTAAGGAACCGTTTAAAATCCTGAGAAAACCGGAACTCCTGAATAAATAAATTGTGGATTCCCTAGTGAAGAATAATGCTTGGTGTGCATCCATACAGGACACCATGATGGGCAAATTGGATAATATTGAAGCCAAAAAGCTCTCAGCAAATATAGTATCAGAGGTAGGCCTCATAGAGCTCGGTTGAGACAGCTGCACAGAATTATTAAAAATGTTCTCCAATAACAGGCAGTTAAGGGCGACACTTGTGCAGCGATAATAAAAGCCTGTGCCCCTACGTTAATCACAGCTTTGTGCAAATTCGTCAATGCATCTTTTGCAAAAAATTCTGTCCCAGAGGATAAAAAAGGCATGGATAACAGCCCTCTTAAAGAAACCAGGTATTTGTACAAAAATAGCGACAAATTACAGACCCATCACTAATACGCCCTTCCTCCTCAAGATACTGGATCATGTGGACTATGATCAAATATCACTAAATCTGATTAGTTATCAGATGCTTAAATACCAATCAGGCTTTAGACAATGCCATAGGACCAAACAGCGCTTTTGGAATTAAAGTGTAAACTTCTGGACTCTATGGACAAAGGTCGAGCTTCCCACCTCATGTTGCTGGATCCATCTGCGGCCTTTGACCTAGTGAAGGAACATTCTCAAATAACAGCGCAGAGGATTGCATCTTTCTTGAGTAACAGACAATGCGGAGTCCTCAGCGGTGTTAGGTAAGATTTTCAAAGAAATGTTAAATCTTCCTGACCTGGGTCAACTGCAGAACTTTGCTTTACTAGTGGGATATTTGTCCTTAATACTTCTGTGAGTGGGAACCTTTTTCCACACCTGCAGAATCATTTACTCCTTATGGGTGTAATTTATTTTACTCTCCATAGAGTCTTTTTAAAGTTATCCTCCTTAACAAATTACTGGCAATATGTGCCTGTTGTAGCTGGGTTGCCCTAGGTGCTCCCCTTTTAACTTTCTCTGGTTAACCTTGAGAGAACTACTGTACCCAAGGGTAGAAAGGATCTTTGGATCCCTTTCGCATTTAATTTTGTGAAACCAGCAAACCCCACCTTATGTGGAGTGCTGGGTAGAATCAATGTATCCCCTTTCACACTAAACCTGTAACACTTCTGTTACAGGGACACGGTTAACTGCAATGGCTGGTGGCAGTGATAACTTGCATTAATTTGGTGCACCTTTACCGCAGGCTATGTTCACAGCTGCAGTATAGGCACCTAAGGGTGCTCATTTTACCAAACTGGCCCCGTCTTTTTTCGCCATTTTGGCGTTTCTGGTCCTTTCTTGTTCCTGCCCCTGATATCCAAGGTGGGAAATTCCTTTGTGGGAGGTTTATCTTCGGAGGGAGTCCCGTGGACTCCACACCCAGGCTCCAGTCTGTCTGTGAGGGCCCACAGCCCTTTGTCTTCCTCCTTGCCTTAATGGGGACAAATCCCAGTGGAGGGCTGGCTGTCCTGATTGGACAACCAGACCGCGCCTTCTTGAAAAATGCAGGGAGAGAACATATAAATTGTATTGTAATTCCTGTTAAATGTTGTGGACCTGGTAGCTGAAAACAAGTGGACTACTGGAAAGGAATCCAAAGAGGATGATGAAAGAAAAGCGGCTGAAACGATTTCCAGCTACCAGAGAGCCTGCTGTGTTACCAAAGCCTGTTGTAGCCCTTCCTTCCAATGGACCGCGGGACTCCGAAAACAACAACCCTGACCCAGAGCCTGGTGAGACCCACTAGACTCAAGACAACCTGCATTTTGAGCCATCCCATGAGCTGCTGTGACCTTGCGGGGCTGCAATTCCCAATATCCTGGGACCTCAAGCCATCGTGTGGTGCAGTCTTCCAAAATTACGAATCTTGCTGAAACTTCGTGGGCATCCTGGTGCATCTCCAGACACGTGAATCGAGCCTGAAAAGTCTCCTCAGAGTGCTGGACCTTTTTAACGACGAGAATTCTATCGTGATTTTTCTGTCTTCTTATGTGCTCCTTAAAAAGGCTCCAAATCCACAGAACCCCATTGAGGTGTGAGGAAAACCTTGCCTAGAGCCATTGTTTCCTGCTGCAAAGTTCCTTCTGAGGTCTTGTTTTCAGTCACCACCCCAAAGAATCCACTGACTAGGTATTTGGCTGCAGATCCTGAAGTCCTCCTGCTGCAAAATCTTCAATGCTGAGGTACTGTTTTGGCTAGGGTATGTACTTACCTTAAGTCTCTTAGGGTGTCTGTGTAGCTGTGGGGCGATTTCTGTGATGGGGAGGCCTGTCATCCAGTGCACCCAGTCCCACTGCTAGAATCCTACTAGGGTGTCTTCTGGGAAGCCCCTGGACCCTCTTCTAACTCTAGAAGAGAACTACTCCCCCGTTTGCCCAGATTTCCTAAGGAACTGACTTTTGCTACTTAACTGACACTGCCTATTGGACACTAGACCCTAGTGACCCCCTTCTGCCACTGAGAACACTCATGTTCCAAGAATAAGGGAAAGACTAAGGATTGGGCCTTTTTCTAGAAAAGAAAATACGTTTTTTTAAAGTTACTTGTAAACAAATTGGTTGGTAACTGAGACTCTAAGAGTGAAGAGTTACAAAAGTTCTTACCTTGGATGTGTGATGCACTATTCTTAAAAGTATGGTTAACATCTTTCTTTCCTTGGAAACCATTTTGCCATTCTAATAGAAATTAGATGTGAAGGTATATTACTCACCTGTGATTAGGTTGTGCCTCTTTTCAAACATAATGTGTTGGTTTCACCCGATTATGCCTGTTAGGATAATTGTACGAGTGCCCCCTTAGTGGGTCTTGCTTCCCCTGACCTGCTGTTAGCCTGTCCAGAATAAGTCTATTAGGTTGTTGCCTACCTAGATTAACTGAGTCATTCATTAAACTAACATTGGGTTTTGCTTCCCCTGTGCCGTTGTAGAGCGACTCCCAGAGAGGCTTTGGTTCCAACTGTCCCACATCATACTTGGATAGCTGGGAAAGACCTAACCTGGATTTCATTTTGAAGTTAAAGTATATGGGTTTTACTTACCTTGAGATAGATGTGTGTCATACCAAAAATAAGTTAGAGTCACTGCGTATCTCCATCTGTGGTTCACTGATCTCAAAAGCACCGGTAACTGATTATTACATCTTTAGGTTTTACTCATCTAGTATAACTGTGTAATCACAAAAGTAGTTATAGGTTTTTACTGTAGCTGGAATAAGTATTCCACTAGTCACAAAAAGTATATTGTCCAGTTGACTGATTATGTGATTTGTCCTGGGGGTCACTGTACAACTGGTAGGGTCTACTGCCCTTGCATTACTGAATGTAATTGTGAAAGTAACAATTGGTTTTTTTCCCCAAGAAAAAATGTGACCTATACTGAATGTGTATGAAAAGGATTGACCTCCCTAGAACTACTGTTAGGTGTTCCAAATAAGGTTTATACTTTGGTCGGTGTACCTTCAAGTATAGTGTTGTGTTTTCATAATTGTGATTGCATATAATGTGTGTTAGTACTTATTAACCCCTAGATTTATCTGGGCCTAACTATTTAAATAAATCAATCATTACATGTGTATTACAATTTAATCTGTACTGATTCTACAGCCATCTCTCCCTCCTAAAATAATCCTGGCTGCTCGGTCTACGCTACCATGAAATCAGGTGGTACAGTGTTATACTATGAGTGGAGTGTTGTACTTCCCAAGTCGAATGATTTTACTAAACCCTTAGTTGGACTTGAGAAAAACAGTCCAAATGAAGGTCGGGCAGAAAATCTGATCTCCAGCCACAGGCTCTGTTTAGCAGCAGCCAAGATGGCATATGCGTTGGCCTGCCGCAGATGCAGTCCTTGGATAGGCAACTGGAGGTGGCTCCCATGGAGTAAGACAACTAAGACAATGGTTTAGAATAGAGTGAGGCCGCGGCCAACAAGGAGGAGTGGGGCTGCGGGTGGGAAGCAAGGAGGATTGGCTCCCCATCCGTCAGCCTGAACCTGCTGTCCAACTTCTTGTTCAATTGGGCATTGGCCCTGGGGTTCTCCCAGACCTTTCGCGCCCCCTGATGCATTCCTCTTAAAGGAACTGCCAGATGGAACCGTGGTGTGCTTTCCCAAGACCTCTGCGAACATCCCCTGTTAGGGAGAATTCTAATTTCTGTGCTAATTGCCTTCAACCTTCGAGCCCTCCGGCTCTTTTGTTGGACTTCAGGACTTTTTACATTTTATCCTGGATTGAGACCTTTTTCTCACTCATGTATTTTGACCAGATTTGGATTCTGCATTCTTTATTTTTGGAGTCTTAAACTCCATGGGCATTTACTTTTTGTATGGAGACATACAGCACCTTCAGTGCAGTGTCAAAGAGGAGTCCTTTAGATTTCTCTTAAAGTTTAATTAGCATCTCTTGTGTGAACTAATGGTCCCAAGAGTAGTAAAATGAAATTGACTTTAGTTACCTTTTCCTATGTAGGTTCAGCACACCCAATGTTATGTTGAGTGCTGGGGGGTTACTTTGGTAGCCCCCTTTCCTACTTATTCATGTAACATTTTTTATGTTACCCTTACAACTTTGAATGGCTGGTATTTGTTTATTATTTATAATGCACGCCAGACCCAAGGGTATAAGGGTGCAGCAGTTACAAGACAGTGCAAAGTTTAGTTACAAAGAAGCATAAGATGTGATACATTACTTGCAAAGCAGGGTATACCGCTATTGACAAATATTACAAGGCATTATGTACAAGGTTATAGTTGCCTCCACAGGGTGAACATATGGTGAATCATAAGTGAAATACATTTCTTACAATGGCAGAATATACAAATATTTACAGATGTTAGACAAAGTACACCAAGTAGAGGTTGCAAACATGGGGTAGCCGGTGGGCGTCAATTACAATTCGGTTGCGCAGGCAAAGGGTTAAAGATCATGCAAATTATTGTTCGTTGGATTTCAGCCACAGGCTAGAGTTGGTTCTAAAGTTAAGATAGGACTGGTCTATTCTCATTGTAAGAGGCAAGGAGTTCCATAGTTTAGCCGCTTTAATGGGGAACTTACCTCCAATCGTGGATAGTTTAAATCTAGGGATGGATAAGCGATACCCGTTTGCTAATCTGGTGGGTCTTGGGGATGTCTGTTTGTGGAATCTCTCAGAGAGGTAGATCGGGGCAGTGTTAAGAGATTTATGGGGAAGCAACGTTTTTAGGAGGATTTTATCGTTGGTTCGGAGCTAGTTATTCAGTCTGCTCTCAGAGATGTGGTTTCTTTTGGAGATGCCTAATGCTGCTCTGAGGGCATTGTTTTGTAAGGTTTGGATTCTTCTAATGATGGATTTGTTGGGGCCTATGTACAGGTCGTTGCAATAATCCAAGCGGGACAGGAGGGCGGCTCTGGCCAGGATGGTACAGCTGTTATTAGAGAGAAACGGCTTACCTGTTCTGATAAGTTTGCACGTATAGGCCATAGAAGACACTAACGTGTGGACCTGTTTGGAGAATGAGAGCATACAGTCAAGATAAAAACCTATATTTTTTTCTACCTCTGCTACCTTGATGAGGTTGCTGTCGATTATAAATGAGGAGTAGTCGGGTCCCAGTTTTTTTAAAGTTAGTAAGGGTACCCAGGATGACAAGTTCTGTTTCATCATCATTCAGGCAAACAAAAAAGGAGGAGGCATCGCAATATCATTCAAACGACACCTGAAAATAAAAACAGATGAACTGCTTAACATCCTCAATTGCGAAACCATGGTAATACACCTAACAGCAAGCCCAAAAACCAATGTCACATTCATCCTGGTGTACAGACCACCGACATATGATGCAACCTTCTTCGATAACTTCATAGAAGCCATCACCAACATAGCCATCAACAACGAACTACTAATTATCCTGAGGGACTTCAACATCTGGTTTGAAGACAATCACGCCAACTCCCAAAACGCACTGATTGAACAACTCACTACCATGAAACTATGGTAACTAGTCAAAGGGGCAACACACTCAGCAGGACAAACCCTTGATGCAATTTTCGGCAAGGAAGAACTCATCACCACGGCGCCGCCGATACAAATATTGTGGAGCGACCATCTCATCATCCCATTCGTGATCCCTCTGCCTACTCAAATCTGCATCCAACCTCCTAAACTCACAACCACCACAAAAAGAAACTGGAAACACACCAAAGAAAGCAACCTACTCGAACAACTGGACGTAACCAAACCCTCAACTACAGAACTAGAGTTAGCTGACCTAGACGGGAAAGCGGAGCTACTACACAAATGGATTGCAGAAAATTGACAAGATCGCCCCAGAAAAACCATTCACCCCATCAAAAAAAAGAGCAACGGCAAAATGGTTCACCCCACTATTAAGCACCATGAAAAAGGAAAACAAAAGATGGAACTGGAATGGAGGAAAGAATACAACCTAGACAAAAAAACACTGTTCAAGAGACAAATCTGCGCATACAAGAAGGAAATTCAAAAGGCGAAAAGAAGGCATTTGGATGACAGAATCACCAATGCCACCAACACTCAAAGACATGTTTAACATAATTAAAGAGATGAGAAACCCACCAGGCTGCAACAACACCCCAGCCCCCTAAGAGAAACTATGCAATGACCTGGCATACCACTTCAAGAAAAAAAAAAAAAAATCAATGACAGCCGACAAACCATACAAAACATACCAATCGACCACAACATACTACCAAGCGAACCTATCACAGAACCTCAGCACAAACTCAATAACTTTCCTGAAATATCAGCAGAGGCATTCGCAATGCTGGTAAAACACAGCAAGAAAGCTGGATCACCCATGGATACATGTCCTCCGGACATCTACAAATCAATCCTTGCACAAGGAACGCCAGTAGAATATTACAGAACCCTTCTGAACTTATTACTAGCAACAGGAACTGTACCGAGGACCTTCAAAACAGCATATATCAAATCACTTCTGAAAAACACAAGCAGCGACGTAGATGACCTATTCCAACTATAGGCGGATTTCAAACATTCCCTACCCGACAAAACTTCAGTAAACCTACATATACAAACTAATCCAAGAACACGTAGAAAAACACCACCTGCTAGACCAAGCTCTAGTCGGTTTCAGACCCGCATGAGGAACGGAAACAGCACTTCTATCCATCTGGGACGGCCTAAAAACTAACGCAGACTGAAACACAACCTCAGCCCTTATCCTACTCGACCTCTCTGCAGCCGTCGACACCATTAGTCATGACACCCTAACCAAAAGATTAGAAGACCTAAGCATAACAGACACAGAACTACTCTGGACTAAATCATTCCTAGCAGACAGGACAGAAACCGTATGGATTAAACCCTTCAAAACCACTCCAAGAGCCAACGACTGTAGTGCCACAAGGATCCTCACTATCACCACTGTACTTCAACATCTACTAGACTCCGGTTACCAGAATCTTCAAAAAGTACAACATTACATGCTACAACTGCGCAGATGATACTCAAATCATCTACAAAACCAAAGACACACAAGCCGATCATTCAACCCTACTCGAGTGTCTAAAAGAAGTCTTCAACTGAATGTCTGCCAACAACCTGAAAATCAACCCAGGAAAGACAGAAATCATGATCATATCCAAAGACCACGAGAACGAAACTGCCATCCCCAGGCCAACGGAAATGGGAACTGCACCATCACCATCTAAGGTAGTAGAAAACCTGGGCGTCATAATGGACAACACCCTAACCTTAGAACCACAAATCAATGCAATTGTCAAGAAATGCTTTTTCCTCCTCCACACGGCAAGAAGAATCCTACCTTTCCCCTCCTTCACGCACAAAACACTCACTATTGTCGCCCTCATCATGTCAAGAATCGACTTTGCAAACAGCCTCTACCTCGGAATACCAGAATACCTCCTGAAGAAACTACAACTGATCCACAAAGCAGCAGCCAGACTACTCCTCACACTATCAAGAAGAGAACACATCACTCCTGCTCTAAAAACACTACACTGGCTCCCAGTAAAACATTGCATCACCTTCAAAACAATGTGCATAATGCACAGGGCAATCAGCAGACAAGGAGCAGAATTACTACAAAAGAAAATAACCTACAAGCCAACAAGACCCCCTCGGGTCAAACAAAAACATCCGCCTGGAACCAAATCCATACCTCAAGAAAAAAGGAGGCACTTCCTTCTACCACTTAGCCGCAAAAACCTAGAACATCCCAAAAGAAGAAACACCAAAGATCACCTAAAATTGTGGAAATTACTAAAAACCTGGCTCTTCAACACCAGTGTCTCAAACTGAAAACCGAACCAGAAAGGAAAAGGGATGACTAAACTACAGTGGATACGGACAACTCCCAGAACCGAATAGGTAGCTCCCACGGCACCCGGACGAGTGACGCCGAGTATAGAGTGGAACTCAGACGACACTCATGGAGACTGAGTCAACAACCCCACCCTAACCCCACCCAACGCCGCACTCGCCCCTGGTTCCCGGCAGGTACCACAGTGTTGTGAAATTGTCGGATATTATCAAACATCACAATAACTGAGCTATGGACACTGGCAGGTGCACTGGCCGTATGAGTGGGAAGGGAAGACAGATAAGGCTGTGAGAGAGGCGGAGGGAGGAGGGGGCAAGATGTGAAAGAGACCTTGAAGACCCGACGGACCCAGATCAGGACAGAGGATCAGGGGTGCTCCCGAAACCCATATGGGGAGATTACAGAAGCCGAAGCACACTGCCTCAAGCGAGGATAGAGATGCCAACTAACCGATTTGCACTAACAATTTCCCCCCTACGCATACATCTCTCCAACTCCAAATCAAACACAACCACAAACCTACAGCACAACAAACCACACAAACTTCACTACATTGCAACAACAAAACAAAAACACAGACCCTTACAACAGTACACGACTACCGGCCGCAAACACCCCAGGGCCAGCCAACGGACCCACCGGGCTGAGGCCGCCAACAGCACATCACTGCTCTCTTGCACTTTTCCAGCTTCCTCCCACGAACCACCGTCCCTTCCTCTTTCAGAACCGCCAGGGGACCACTCCGGTGGTGATAGTGCACGGTACAAATGTCCTTTAACATTAACAGACTGTGCATGGCCATGCATGCCTGGATGATGTACACTTTGTTCACCAAGGCCAAATCCTTGTCATAATCCCCTGAAAGTGGGAGGAGGATCGGGGTATCATCTGCATGATTAGTGCAGGTGATACCAAGATGGTCCAGATAATCGAAAAGGGGCTTGGTGCAGATATTGTACAGTATGTGTGAAACGCAGGACCCCTGTGGTATGCCTCAAGTGATGGGTATGGGGTCTGCCGCTGCAGGGGGCGAGAAGACCCTCATAGTTCTGCCACATAAGAAGGATCTAATCCAAGTTATGGCGTCCTTAGAGAAGTGTGCTGCTGTGTCGAGAAGGTTACATAAAATTGTATGAGCCACCAAATCGAACGCAGCTGAGAGGTCCAGGAGGAGGAGCAAGGCTGATTTGCCACTGTCTCTAAGCTCATCGACTTGGGTCTTGAGATCAATGAGGGCAGTCTTCCTTCCCTGTTGTGGGCGGAAGCCTGACTGTCTAGCTCCTAGCAAGTGGTGCAATTCCAAATATTTTTGTATTTGCGTGTAGGCAACCTTGTCTAATATTTTTAGAAGAAAAAGGGACTGTTGTGATTGGCCTATAATTGGTAGGTGTTGAGGGATCTTACGTCTTTTTTTTATATTAGTGGGAGTACGCATGATTGTTTGAGGTTAGTGGGGATAGTGCCGGTGGCAAAGGAAGCGTTGATAAGCTTGGATATGAAGGGAGATAGGTCTTGCGCCGCATCCTTAATGAGCTGTGCAGGGCAGAGATCACCCTGACAATTGGATCGTTTGAGGGACAGAATAATTCTTTCCACCTTAAGGATAGATACTTTGGAGAAGTTGAATCGGGTAGCAGCAGTTTAATTTTTCTACCATTGTGCTTTTGACCGCAGATTGAATCCTCAGCTGCAGTATATCACCCATGGGTGACCATTTTATCAAAATGGTCCCCGTCCTCTTTTTTCGGTATTTCTTGCTTGTGAGGTCTTTCTTGGGTTTTACTCTACGTGCCAAACCAGGTTTGACCCTTTTGTTCGTTTTGCCTTTGGCAGGCTTCAGTACTGAAACCCGCCTTTGGCTCCAGTGTGTCTGGCAGTGCAGGAAGCGAGAGAGGTGCCCGAAACTCCTTGTCCTTAGTCTCCTTGGTAACCTGAATGCACCAAGTCATGATTGGCTGGCTGTCCTTGTAGGAGAGCCACCCTGCTGTGTGAGTGACAGCTAGACTGTGCATGAATAGGAGACACCTGCATAAAAGGCGAGGCTTCTTGAACAGAAGACAGTCTACCACTGGACGAAACATCCAACAAAGGAATCATGAAGAGAATCTTGCTGCATTCTCCTGGACCCTTGAACTGCCTGGAGAAGCCCTGCTGCTGTGCGGACACTGCTTTTCCCGAATCGACTAGAGAAGCTCCAGAGAGGACAACAAGCTTGGGTTGGGGGGAGCATCTAAACCCAAGACTAACTTTGCTGGAAGACCTTCCCCAACTGGCTGTACTACTTTGCTGCTGCTGGAACCAAGTGACAGGGGGCGAGAAATCCGTAGTCGAGTGCATAGTCTGTAAGCCGGACCTAAGCTCCAGGAAGATCCAGAGTCGGAACCGTGAAGTGCTGCTGAACTGTAAAGAGCCCGTAGCTGCCGCTGACCTTCAAACTGCAGTGGAGGCGTCTTCCAGACATCCTCCCTCTTGTCCCCACGACTGAGGCCCAGGAACCCATGATCTGCAACCCTTCAAACAGAACAGAAGCCAGCTGGATGCACTTCTTCAAATCTAAGGTACTTTGCTGACTAAGGGGAAATCGTAGCTTGCATCATCTTACTTGAGTCTTGAAGTAGCTGCTTTTTGCAGAGATGATCTCACCTCTACCTTTCACAAGCAAAACAGATTGTGGCCCGACAGTGATTTTCTACAACAAACTCTCTAACTTTGTGCAAGACTTTTGCTAAGAAGTACCTCAGCCCCATAGACATTGGTCATATTGACTTGGGCTGTCCTGGCTCCCTGCAGACTCTTCTGACCCATTGACTTTCATTCTAACTGTACCTCATAGGTGGTAACTTATTTGAAACGGTTTTGTTGCGAAAGATTTATCTAGACTTCATTGGGAGATTGAAAAGTGATCATGCTCTAAAAACCTGTTAAACTTTTACCTTTCCACAACCTCAGAATTTTACCAACTGAAAAAGTGATATATAAATTCCATTACTGTCCTAATAACTCAAGTCAACTCAAGGTGTAGGAAGTGTGTATGAAGACTGTCTAAAGAGTATCTACTTGCTTATCTGGATCCTGAGAACGTGTTATGAAGTATATTTTTATTGTTGCATGTTAGGCAGAATCCTGTGCGGTGCCCTTAGGGACCACTACTATACACAATTAAGACTACAGGTGGCAACACAAGTTTTACCTTTGGTACAAGCCTGTACTACTATGTTAAAGTGGTAGCAGTAGCAGAGCAGCCAGGCTTATCTCAAGAGTGTATGAGCAGTGGCAGAGATTACATAAAGGGACCACAATTACTGTGACTCAAGCAAACACTGACTCAAGGTTTCAGGTAAAAAAATAGAAGTACATTTATCTTTAAACCATTCGTTATAAAACACAACACTTCTATTAATTCAAAACCACACGTAAAATACACTACAACCAACCAATTCACTTTGGTACACTAACTCAAGGTAAGTATCCTATGTTTTAACAAACCGGTGTTATGAAACAAAAGATGTTACTGGGAATACACTTGCGATCACCTTTTGACAGTAATGACAGTTCGGTCCTACTAAAGAAACGCGTATCCGCGGCAAGAAATATTACCGGGGCAAAAACACACTTAGCACCCGAGTTAACCAGAGAGAGTTGGGGGCAAAAATCATAGGCAATACTTTTGTCATGGCTGACAGAATCAGAGAACACTATTTGACGGAAATTCAAAAGTCAATAGGCCGGAGCCAGTGTCAAGTGGAACTGGGTTCCTGTTGTCGAGGATCACAAAGTCGGATAGTTCAAGATTCAACATTGCCAGGTATACTAAGATATTGTCAACAGAGGAAGCACAAGTTATAAGAAGGAGCAAAGACAAGGGCAAGCCTTGGAGATGAAGAAAAGGGATTCACCCTGATTCCTCAAGCAGAACACAGTACCTTATTCAATGAAGCTGGTGCCACAGCAGTTGTTCCTGTTGGTTTCCTGCAGACCCACGGTTCCTGGAGCTTCGGAGTGAAGGATGACGTCTGGAGGGGTCTGCACCACACAGGGATGAAGAGGTGTGCTCCTTAAAAACAGGAGAGGCTCGTCAGATGGCTATCCTGACCACTACAGCAGTGTGCAGCGATTTCGACCAAGAAGAGGATTCTCTGGCTGTGGAAGATGAGCTGGTTATCCCCACCAGGCTCAAGGGAAGAAGATTCTGGACTTGATCTTCTCTGGTCGTTGAAGAGTAGATAGTTCAGGACTGCAGAAGGGCTTCACTGGGGCGGGGTAGTTGCAGCAGCCGTCTTGTTCTCCGCTTCTCTTCGGTTCCTTGTAGTTCCAGTGGCGACTGACTTCTAGCCCAAGAGGCCTGGCTTTTATGCACAAATCCCCCATTCACACAGCCTGGCTGTCAATCACGCAGCAGGGGGGTTGTCCAGCCCGGACAACCACCTCAACCAATCATGGCAAAGTGTGACTTGGATTTCCTAGGATACCCTGTGCAGGGGGTGACTTCACCTCTCCCTCACATTCAGCCCACCTAGAGACCCATGCGACTAAAGGAGCGCTTCTGAGCAGAAGCCCGCCAAAAGACGGTGAACAAAGAAGGCAAACCTGGCTTGCCGCGCAAATAAAACACAAGGACTTTAACAAAAAGAAATGGCGAATAACCCTGACCGGAGCCAAAAGAAAAGCTATTTGGTCAAGCAGGTGTAAGTTCGAGGCTAATATAATAGCCTAAAACAATACCATGTTTATATAGTATAATCGCGGTAGAAAAGGTAGTGTAGATACCACTGCCACCAGCCAAGTCTAAAAGTTAAAAGAGCAAAACAATGCTCTAGGAGATACAGATACAAAGGGATACGAAGTAAACCTTTCCAGTACTCCATGGAAGATGGGGTGTACTGGATCTGTGGTTAAAATGACTGATTAATGTTAATGGCAACTTTACCCTTTTCTGGGGGACTGTAGTCAGCCTCAGAAATGGAGTCGGTGGGAAGTCTGAAAAGGACAACCCCGTGTCACTGCACGGAAAGTGCTGTGCAACACACAAAAGAAGGGGGCTACTGAAGTGGTGTACTCCAGAGTCCACAATCATAAAAACAGGTAAAAGAAACATGGCAAAAACTGGGTAAGAGTGGGGGAAAAGCTCACACTCTTACCAATTGAAAAGAATAAACTTCAGAAAACCAGCAAAGCTGCTGGGGGATTTATTAGGTGAGGGAAATTAGCCATAAAATGAGAATTCTCCCCAACATTGCAGATTGCCCTTTTTAAATAATGCTTATTTAAAACTGACTATTAGGGAGAATATTCATTTCAGTGTTTAATCTCTCCCACCTTAGAGACCGCCAGCTCTTTTGCTGAACGTTGGGACTTTTAATTCTATTTGCTTTCTGGGTTTGTTTTTGGAGTCTGACAAACTCCATAGGCATTTCTTTTTTACATTGTGACACACAGCACCTTCAGTGCAGTGACTGTTCAGCAAAGTTTCTATTCCGTACCCTTTGGGAACACTACAAACAACTCCGACTACAGGTATAGGAAACCCAACCTTTAGTATAAGCTGGTACTACACAGTTTTGGTAGCTTGTTGAGCAGCCAGACTTATCTCAAGAGGAGTCAATGTGAGCTATAGCGAGTTACACAGAGATGAACAAGTTACTTCTTACCTTGTAACGTTCTTTCGACGGGATGTTCCTCCGACGTATTCCTCATCTTAGATCTTAGATATCTCCTTCCAGCTCTGCTGGCCTCGGAAAATTTTTTCTCTAGAGGGCGCTGCGCGTCGACGTCCTCCAAGTCGATGTCCTTCGACAGCCGCCGTATCGACGTTGACGTCATCCTGCCTATAAAGGCCGCGCGCAGTGTCCGTTGCTCAGTTCCGTTTTGTAGCCCACAATAATACTTTCTGGACTAACTAATCACCCTGAAGGAGCGTAAGCTGCAACAACAAGTGAAGTAGAACTGCGGGGATGGATGGGAGGGTCGATGAGGAATACGTCGGAGGAACATCCCGTCGAAAGAACGTTACAAGGTAAGAAGTAACTTGTTCTTCGAAGGGATTGTGTCCTCCGACGTATTCCTCATCTTAGATAGGCTCCCATAGCAGTATTCTATTATCGGAGGAGGGAGTACTGACTTCACGCTGTCTTCTATTGATGAATAGAATGCAGTACAGCCCTTCCAAACCTAGTCTCTTGACTGGAGGAGGAATTCAGATTGTAAAAACGTGTAAAGGTATGGACAGACGACCATGTAGCGGCCGCACATATGTCTTTAACCGGCACGCCTCTTTTGAGGGCCGATGAAGCTGCAATACCTCTGGACGAGTGAGCCCTAAGGTTTTGAGGGGGCTCCTTCCCTGCCAGTTTATAACATTCCAGAATGGCTAGAATGATCCATCTGGAAATGGTCTGCTTAGTTATTGGTAACCCCAGCTTGTGACCTGTGTAACCTACAAACAGCTGGTCTGCCTGTCTTATCCTGGCTAGTCTACTGATGTAAAAACTTAAAGCCCTTCTAGGGTCTAGCCTGTGTAACCTCTCTTCCTCTTTCCCCGGAGGAGGAGGATAGAAAGATGGTAGGGTAATCTTCTGAGTGATATGGAATTCAGAAACCACCTTTGGGAGGAAATTAGGCTTCACTTGCAGGACAACTTTGTCTTTGTGAAATATAGTATGAGGGGGTTTACAAGAAAGAGCTTGTAATTCACTCACCCTTCTAGCAGATGTAAGTGCTATTAATAAAACAGTTTTAAGGGTAAGGAATCTTAACGAACAAGAATGGAGAGGTTCGAAAGGTGTACCCATCAGGAAAGTTAGTACTAAGTTTAAATCCCATAGGGGAACTTGGAATGGTCTTGGGGGATAAACATTGGTTAACCCCTTTAGAAACTGTATTACCAAGGGTAATTTGAAATAGGATGGCTCTTCCGCAGTACGCTTAAAGATGGATAGCGCTGCGAGATAGCCCTTAATGGTGCCAACTTGAAGGCCTGAATTTGCCAAATATAGTAGGAAGGACAAAACCATTGGTGTACCACACGAAAAAGGGTCCATATTCTGTTCTCTACACCAGCTGCAAAATCTGTTCCAACGGCAGCTGTATAAAGACTTTGTTGCTGGCCTTCTTGCCGAAAGCAACACCTCCATATCATCATCAGGGAGGTGTAACGCTCACCTGATTCCCGTAGAGGCGCCGGTCTTGACTGGGCGTATACCGTATCTTCAAAGGTGATGTGTAACACACGGCTGGCTCTTTGGGCTGGACCTCTGTGCACTGTATGTTTGACTCGAAGGGTAAGATGTCTGCAGATAGAAAATATGGGATTAATGAACTGGGTTATTGAATGTCTCTCTCTTCTTCCCTTTCTCTTCTCCTGTAGAACCCCGAAGGTTAACGCTCTCACCTTAGGTAAGTGAACGCTGTGCTCTCCATCTGCCTCGGGGCAGGGTGCTGTAACCAGTTTCTTCACTGGATAAGGGGAGCAGGCCTCTTGACTGCACGAACGGTAAGTTTCGAGTAATTCTAATGTCTTTAAAGTCTTTAGTAATGATGTCTCTTGTTTTGCAGGGTTCCGGCGATGGTGGATGACGGGCTGAAGTGAGTTGAAGATGGAGCCCGTGTGATGAATAGAAGCGCCTGGAAGCACGTAAGTAAGCGCTTGTTGCCTGCTTCACGATGCGCTCTAACTGTCTTTTTATTTTGCAGGTACAAGTTCGGAGCGGCTGCAGGGTGCCGGAATACCCACTGGGTTAGATGTGGAAAGGAGTAATGGCACGTGAGTATTAAAGTTCCCCAATGTCTTTAAACGCACCTTGTTTTGTCTTTCAGATGCGGGATGCAGCGCCGAAGGCCTCCGGAGCGTGCGAAGAGTTGGTAAGCTTTTGTCTTTCAGATGCCGGAATGCAGTGTGAAGACCTCCGGAGCGCACGAAGAGTAGGTAAGCCTTTGTCTTTCAGAATGCAGCGCGAGGCGTTGGTGACAGCCGATGGACCAGGTAAGTGAAGAGCTGTCACTGAAGACCGTAATGCTAACCTGTTCTTTCTTGTCTTTATAGGTGTTGCTGAAGACTGGATTCAGGATGGTAAGCCTTTTTCCTTAGGCCCAGGATCAGATGCAGAAGACATGATGAGCGTTCTGCTGCAGAGGATGCAGAATAACGCAAAGCAAGATTCATCCATCGGGTGTGGTTTAAATAGCCTCCTGTAGTGCTTAGGTGTCTCCTTCCACAGCCACGCCTAGGTAAGAAAAGAGTTCCTGCTTTCCAGAAGAGTTCCAGTGTTCTGAACCTAGGGAGTGGCTCCTGCCCCACCCAACAGGAAAAGTAGTTCCAAACAGAAGAGGATCAGAGGCTCAATTGGCAGGCAAGTAAGCAGCATGGTCTGCTGCAGGTAAGTCCACCCAAGCATTATGAGCCCGGCGCTTCCAGCGCTGGGACTGGGCATATTTATGAGCCTGGTGCCACTGGCGCCAGGACTGGGTCCAAAAGGTCCCAATTGGGACTGGTTGGCACTCGGAACCTGGGTTATGAATCTGCTTCCAAGGGAGTTGGGAAAACCCTGACCTTTTGGAAGCAGAGATCATGACAGGAGGTCCCAATCCTTGTACCTCAGCCTTTCAGAAGCCAAGCGTGAAGGTTGAGGGTTTTGATGTCTGGATGGAGAACCTGACCTCCTTCTGTGAGAGTAGGTTCTCTGAGTGGAAGTCGAATTGGAGGGCAGATGGACAAGTCTAGAAGGTCCGGGTACCACGTTCTCCTGGCCCAATCCGGGGCAATTAGGATCATGGTTCGCTGGAATCTTCTCAACCTCCTGATCATTTGAGGAATGACAGGGACCGGTGGGAACGCGTACAGAAGCGGAAACTCCCAGTCCACTATGAACGCGTCTCCCAGAGCTCCTCTCGGGGGAAATTCCCTTGAGCAGAACAGGTCGCATTTCCTGTTTAGGCTGGTGGCGAACAGATCTACCTGAGGGGTTCCCCAAAGGGCGAAGATCTCTTGAAGGACTTCCTGAGCTAGCTCCCACTCGTGGGAGACTGTGTTCTGCCTGCTCAGAGCGTCCGCTGTCAAGTTCTTCTCTCCGGCTAGGTGAACTGCCGATAGAGAGATTCCTTCTTGGATTGCCCAAAACCAGAGCTGCATCGCCTCCCTGCACAGGGGTAGTGATCCTACGCCTCCTCTTTTGTTGAGGTAATGCATGGCCACCGTGTTGTCCGTCATTATCAGGACGTTCTTCCCTTGTACAGCTGACAGGAACGCCTTCAGCGCAGGTCTGATGGCTCTCAGCTCTAACAGGTTGATGTGTAGTCTGGACTCCGATGGAGACCAACGACCGCTGATGGTCAAGTCGTTGGTGTGGGCTCCCCACCCCGTGAGTGAGGCATCCGTGACTACTGTCATCTCTGGCCAGGGTTGCCAAAACTGTTCTCCTTTCAGAATGTTCTCCTGACAGGCCCACCACTGAAGGTCTCGAGCCACCCTGCCGGGAACCTAAAGAAGATCTGTCATTCTCCCTGAGAATTGTGACCACTGAGTCCTCAGTGCCCACTGGAGGGATCTCATTCTCAGGCGAGCCTCTGGCAGTAGGAAAATGCAGGATGCCATGAGGCCTAGCAACCTCAAAGTCGAAGGCTGGGAGACGTTGAGCATGCTGGAACTTGGTAACCATCTGTAGAATATCTTGAGCCCTCACCTCTGGTGGCGAGGCTTTTCCCAGGGAAGTATCCAGGATCGCTCCTATGAACTGGAGTCTCTGCGATGGTATCATTTGTGACTTCTTTAAATTGAGGGAGAAGCCCAGTCTGTGAAGGAAGTGGCACACGTGATTTAGCAGGATCTGTGCTTGTTCCGGAGAAACAGCCCTGATCAACCAATTGTCCAGGTAGGGGTAGACGTGAATCCCTTCCCTCCTTAGACTTGCAGCCACTACCGACATTAACTTGGTGAAGACCCTCGGGGCGGAGGACAGCCCAAATGGCAGCACTCGAAATTGATAGTGAGAGTTGCCAATTGCGAACCTCAGGTATTTCCTGTGTTTGAGATGGATAGGCACATGGAAATAAGCGTCCTGAAGGTCCAGAGATACCAACCAGTCCTGGAACTGAAGGGCCTGGAGGATCTGAGAAAGAGTGACCATCTTGAATTTGTCTTTTCTGAGGAATTTGTTCAATTCTCGCAAGTCCAAGATGGGTCTCATTCCTCCGTCTTTCTTTGGAATGAGAAAGTAAGGGGAGTACCAGCCCTTGTTCCTCTCCGCTACAGGTACCGGTTCTATGGCACCTTTCTCTAGCAGGTACCAAATTTCCTGCAAGAGGAGCTGATCTGGAGCTTTCTGAGAGCCGATCCCCGGTGGATGACTCTGAGGTATACGTAGGAAAGGCAGGCAGTAACCTTGGGCAACTGTTTCCAATGCCCAAGCATCTGACGTGATAGCCTGCCATACTGTCAGATGTTGAGTCAACCTGCCTCCTACAGGTGTCCTGTGAGAGAAGTCCTCAGAGTGGTTTTGGGGCGGCTGATGCAGATGCCGATGGTAAAGAGGCACCTGCTGTTGCTGCGGCTTTTGAATATCTACCCCGTCCACCTTGGGTAGTTCTTATTTGACCCCTTTGAGCCGGTCGTCCTCTACCTCTTCCGAATGCGGAGTAGAAGCGAAAGGACTTGCCCCTCGCAGAGGTTCCTGTGGGACGAAAAGGAGTCTGACGGATTGCAGCTCCTAGGGATTTTGCTGCTGCTTTTGAAGTTTGCAGTTTCTCTAAACTGTCATCCGCCTTTTTCCCGAACAAAGAAGAGCCATTGAATGGCATGTTGAAGAGCCTGGCTTGCACATCTGGGGAAAAACCAGACTTTCTCAACCAAGCGAATCTCCTGGTTGATGTACTTGCCGCCATTGCTCTGCTGATACCGTCAGCCGAATCAATGCCCGTCTGGAGGGATTCACACATAGCGTCTTTACCGTCCTGTATAATATTCAGGAACGCATCCCTTTCTTCTCCCTCCGGGATGCAGTCAGCCGCTGTAGAACCACGCTCCCAAAGTGTATGGCTGAACCTAGCAAGGGTGCAACTAGCATTAACAGATTTTAACGCCATGCTACATGCTGAAAAGTCTTTCTTTGCCATAGCATCATATTTTTTATCGTCCCTGTCCTGTGGGACGGTAGGATAAGCCGTCTTGACATCGGTAGAGGATGCTGCCTGTACCACCAGACTTTCTGGGGATGGGTGTTTAGACAAAAACTCTGGGTCTGTAGAAGATATCCTGTACCCAGTTTGTCATGATCTTTCTCTGAAGAGCTTTATGAAAAGGCACCACAGGATACTCCTGTGGGCCTTTGTCAAGAATACCCGTGAGGTCATCTTGTTGGAAAGATTGTGAAGGTGCAGACCACCCCATGAACTCTGTAATCCTGGCCATTAAGGCTCTATAGGGGGTTTCAGCATGTTCACCCGGGTCTGGTTTAGCAAACTCCACCTCAGGGGAAGTGTCTAACCCACTTGCCTCATGTAAAGAATCATGAAGATCCTTTAATCTGCGCTCTTCAGAGGAAAATTCCTCTCTAACTGGGGTTACAGGTCCCTGTAACTCAAATGTGTCTTCCTGTTCAGACAAATCACCCTCTTCTAAAATTGAGGATATAGTTCTCAATTGTTCTGAACTCATAAAGGGAGTAAATCCCATTTCCAAGGCAGAGGGTGCCGAACTTGTCATTATTTGACTCGAAAACGTCGATGTCGTCGACGTCTTCGAGCGTGGCGTCGAAAACAGAGGCGGAGGCCTCGAAGACCTCGACAGAATTGGAATTCTACTCGACAATATCGAAGCCATCGACGTCGAGGGCCTGGGGATAGTCACTGGATGTGTGGTAACCGTGACGTTTCTTGCCGTCGACGCCGGTGTCGAAGCCGGCGTCGAGTCGACAGACCAGTGTGTCGAAGGTCCCCTCGACAATGGCGTCGAAGGGGACCTTCGAGGAAGGTTTGGAGGTCATAGTCCTGCTCGAGGGTTCGAGACGCACTCGAGAGGTTTCTTTCGCCGGGTACTGCGACTCGCAGCGTTTTTGACCTTCGGGTCTTTCGACCACAGCATCGCTCTCGGCAGTCTTCGAGGGGGTCGAGGCTGCGTTCTCGAAGACAATCAAATTTTTTCGGAATTCCTCCCATTCAGCCCGGGAACTATGTTTCGTGGGGCAAGGGATTCTTTTTGGCGAAACAGAGGAAAAGGAAGACGGAGAAGGGGATCTTCGACGTCTCCTCTTCGAGTGCTTCGATCTCGAGGAGTGATGAGACCCACTCCGAGACCTGGAGCGCGAATGGTGACGAGGAGACGAATGTCTCGACTTCGTCCACGAAGAAGAAGCTTTAAAAGTCTTACCTTTCTCCAGCTTCCCCCTACGCTCCTTCAGGGCCTTAGCTGTCATGGACATACAGTCCTCGCACTCCGAACAATGGTGTTCAGCTCGCAAACGCCACAGACAAATTCTGTGAGGATCGGTCAACGACATCTTTTTCCCACAATCTCGACATTTCTTGAAGCCGGATCGAGGAGTTGTCGGTTCCAACGAGGAAGCCATCGAGTACGGATCGAATAACTCGAGGTAAATAGGATTAATCTGAATAAGAACTGAGCAACGGTATTCCGATGCACTGAGTAAGCGCGGAAAAACGAAACTGAGCAACGGACGCTGCGCGCGGCCTTTATAGGCAGGATGACGTCGATACGGCGGCTGTCGAAGGACATCGACTCGTAGGACGTCGACGCGCAGCGCCCTCTAGAGAAAAAAATTTCCGAGGCCAGCAGAGCTGGAAGGAGATATCTAAGATCTAAGATGAGGAATACGTTGGAGGACACAATCCCTTCGAATTACAGTTCCAAGTATTCAAATAAACACTTACACTCAAGGTTTCTTGAATAAACAATTATTAATTTATTAATCAGTCAGAATAAGCCTTCTTCAGAAGGGAGCAATATAATAGAAATATTCAAATACACTTCATGAAATATACACTTAATATCTCTAAATCAGTAGATGCCCTTTTGGGATGGCCCACAGACACTACCTACACCCTCAGGACTCTTCAAATGCTAGGGCGCTGGGGACATTAATATATCACTATTGCATTTAGAATAATATGGTAATAAGTCAAACATTTACATGGTAAAAAGACAAATATTCTAAAGCAGGCAAATACTTTGGGATCCCCCCCAGAAAGGGTCATTCAGTACAATAGGCTAAGCCAAAGCCAATGGGCTAAAGTCTTACATTGGATGAAGCACCTCTGGTAGGTAATTGGAAAAGTCTTTGCACAATGTTTTAGAAATCTTTGAAGAAAAGAAGAATCAAATGTAGGGCAACAAGCTGACTAGCCTTGTGAGTGGTAGAAGTTGCAAGCAACTCTACAGCAAAAGGTAAGTTCTCTCAGTCTTTGTACATTACCTTTACTATGAAGAAAAGATGCCGCAGATGACTCCAGTCCCTTTGCAGCTCTGCAGGTCTTACTGTTCCTGGGCCTCAGTCGTGGGGACAAGAGGGAGGACGTCGGGAGACCCCTGAAATGCACTGGGACGGTCAAAACTCGCAAACGGCAAACTTAACTTTCAGTGGCTGTTCAGTGTTTCAGCTCCTTGCGTGTACTGCAAATAGCAACACTGCGGTTCCTGGCTGTCAAGATGGCGTTTCCTTGCTTCTGGGGTCCCCCACTCTTGAGGGGACTCAGGCGCGGTCAGTCCTGCTTCCTGGAAGTCCGCAGGATCTTCCTGGAGCTCTTTGGCCAGCTTAAAAGCAACGCACTGAATCTAGTGTTCCTCTCCCTGGCTATACGGTTTCCAGCAGCAACTCTGTGGAAATACAACCAGCTCCGAGATGGATATCCAGGTGGCTTACTATGGAGTTCATTGGTCCCACCAACTCATTGGGAGAAGTTGTCCTTGCAGGGGCTTCTCCGTCGATGCAAACTTGGGAGTTTCGGCACTGCAGCAGGGCTTCACCAGGACTGAACCAAGATAGCCCCTAGCCGGAGCTTCTGAGGTTTTATTAAATGTCTGGATGCCTGCTTCCGGGGCTGATGGGCTTGGTCCAGATGCCCGGGGGTAGGCATCATAACAACATCCTCTCGGAGTTGGCTGTACTTCCACTGTTGCTGCAGCAACCGATTTCCAGGGAGAGGAACACCAGGATCAAGCGCATTGTTTTTAAGTTGGACCCGAGCTCCAGGAAGATCCTCCGGACTTATATGAAGCAGGACTGACCAAGCCTGATCATCCACTTCAACCATTGTTTTATTCCCTCATATTCTCCTTTTGACACTAACTCCAGTATTGTCCAGTGTCCTAGTTATTTAAGTCACCTCAAGGTGTAGGAAGAATCGTGTGCCATCTCAAATGGGTATCTACTAATTTAAAGAAACAGTGTACTTTTAAGTATATTATTGTGTTACATATATTTACTCCCCTTCTAAAAAAGGCTTATTCAACTGACTTAAATTAATACATTGGTTAATCAAGAAACCTTGAGAGTAAGTGTTTGTGTTTATTTGAATGCCCATCACTGAATCTCTGTTTTAACCCTACAGCTCACATTCACCCCTCGTGATAAGCCTGCTCAGTCATACCAACTTGTGTAGTGCATGCTTATACCAAAGGTTGGGTTAACTATTGCCAAGAGGGCAAGGCTGGTGTAGGCTCCTACAGAGTACTGCATACAATCTTGCCTAACACTAACCGTTAAATCATTATTTTATTAGAAAACCTGGAGTGTGTTATTTGGATACTTTTATGTGTGGATTTCGATGCTACAGCTCACACTGAGCCCTCTTGAGATAAAACTGGCTGCTCAGTCACTACCAATTTGTGTAGTACAGAACTATTCCAATAGGTGGGTTACCTAATACCAAGAGGACAAGACTGGTGTAGTCTCCCACAAGGTTACTGTACACAATCTTGCCTAACACCCCGACTCCAGCGGGGCTTCCAGCAGCTGAAGGCAGTCATGAAAAGCCTTAACGGGCACCAAGGGCTTGCCGTCCCAGCTGTCATCGCCCCCACTTTGTTCACAAGCCGAGGGAAATCCGGCCACTGGGACACAGATACCGGAGGGGTCCCCCCACAGGTCTGGAGCAGCAGACAAGTCCAATGGCTGTTGAGGGGTAGGTGTTGGTGCCAGCGGAGGTTGGGGGGGGGGGGGGGACATCATACGGCCGGTAGGAGGACCAACACCGGAACGGGAGTACCACTCAGGGGAGTTGGCTGGTGTGGCACCATCTGGGGGATGACCTTCACAGTGCCCTTCAGGAGCACCTTCATTTGAGGGGAAGCCATGAGTAAGAGGAAGTGTTCAAAGAAGCCGTCACTAGCCGCCGGGAGGCGCCTGCTGCGCGTAGCTGTAAGTCTGATGGGTAGATGTACCCTTGAGGGGACCAAAGACATGCACCGTAGGATTTGATGCCTCTTTCAGAGTGAAGGGGGCTTGAATCATCCTGCAATGCCCATGTGATGGGTGAACGCACTGGCAGGCCCTGAGCAGGATCCAAGAAGGCCACCTGCATGTCAGGCACCGCCACGTGCCGCTCCGCCATTTTGAAACTTTGGACCATTCCCTGGGAGGAAGGGCACCAAGGCTCTGAGCCATGAGAGGTCTCCGACACGGGAGGATACAGCTTGGGTCTTGAAGCAGAACCTTCCACCTGAGATATCCCTCTGGTAGGCGCAGACACTCAGCCGCACGCCAAGTAGTCAAAACGCCCTCGGTGACGTCCTTAAACTGGTATGCTGGGAGCCCTCACCACCTGTGCCGGTAGCAGTGCTGGATCTAGACAAGGAACGGCTCTTGGGGGTGGCACTCTACTATCCCTTACCCCCTGGGGTAGAAGAAGAGGAGCCGGATCGTCCTTTCGTGGACAGCTAGTAGGGCCCCTAAGCCCCTCGGCCTGGAGGGGGGATGGGGGGGAGACGTAGCATGGAACGCCTCAGGTCTGTCCCTGGACCAACCAAAAGAGACCACGGGCCCCTCGGCTTGGGGGCCGGTAGCCTTAGAGTCCTCGGGCCAGCCAGAACCTGCATCTAATGAACTTCAAGCCGTGTGAACCCTGGGGAAGGAGTCGCTGCACTGTGTAGCCGTGCTGAACAAAGAGCCTACCTTGTCTTGACGAGAGGTCCCAGGAACAAAGTCATCAAGGTAGAGTGGAGGCAAAGTGTGGATGTCTCCCTCCACTGCAACAAACAATTCTTCAATGCCCTGTGACGGAGAGTGCTGCAGGCACATCAGTCCCAGCGGTCGGGCCCCAAACACTGAAGACAAAGTACATGGGGGTCCAGGGTAGGGAACGACCAGTCACAAGAGGCCCATCTTGTGAACCCTGTTGCGGCCAACAAGCGCCAGGGAGGTGAGGCACCGAAGGGAAGTGAAATAATTGAAAAACAAACAGGGAGCATGCGGGAAGCTAAAAAAGTCTTTGCGCTGGCTGCCAAGTCTGACACCGTCGGTGCAGAAAAAGGGGCCGAGGTGAGGCACTGGAGGGTTCCTACGCCAGAGGTCATGCCCCATGTGCTATACTAAATTTAAAGGACAAGCTACAATTTTTGCTACCAATGGTTCCGGTACCGTCTCCATGTTGGGTAATGCCCACAAGGATGGAGGAAAGGGGACGGGAGTATACAAGTAGAGTGTTCAAAGTCCAATTAGAAAACCAGAAAAAGTTCATTCTTTTTTGATTTTTTTCATTTTATATGGTTTATTACAAACCTTTAAAATGTAACTTAATGTAATGATCAAATATGTTTATAATACAACATATCACAATAGAATTCATTTAACAGTACAAAAGATTAACTAAACCAAAGAGTGCTGCCAAAAGAACAGGGAAAGGGTGTCCAATACCGAAATGTATGTCCAGACCAAGTTGAGAGAATATAAAAATGAGAACTAACTATTATGTGCCATTCCTTGTGCGTTTGAAAGGACATCTCTTTTTCTCCGATAATGGATTGTTCAAATCTAAGAACGACGTCAGGGCTAATGTTAGTTTTCTATGGGTTTTGTCAAAAAGCACTTGCCACAATACATTTCCCAAAGTACTTTGCTCTCTTTATACGCAAGGCGGTGCAGAATAGCGAAAGGTGTTTTAAAATTTCATCGTGTAAGTTGCACAGCCTACAAGTTGTTGTAATGTCAGCGCTCTTGGACCAAAGGCTCCCTTTCTTTTGTTTGGAACAAGTTCATGTGAAATTTCATGTACAGGCCCCTGCGACGTTGGTCAGGACATTTCATCAAATTATTTTGTGCATCATTGGCTGCTGTTTTCTCGCTGGGAATGTCCTTCATGATATTATGCTTCATTCTTTGTTCGCCAGTTGCAATCCAGTCACATCTCCACAACGTATTTTTGACGTGGTTTGAATTGGTACGCAGGGTGTCAATATCAATCCCGAGTTCATTTAGTGACATTTTACATCGATCAACCCACATCGATAAAAAGCAGTGTTCTTCTCCATTTTCTGAATTTTCCAAGATTTTAAACTGCTGAAGGATGTCTTTCGTTGTCATTTTTCAGTAAAGACTAAGCATGTTCCAGCAAATTCCTGCATTTATTGATGTTGAAACTGAGGTTGTAGCGGATACATGCTGTCTGTGTTCCCCTAGGCACACGAATAAGTTACTTACCAACTGTAACATTCTTTCGATTGGATGTTCCTCCCACGTATTCCTCATCTTATGATAGTCGTATTACAGCTCTGCTGCTTCGGAAATTTCTTCTCACCAGGGGGTGCTGTGTTGAAGACCGCAGATTCGAAGTCCCTCGAAGGCCGCTGTCAACGTCATCCCCTGTATAAAGTGCTCGAGCAGCACCCGCTACCTCAGTTCTGTTTTTACGGTGTCCATGGTCACATCAGTTGATCAGGTTTTAAGTCCTCAGGCTCTTAAGGAAGTTAGAGTGCAACTGGCGTAAACTGTACGGAGGGGTAGGTTGGGAGGGTCGATGAGGAATACGTGGGAGGAACATCCAATCAAATGAAAGTTACAGTTGGTAAGTAACTTGTTCTTCGAATGGATTGTGTCCTCCCACGTATTCCTCATCTTATGATAGACTCCCATAGCAGTGGTAATTTAGGATGTGGGAGAAAAAGAAATTTTAATTATAGACTGAGTGAAGGACAGCCCTTTGCAAATAGTCCTCCCTGATATGAAGTAGAGTCCAAGCAGTAATGCTTTACAAAGGTGTGCACTGACGACCAGGTGGCCGCAGCACAAATATCCTGCACCGGGACGTCCCTCTGAAGAGCCGTGGAAGTTGCCATGCCTCTGGTTGAATGAGCCCTTAATCCATCTGGAGGCTCTTTCCCAGCTTGTTTATAGCATTCAGAGATTGCTAGAATTATCCATCTGGATAAAGTTTGTTTAGATACTGCAAGGCCCATTTGTGCCCAGTATATCCAACAAATAGTTGGTCACATTGTCAGAGATTTGCCAATGTGGAAATGTAGAAATTGAGAGCCCTTTTTGGGTCCTGTCTATGCAACCTTTCCTCTTCCTTACTAGTGTGAGGAGGAGGATAAAATGAAGGTAAGGCAATTTTTTGTGACTGATCAAATTCAGATACTATTTTAGGCAAAAAGATGGTTTAACTTTCAGAATAACCTTGTCCCTATGGAAAATGGTATGAGGGGGCTTACAAGACAGTGCCTGCAATTCACTTACCCTGCAGGCTGACGTTATAGCCACTAACAGAATTTTTTTAACAGTGAACAGTCTTAATGGACAAGAATGTAAAGGTTCGAAAGGAGCACACATGAGAAATTTTAATACTAGATTTAAATCCCAGATGGGCACCTGAAAAGGTGTTGAAGGGTATACATTTGTCAGCCCTTTCAAGAATTGAATGACCAAAGGCATTTTAAAATAGGACACCGCTTCCGAGGAGCGCTCAAAGATAGATAGCACTGCCAAGTAACCATTTATAGTACCAACTTGGAGCCCCAAATTGGCCAAGTGTAAGAGAAAAGAAGGTACTGTTGGAGTATTACAAAGAAATGGATCCACATTCTTATCCCTGCACCAGTTACTGAACTTGTTCCAACAACACCGATACAGGGATTTTGTTGCTGGCCTTCTGGCCGAAAGCAAAATCTCCAATACGTCATCCGGGATGTCCCAATCCTTATATCTTAGCCTCTCAGAAACCATGCGTGAAGGCTGAGTGTCTTGACCTCTGTATGGAGAACCCGACCTTGCTCTTGCGAGAGAAGATCCTCTTTGTGGAAGACATATTGGAGGGCAGATGACATGTCCAGAAGGTCCGGGTACCACGTCCTCTTGGCCCAATCCGGGGAAATTAGGATCATGGTTTTCCTGAACTTTCTCAACCTCCTGATTACGTGAGGAATCACGGGGACTGGAGAAAATGTGTAAAGGAGTGGAAATACCCAGTCCACTACGAACGCGTCCCCTAGAGCTCCTCTTGGGGGGGGGGGGGATGTCTTCCTTGAGCAATACAGTTCACACTGGCGAACAGAGCCACTTGAGGGGTTCCCCAAAGGGCAAAGATTTCTTAAAGGACTTCCTGAGCTAGTTCCCATTCGTGGGAGACTCTGCTCTGCCTGCTCAGAGCGTCCGTCGCCGTGTTTAGTTCTCCAGTGAAGTGAACTGCCAATAGAGAGATTCCTTCTTGCATTGCCAAGAAGCAGAGCTGCATTGCCTTTCTGCACAGGGGGAGTGATCCTATTCCTCCTCTTTTGTTGAGGTAGTACATGGCCACCATGTTGTCCATAATTATGAGGCCTTTCTTTCCTTGTACAGAGAGCAGAAAGCCTTCAGCGCTAGTCTGATTGCTCTCAACTCCAAAAGGTTTATGTGTAGTTTGGACTCCGAATGAGACCAACAACTGCTGATTGTCAGATCGTTGGTGTGGGCTCCCCACCCCATGAGTGAGGCATCCGTCACTACCGTTATCTCCGACCATGGTTGCCAAAAAGGTTCCCCCTTGAGGATATTCTCCTTGCAAGCCAACCATAGGAGATTTTGAATCACTTTGGTCGGGACTTGTAGAAGGTCTGACATCTCCCCCGAAAACTGGGACCATTGAGTTCTGAGGGCCCACTGAAGGGATCTCATCCTCAATCTGGCCTCTGACACCAGAAAAATGCAGGATGCCACGAGGCCTACCAACCTTATAACGTTGAAAGTCGATCGATGTTGGGCATTTTGAAACTTCATTATCATCTGCAGAATGTGGTGAGCTTTCTCCTAGGGAGGCGAGGCTTTCCCTGAGGAAGTGTTCAGGATCGCTCCGATGAATTAGTGTTTTTGGCTTGGAATCATTTGGGACTTCTTGTAATTGAGGGAGAAGCCCAGACTCTGTAAGATGTGCCAGATGTTCCTGGTCTCGTTCGGATGAATTTGCCCTGATTAGCCAACTGTCCAGATAAGGCTAGCGTGAATCCCCTTCTGATACTCGTTGCCACCACCGCCATCAACTTGGTGAAAACCTTCGGGGCGGAGGTCAGCCCAAATGGTAGAACACGAAACTGACAATGAGAACCACCAATTGCGAAGCTCAAGTACTTTCTGTGCTTGAGATGGATTGGCACACGAAAGTAAGCATCCTGAAGGTCCAATGAAACCAGCCAGTCCCGAAGCTAAAGAGCCTAAGGATCTGAGAAAGGGATACCATCTTGAACTTGTCCTTCCTGAGGAACTTGTTCAAGCTTCTCAAGTCCAAGATGGGTCTCAATCCTCCATTTTTGGGAGATGAGAAAATGGGGGGGGGGGGGAATACCAGCCCTTGTTCCTCTCCGCTACAAGTACATGTTCTATTGCACCTTTCTCTAGCAGGGTTAAAATCTCCTGCACAAGGAGCGGGTCTTGAATTTTTACAGAGTTGGCTCCCGGTGGATGATCTTGAGGTCTTTGATGAAAAGGAAGACAGTAACCATGGGTCACTATCTCTAGTGCCCAGGCATCTGACGTAATACCCCGCCATTCGTCCAGATACCGAGTGATTCCGCCTCCCACCAGGGTTTTGTGGGTTAAGACCTCAAAGTGGCTTTGTAGCGGCTGCAGTAGTAGCTGAGGCGGTAGTAGCCGCGGCTGTGGCTAATCTAGCACCTCCCCCCTTTTCCACCACGAAAAGGTTCCCTCTGTTGGCCCCTTCCTTTTCCAAAAGAGGAATAGAATTGAAAGGGGCGTCTCTTCCAGGAAGATGAGCCTGAGTAAGAGTGTTGTTGAGGTTGCCTTATAGCGGCACTGAGTGATTTTGCTGCCGCTTTCGAGGTCTGCAGCTTCTCCAAGTGCTCGTCTGTCTTGCTGCCAAACAACCTCAAGCCGTCAAAGGGCATATTAAGTAATCGGGTGCAAAATCAGATTTTCTTAGCCATGCAAATCTGCGCAAGACCGTGCTAGATGCCAAGGAACTGCTTATACTATCCGCAGTGTCCAATCCTGACTGAAGGCATTCCTCCATAGCCTTTTTACCATCCTTCACTAGAGTCCGGAAGCTATCCCATTCTTCACCTTCCGGGATGCGTTCAGCCGCTGATGACACGCAGTCCCACAGGGTATAAGTAAATCTTGCTAATGTGGAAGTGACAGTCGATTTCAAGGCTATGCTGCCCGAAGAAAAAGCTTTCCGGGCCCAAGCATCAACTTTATCGTCCCCGTCTGGTGGTATTGATGGTTAAGCTGATTGCCTAGTGGAGGTTGCAGCTTGAACCACTAGACGTTCAAGAGATGGATGTTTGGATAAATATTATGGATCTGATAAAGCAGGCCTACATTTTGGTAAATTTCTTTTTTACTGCTGTAATTGAATCAGGACTATTCCAATTTACCATTACCCTTTTTTGCAGTGTTTTATGAAATGGAAGAAAAGGATCTTTTAAGGGACCCTCACTCAGGATGTCAGTCATGTCATCCTGGTCAAAATCAGGGGAAGCTGTTTTCCAACCCATAAAATCAATGACCCTTCTCATAAGTTTCCTATAACTGGTCTTTCAAAATCCACTTCAGGCGAAGTGTCTAAGCCACTGGCATTTTGGAGACAGTCATAAAAGGTCTGTTATTTTAGACTGTGGGTCCACTAGTTCTTCAGGGACCTCTCTGGCTCCAAATCTAACTCCAGCTGGAGTGACATCCTCTTCAGAGGAATGTACTTCATATATAGATGACATGGATCTAAAGAAATCCTGTCTAGGTTGAGGGTGGAAAGTCTTTTCAAGAAAAGAATGTGGAATTTGCCTAGACATGGACAATGGCGTCGACTTGGGTCTTGGTATTAAAGAAGGCCTCGATAAAGGTATCGATAGGGAAGACGCTGGCTTCGACGGTGTCGAAGGATGCTTCGATGCTGTCGAAGAAGGCTTCTATATAGCTAAAGGTGTCGACTTCATTTTCGTCAGCGGTCTCGCCGCTATGATCGTCGGCTGTGTCGAGTCGAGTTTTGGCTTCGACTTAGATGTCGATTCCGCTAGTCCAGATTTATGCACTGGAGGCTTAGACTTAGTGCGAGGCATCGGGGAACGTTCCCTTGAAGACGCTCTCGACTCCTTCAACCCTTGCGTGTTTAGATCTCGATTTTCCTCTGTCACTTTTAGAGTGAGTAGAGGCATGATCACCACGCGGCAACTTCGAGGGGGTCTGGTCCTCCCATTTTTCTGGGGAATCGTGCTTTGATGGGTAAGTAACTCTCCTCTCAGAAGAGGATGAGGAGGAAGAAGACCTATGATGATGCTTTTTTGACTTTTTAGTCGAAGATGAGGATGATTTCCACGAGCGACTCTCCGATCTCTACCTCCTCGACTGGTGATGAGATTTTCGACCAGATTGATTCCGAAACCTTTTATCTTTTCGAAGACTTATATTTCTCCACCCCTCACTGCCAGCTTATCTCTGGGTTCCCTAGGAGCCTTATTGGACATGGCCTGGCAGGACCCGCACTCATCAACCCGATGGTCTGGGCTGAGGCACCAGAGGCAATTCCAATGGGGGTCGGTTAGAGACATCTTCCTGCCACACTTCAGACATTTTTTTAACACTGTCTTGGGTGTGGAGGGAGTAGAAGACGAGGACCTCATCGAAGAAAAATCTGATGCGTCATTCGTAACACAAAGTAGTTGCGTCGGAAAAACGGAACTGAGGTAACGGGCGCTGCTCAAGCCCTTTATACAGCGGATGACGTTGATGCCCGACGGCAGCCCTCGAGGGACTTCGACTCTGCAGTCTCGAACACAGCTCCCCATGGTGAATAAAAAAAATCTGAAGCAGCAGAGCTGGGATACGACTATCATAACAGATACGATGAATACGTGGGAGGACACAATCCATTTGAAATAATACCATTGACCAAAAGAGGTTTTATAGAGTACTCCAGCCTTGCGCACTTTGGCTCCATAAATTAGCGCAGGACCGGCCTTTTGTTTATAAAAAGCAAGGGCCGGTAGCAGGGGAAAATCGGCCATATTTTTTGTTTAATACCACTGCTTGGATTGCTAGTTGATAACATTTTGTTTTGATAAAATTGAACCAGGGGGCATTGTTCGGGTTTGAATTGATCATCATACCAAAGTACCTAGTGCTGGGTATGCTTTTCAATGACGCTTTTCCTAGTTGCCAGCAAAATCTAGTTTGACGCCGTTTGTTACTTCCTCTTTGGTCTTCCAGAACAAACATTTCTGACTTGGATGTATTGATGCAGAGCACATTTGCTTTGACATTCTTCCAGGGCGTTCAATTTTCTCTGTAGACCGACTGGAGCTGCATCCAACAAAATTAAGTTGTCTGCATAAAGCAGTCGACTTGTATGAGACCCATTGATATTTGGGATATTGATATTTTATTTCCATCGCGCTCGTACACAAGTGTTTCAGAGCGTGACAAAGCAAGGGAGGGGAACAGGGGAGAACAAAACAGCGATCTTACTAGGCCCAGTGACATTGAGAATGCGCAAGTGCATGGGGGAGGGGAAAAGTGCATGGAAGGGGGGGGAGAAGTGAAAAGATGTGAAGCAGGAGAAGAAACAGATAAATAATAAAGGCAACAAACAGTGGTAGTGCAGCCAGCAATTCGCAAGTGCTAGATTTAAGGCGGCACACAGGGTAGGTCTGATAAGTGCAGGAAGAAAGCGGGGTGAGGGGGGGAGCCTGTATGGTAGAGATACACACCCCAGTGCAAGGGGTGGCCCGGAGGCAGTGCGGGAGGGTGAGCAGGTACCTGGGCCCGGAGGACAGAGAATGGCCAGGTGCATGGTAGCAAGAGAACAGATCAGCAGGTGAGAGGTGAGAGAAGGCAGAAGAAAAGAGGAATGTCTTGAGGTACTTCCAGAACCGGAGATGGTTCTCCTCAAGTTTTTGAGTGGCAGGGAGGCTGTTCCAGAGGGAGGACCCAGCTGAAAAACAGATCTACCCCCCAGCTCGTTTCTTTGAAAAACGACTGATCCTGCGGTCGTTCGAGGTAGAGTGGCGAAGATCTCGAGAGTGGAGGTATTTGCAGAGGGATAGCTGAAGGTATTTTGGGAGGAAACTATGTTACACTCTCAAAACTCTGGTCAATGTCAGACAGAAATAGATTAAAAATAATTGAAGCCAAGGGGCACCCTTGCTTTACGCCAGAGTGGGTTTGTATCGCTGGTGACAGTCCACCAGATTGATTCAGCCGGATTCAGATTTCTGTGTTCGTGTGCAGCTCCTTAATAGCCATTAGTAAACTTAGCGGGCAGTTCCATTTGATCAATTTTGTCCTAAGAATCTCGCAACCTATGCGGTCGAACGCGTGTGAAAAGTCAATATAAGCAAGGTATACCCTTCCACCTGTTCGCAATGCTTCAATTTTCAAGATGTGTATGATAAAAAGATTGACTGCACCCCACGCCCCCTAGACGATGCCGGTTTGTCTTAAGTTGATGTGGTTACTTGCAAGGCTCCATTCCAGTAACTGATGCTGAAGAAGGGTGGCGTAAAATTTGCCCAGCACATCAAGTAGTGCAATGGGACGGTAATCCTTCAGTTGGCCTTTTTACATACAGGCACAATAATCACACTTTTCCATGATGCCGGAGTGGAGCAGTTAACAACGATCTTTGCAAACAGAGAATGGCAAAAGTCAGCCCACTCCCCCGGTTTACATTTTAGGGTGAAGTTTGGCAGGCCCATCGGGCCCCGGGGCGTGGGATGAACTTATTTTTCAATAATGTCCAAGATATCAGACTTATCAAATTTGAGGTCCCAGTATACCAAGTTGGGAAGCAACAGCTCTTCTATATTTCCTTTTTCACTATAAAGTTGGTTATAGTGGGTCGTTCAATCTTTTTCGTACACAACGTTGGACTGAAGAGCCTCCTGGGAACCTCCAAGTTCATGGATGATTCTCCAGAAATCGCTGATGTTCTTTATTTGTGAGTTTTGACATCATTGTTTCAGCATCACACTGTGGCATAACCATTTTATGGGATTGTATGTCCGTTATGTGCTTTTTCTCGACGCTGAATTGGGCATTATTTACTTTAGAGCATAGTCGTATTTCCACTCTCATTTTGCGTTTTTGTTTCAACACATCCAAGTCAAAAGTGTATTTCAGTTTGAACACAGGGTTCCGCAATCCTTGTTTTTTCTCATAGAATTGCGTCAGCAGATGTCAGTATTAGAGTTGGTCGGGTTCTCTCTGGTAAGCGGGTTTAAAAGTCTTCACGTCATTTTCCTCAAGCCTCAGTCCGATACAACTGGATTCAATGCTTACATTATGGTTCCACCGATCAATAAGACTCTTTGGCAGGTGCAGTGACACAAACCTTCACCAGATTGTGGTCGATCTCAATTTTCTGTATCACCTGAAGAGATGATACTATCACCTGAAGAGATAGTAGGTAGTGGCCACAATGAGGTGACAAACCAAAATGGATATAGTACAACATTCAAATCAGTCTACAAGCATTACAAAAAAAGCAAGGTGCAGCGATTGGAGGAGATACCCATAAGGGAATAGCCTACACGCCATGGTGCAGGGTATGCAAAGCACTGAAACAAAATCTTTTAAATAGAATGCAATTTTACAAGCTTTCTTAGTCAGCAATAAAATGTGAAGTGACAAATCTTAAGATGAAGTCCAGCCTTAAGCCAGTATTCAGGGATCAGCATGCAGAAGAAATAAAAATTATCTAGAGCCAACAACCACTACAGTAAAAGGTTTATCAGGGGAAGCGCTTATTTCTCACCAGACCCTAGGATCCTAAGGTGTTAACGGGCAATTCTTTTGAAAACAGCTTTATATAGTCTATTGTTTTGCTCCCAGAAATTAAGAGCCCTGTTTGTTGAAATTTCTGGATTGTACTTTAAAAAGAATTTAAAAAATGATTTGAGGATCACTCATGTGGATATTTTCATTTGTTTCTAATGTTGAAGGACAATCATTAGAACATTTAAGAATCAACCCCACCTACGCACACATCAACATACCTCCACCCGTGCCCCATAACCCACTAACCTAGCTTGACACAAATATTGCTTGCAGCCACCAAACAATCAATTGTTTTAGTACCTTTAAGGGCATGAAGGCCCCAGAGGAGTCAAAGGTTCCCATCTCATCATCCTCATCATCCATGCACCATTCAGGCAAGCCATCCTTTTCATCCTCAAAACTGTCACTGTTGGCACGATTTCTCCGCTGGCCTCGCTCATCTTCTTTGTCCCGGAACTCAAAGTCAAACTTCTTCCGTGAACTTCCATGCTCTCTCCAGCCTGCAGAACGGGGAGCATCTAAAAAGACAGCAATGAGAACAACTGGTTACTTATACTCCGATTTTTCTGATGAATATTCTTCTGGAACATGCCTAATTATTTTTCACTCTAGTGCAGTTTGATCAGACATTTTAAATTGGAACAGTAGGCAAGCAATGATTGGCTCCATGTGGCTACCATGATAAAAGACATGATCAAACTATTAACAATCCCTTCGCCTCACCTCTGAGAGGGGAATGTGCAAATATTTACTTGAGAAATCTTTGGCCACTCAAGAAGCTACACTTTGTGGCCAATTTTGAACAGATTTTCCAAGACTTTATTAGGGTTGAGGAAATAATTTCACAGCTCTAGGTTATGGATATTGGATTCAGTTGTCGATGGGTGTGGGTTTGGAAAAACCAACCAACAGTGCAATGCACAAATATTTGTAGCATGGGGGTGTTAAAATACATTTCTAAACTCTGGCCTGGTGGTCATATGTTTAGGAGGCCACCCTTGTAATAGTGAACATGAAACAACTTCTGGGCGTACAGACAAACCAATCAAGGCAGCATGGGGAGAGGCCAAAGTTAAATCTCCAAAGAGGCGAGCTGTCAGGGGTCCACAATGAGCTCATACAGTGAAAGGATTACACTTCGACAGTTATAAAAAATACTGTTATCCCAGAAAACACTATGAAAAAGGACTAATGACAGGTAATATCACACAATACTAAGCACTATAAAACATACATTATTCACTCTAGTTGGTGCAGATCAAATTACCCCTCATCCCCTCAAATAAAGGAAATAATTAGCGCCAGCACCAACTGTCCGCATGAATTTATCAAGTCCAGTCCTAAGTTCAATGGGGCCTTGTGCCCAAAAAACTTCAAGGTTTCCACAGAGATTGTAGGGATGGAAAACATGGGGAGGGGGTGGGGGGGGAGCTGGAGGGGGGGGGGGGGGTTGGGGGGTTGGTGTTCCCACCATTGGTTCCGGTTGAATGAGCCTAGGAGCGTTGGGTACAAGACGAGTTCCTGTAGGGTCCTGGAGAGGGTGCAATCTGTTCCTGTGGATGAATGCAGCACACACTTATACAGGCCTCCTCTAGCGACTCGACAAAACGTGGGAAAGCTGGTTTTGACGACCATCACTGATGCAGTGACAGCAGTGGACAAGGATGTCAAAGAAAGCCTCCAATTTGAGACTTGTGGATGGTGGGACGCCAAAGTTTTGCAGAAGGGCTACTTGCTGGAAAACCTGACTACCGGGCTGAGTACCGAGTTCCGGGCCAAAATTCAGAACGACTGAGCTTCTACTGCAGTAGCCCAAATAAAATAGCCTGCCAGTCCACTGGATGGCACAGGGATGCTTCCGAAGACCCCAGCTTGCTGGGGTACCAGAAGACGCCAGGACCAGTTGTTCATACTGGTCCGGAGGTTTGAAGCACCAACAAGGGTCTTCAGAAATAACTAGCCAGTGACGGCTCCTCCAGGATTGCAGCAAGAGTTGGTTGTCAGGCCGCTTCAGGATGCTTCCACAATCTTCCTTATTCTACACAGGATACTTGGCACCTCAGATCTGCTGGAATGGCTGCAGGACACATCTTATCTAAAAGACAGGTGAGTGATCAGACTCAGCCCACAAAAGGCAGGATGTGCACCACACATGTACACCAGCAGTGATCCAATCAGGGACCATGCACACTAGACCCCAGTATGTGAATTAGGACCACTCAGTGCCAACCCACTTCCTGGGAACCCACACTCATGGTATGCACTAGCCCACGATAAGCAAGGCTTTAGCGGGCAAGTGTAAAATGAAAGGAAATTCCTGACCTGAAAAGGATGGAAGAAAAAGCTAAGATGGGCAAGGAACAAACAAAAAACATTTTGGCATAGCCATGTTGGGACATGTTGGAGAGATTTATTGTTTTTATGCTTCATCCCCCTCTCCTAGTGAAACCCACGGCACTTGTCGCTGGACTTCCAGACCTTTTTCTTTCAATCCTGAATGAGTGGAGCCTTTTTCCACTCATTCATTCTTGTGGGCTCAGTCTTTTCGAACTCTATTCTTTGTATTCTACTATGGAGTCTGTCTGCTCCAAAGCTCTGAAAGGCATCTGTGTTTGTACTAGTGCAGCACACAGCTCATTCTGGGCAGTGTTTCCGGGGACCGCCTTTAAGATTTTTTTTCTATTTTTAACTACATTTGTCAAGGATAGAGAGATAATTAGTATCTGTCCCAGAACTATAGCCAGCGATTGGCACACACCACCTGCAGTGGCCAAAGGGATACCTAGTATTCCCCTTCTCTGCTCCTGTTTTTTTTTTCCATCACAGACAATATCCAAGTTATGGCAGGTGACGTGTTCTACCAACTATTGTGTCGTGTTTATACTGCAGGCTATGTACATAGCCTTGGTAGTGCACAATAGGGGCACCCAAGTACCAACATACGTGTCCCTTATTTCTTCACAATTACTATCTTTGTTGTTCTTCGTTAGCCCTTTTTCTACCATTGGAGGAGGAGGTTAGTGTGTGTATTTTGCCTTTGGCGGGAACCCTTGGGTATCCCTGCCTAAGCTCCAGATTGTCTGGCCAGGCAGGAAGTGGGGGAGGAGTCTTACACCCACCTCCCCACCCCCATTTTCATTGTCTGCCAGAGTGCCTATAGGACCAGCTCTCATTTCAGTAAAATGCTGCTAGAGATTGCATAGGTGTGTGCTGGTACTGTATAAAAGGGGAGTCTTCTGGAGTGAAAAGCAAGTCGACCAATGGAAGCTGAAGCAACCGAAGACGAAGGCCAGGGACGCCTGCAGAACCTTTACAACACTGTCGAGCGACCACTGCTGTTCAGACCCTGTTTTCTGTGCGACAGCAGATCCCCCAAGAGGGTAGGAGCCCCTCCAATCCAGCAACGCCAGTCTTCTTGCCACAAGCCACACAACAGTGCTCCCTCTCACATGAGGTGAGGTAAACCACCATCATATGCCGCCCGGTCAGCTTACTCTTTGCTGCTGACATCGATCTGCTGAATCGGATCCCTCTTCACCCACAGCCCTTTGTGCAGTATTTTTGCATGCCTTGAAAATGGCGGCCATCCCAGAACCGAAGTGAGGTTCATGTCCCATTGCCAACCAACGCGTGAATATTTAATTTGTACACTTGCACCGGCAGGCGGACGCCAGCCCGCCTTCGTCAAGGACCGGCGAGAAAAGGCCCTGTTGACACCCCTGTTAGCACCCTGGTGGCGTTGGGGTGCGGTTTGCCCTACCCGATTCATACAATAGCTGGTAAGACTTACCCATTCGCCCTACGATCTCCTAGTCCATCGCATACCACAGTGACAAGACGGGAGATTAGGCACTTGAACCCTGACTGAACTAGTGTATATGCATAGCCAACAACCGACTACCAACATGAACATGCTTACATGAGGGTCCTATAAATATGCATAGCGAAGCAAGCTATCCATTATCTTTCTTGACATTATTATTGGCTACCCACCCAGTATCTATCGTTGTAACGCAAGTTCAAAGCCCGCCTATGACAGTATGATACTTGCCACCATGACCACTTTGCAAATAGATCTCAAGAGTCTTATAAAGTAAACAACTTATTTTGTGGGCCTATGGAAAGGATTCGGCCCTCCGCCATCCATTGTTGCCCTGTATATTGCAATGACTTATTTTGTTGCATGCTTTAGTCCGACTCAGTTGTCTTGCATATAGAATTTAAACACTCACTGTTCCCTGCATCTCGCAATAGCTCAATCTGCTATTTCTTACACTAGGGACCTAACCCTACGCAGCCTGCCTATTGCACCTGCCTATGCATTGTCACCTTTCGCATTTTGAAATAGCCAGGTCTACTGTTACCCGCATTTGGTATTTGACCTGCTGTTGCCCTTTTATACTGAACTAACCTATTCACTGCTGCCTTGGTATTTGACCTGCTGTTGCCCTTTTACACTGAACTAGCCCATTCACTGCTGCCTTTGCATTTTAAAATAGCTAGATCTACTGTTTCCTGCATTTGGTATTTGACCTTCTGCCTCTGCAAATTAACTATGTAACTGAAATGTACCCTACTGTGTCCGTGAAACTCGAACTCTGATCAATTGCTCTATGCATCTGGTACCTGAGGGACTGCCGCCCTGGAATTTGACTAACTTGCTTTTATACTCCACTCCAAGATGAGTTCCTGGGCGACTACTGATCTCCCTCATAATAAAATTAGCCTCTGTCTGCAATTCTATAATTCATTCAGTTGTTGACTTCTCAGTGCCTAACCCAATAATGATCCAATCTAGCTTGATTCAGACCCAAACATGGATCAACCTAAACGACCATGTGAAATCACAGTATCTTCCCACCCAGGACAGCCAACCACCAGAAAACAAAGATTGCGTTCAAGATTAGCTAAAAATTTCGAACCTTTAGCTAAAACTTTCTCGACTTCAAATCGCAAGAAAGTGAACCTTTCTACTGCCGCTTCTAACATTAGTGTAAAAACGTACGCAGCCCATTGTCGGTACATAGGCCTCGCACCCGTACCTCTCCCATAACCCAATCAACAGAAATTTCATGCATACCAACAACCAGTGGCTCCCATCTCAAATGCGCTCTAATGAACGCTGCATCCCGGTTGCACATGCCACTGAAATATCGGACCTTATCCAAACTGAAAACTATGACCTCCTGGCCATTACGGAAACCTGGCTACATGCCGCTGGAAGCCCTGCCTTAATGTTAGCCATTCCAGATGGATACACCATCCTAAGAACCAATAGAACAGATGCACGTGGTAGCGGTATAGCAATCTCTCAATCAGACTAGCTCCTACCCTTGACATCAAATGTTGCGAAAGTCTCACAGCCAAGCTTTCTATCAACTCTCAGACTCTTACTACCCATTTGCTATACAGACCTCCAGGCCCTATGAGTACATTCGAGGAGGATATCTGTACCATCCAGTCGAATAACCTAAAAAACTCCTCACAAGTCATCCATTTAGGGGACAATAACCTGGGATTTAATGATCCTAAAGACTTGCATGCCTTTAACGTCGCCAATATTCTAACCAAACTCAGGTTTACCCAGAGTGCTCCACCCAACCCATATCAAAGGGAGAACATTTGACTGGGTGGCAGATTACAATTGTAGCATCTCTATCTCGACAATCTACCCCCAGCTTTGGACAGACCACCACCTTGTGGCATTTTCCTTAGCAACCAAACTGGCCACTATACCTAGCCAGCTGGCCCCACCCGTAAACTAGAAATAAAAAGAACATTACCCCTGACAATTTAATCCCTCTGATTCTCCCTACACTCAACTTTCTGCCAGAAAACCTGGGACCGGAGACATTAGTGAATGAATACATTAAAATTATATCCACCACCCTTGACCTAATTGCGCTGTACAAAATGGGAAAAAGCAAGCCCAAAGCGCATCTCAACTCTTGGTACACACCATACCTGAAAGCACTACGAACCAAAAAGAGACAATGCGAGGTATCCTGGAGACTATCACCTTCGGAGGAAAATAAATCTAACCTTAGTACTATAACTGCACTCTATAAGCGTGAAATACTCTTGGCCAAACGCAAAACCTATAACAGAATAGGACAAGCCAACTCAAGCACGAAGGAACTTTCAGTCATCTTGAAAGAACTAGAAGCCCCCTTCCCAGTGCCAGACAATTGCGTGAAAGATGAACATTGGTGTTCCAATATACAGCAAGCTTTAACTAATAAAGTCATAAACCTAGAAGAAAAAAATGGCCAAAATAAAAGTATTAACCAAAACGACGCCCTTGAACGTCTCCGAAAGAACCACACCACCTGAGAATACCTTAGGCCCACCCCGCTTCATGTTCTCCAAAGTCTCATTCATTGAGACGGAAAAGATCATACTCTCGCTCAAGCCATTTAATTGTAAGGGCGACCAATGCCCAGCCCAACTAATAAAGGATGCAGCTAGAGACTTCGCCCCCTTAATTTCCAAACATATTAATGCCTCATTCGCCTCGGGCACTAAACAAAGTAATCTCAAATAATCTTGGGTGCTTCCTCTACTTAAAAAACAGACTCTAGATCTGGCCATACCCACGAACTACTGACAAATCACAGTGCCATTTCTTCGAAAAATTATAGATAAAATATCCTACCTCCAAATACAGAAACATCTGGAATCCAACCTCCTGTTCGGAATACGCCAATCTGGCTTTCGGCCACAGCATGGCACCGAAACTGCCTTAATAGACCTTAAGGCCCAGATCGATGAGCTCAGGGACAAGGGGAAATCAGCCTTACTCCTCCTCTTGGACGTTTCGGCAGCATTTGACCTTGTGGACCACAAGGTCCTTTGCAGCCACCTGGACTCAGCGGCTCACTTCTCTGAAGAAGCTATAACTTGGATACAGTCCTATCTCAACAATAGGACCATGAGGGTCGTTTCCATCACGGCAGCAGCAGACCTGATCCACATTACTTGCGGGGTGCCCCAGGGATCATGTGTCTCACCAACCGTATACAACATCTTCACAAAGCCCCTTTTCGATGATCTGGATAATCTTGGTATCACCTGAACTAATTATGCTGATACCCAGATTCTCATACCACTTACTGGGGATTACAAAAAGCATTTGGCCTTTGTGAACCAGGTCTATCTCATCATCCAGGCATGGATGGCCACCCATGGACTATGCCTGGATGACGACAAGACCGAGATCATCATTCTGGGGACCCCCTCAACAAATTGGGACCCAAATACTCTACTTTTAAGATTGATAATAACCCTATCACAGTTGCTAGTGAGGTTAAAACATTGGGCTTCCATCTGGATTCTACTCTCTCTTTCAGACGCAGGTTAATGCAATGGCATCTGCCACTGCTTACACTTAAATAAATTGATCAGAGCAGGTAAACCCTTCCTAACCAAAGCTGCTTGACCTTGGCCACAGCACTCGTGTTGTCGAAATTGGATTATTGCAATTCTCTCTACATTGGAGCAAATAAGCAGATCATCAAAAAAAATCCAATCCCTCCTGAATAATGCTCTTAGGGCTGCTCCCGGATTAGCCAGGAGAGAAAATATCTCCGAAACTAGAAGACTAAAAAACTGGTTGACAACACATGATAAAATCCAACTTAAAACTGCTTCACTCAGGGGGCGCACAGGCGATGGCTGCCTGAAGGCGCTGCTCCTGCCGAAACTGGGCAGTGTTGAGGGATTGAGGCCCCCCCCCCCTGTTACCTCCCCCACGGAACATCTGCGGTTCTCAGTGGCCGTGAACCCCAGGGGACCCCCCCCCCAGGCGAAAGAGCGACGCCGAAAGACCCTAGGGTGCCTGAGAACGAGGCCTCGCGGCCCAACGAGAGGATCCATGAGAGCCCCCCCCCCCGCCCGCCTCCGGAGCTGCGTGGGGAGTCGTGGTGCGCGGTAGCCGTTGAGGCCTGCAAGCACGCCGGACCTCTCCACCCTAGTCAGAGCACGTCAGCACTCCGGCGGGGACTCCGTCAGGGCCCCGCAGCACAGGAGGACGGTACCAACACGGAGTGGAAACCCCAGGCGGCGGCTCGAGCCGCGGACCCGGACCTGCCAAAGGAGAGGCAGCCCGCTTGACCCGAGCTCCCGAACACGCAGTCGAGCAACAGGGGCGCCGAGGCCCCGTCCAACGGACCCTGGCGAGGGCCATCAGAGCGGTGGACAGCGGACAACAGCGGGACACGGCTGGTGAGGAAGGTGTGAGGCCCAGGCGGGTGGAGACTTACACAGGTGGTGGACCCTGGGCTCCTTCCCAGGGCGAGTGCTTGCCTGGAGACGAACTCTGAAGAAAACATGGCCGATAATATCTAATCAGCACGCCGTGGGCGCTGCGCCGCCCCTTCCCCGGGGGCCTAGCCTGGATGTTCATCCGATCACAATTTGACACACATCGTCGCCACCTCCCCACCACAGGGACAGACGACCACAAGCAGCGGGAAAAGGGTGTGTGAAGAGTGTGAGGCCCCCACCAGAGGCCGGTGGGGTGTGTGCCTGCTCAAAGATAGCTCCCCACGGAGCGGTTTTGCCTGAAGGAGAGAGGGCAGTCTCCCAGCAGGGTCATCGCTCTTGGCCCCCGAGGACCACGGGCCGGAGGGAGAGGAAGGGAGATCGGATGAGCTGACGCCACACCCTCCAGGAGTACCGTTACCAGGACGCCAGAAGGGAGAATAGCGGCCCAGGAACGGACGACCAGAATGTCCCAGCCCGAGACTTCGCCCCCGCCCACCCTTGCAATGGAAAAGGGCTTTGCCTCGGTCCTGCAGGACATCAGAGACATGCGGGCGGGCATTGCCCAGAAAATGGAGAACATGGACCGTAGGGTGGACAAGGTCAAGGACAGACTGTTGCAGCTGGAGACCAACCAGTCCTCAGCAACGACCCTAGAGATGCACATGTCCCTGAGAATAGCTGCTCTAGAAAAAAAGAGACAAGGAGAGGGCCAGGCAAATGGACGATTTCGAAAATAGCGAACGGAGGAACAACCTCAGAATCTTTGTGGTGCCGAAGTCGGAGGGAGAAACGGAAAGAGAATTGAACCGGGTGGTGAGGGACATCATCACCCTCCTTTTCTCAGATGAGATGACGACCAAACCAACGTTTGATCGGCTCCACAGAGCGAGGGGTAGAGCTTGGGGCCCCCCGGTCAATTCTGGTCCGCTTTCATTACTACACTGAGAAAGCAAAGGTTCTGGAGGAGGCCAGAAAGACACGGGAGATAACCTATAACAATGCGCAAGTGTCCATTTTCCAGGACCGCTCTTCATACACGCTGGCCAAACGCAGGATGTGCCGCCCTCTAACACAAATGCTAAAAGAGCAGGGGGTGCGCTATAGATGGGGGTACCCCTTCTCCCTCACGTTCGAGTACGAGGGTCAACGGTCGACCCTGATTACAGAGGAGGACATAAGGGGAGCCATCCAAGAGTATGTGGCGGACCCACCCCCGTGGAGAGAACCCACGGAATTCGCAGCAGAAGGATCCAGAGAATGCAGGCCACAAGGAGAGAGGAGAAAGAAGACGGGTCCACGGAAATTTAAGAAACTGAACCCGCCGTCCCCGACGATGGACAGGGAGGATGCCGACGCCGGACACGGAGGAGCGGGCCGGTCGGGCCTGGGGTAGTCTGGTAGCTGAAACACCAATCTGGAAGTGAAAAAGGGTATGGGGAAACCGGGCAAAGAAATCAGTTCACGATCAAAACGTCCGGCCTGGCTCAAAGACGAGTTGACTTCCAGGACCATGGGGTCCAAAGAGGTAAGGGGCCTCCCAGAACAGCAAGTATGTCGGCTACCTCGGGGAGGGGGATTGGGATGAGGGGGGCGGGGCGGAAAGGGGGGGGGGCTCAAGGAAGAGTGATTTCCAACATTAGCCCAGCCAGAGGCGGTAGGCTGGTGGTCCGGCCAATTACCAGCAATGGTGGAACTATTTGGCTGGACGCTGGGGTGGGGGTTGAAGGAATAGTTGGGGTTGTTCAGTTCGGAGGGGGGACCAGGGGGCAGTTGGGGACAGGTTTAAGGCCCACCTGGGGGGTGGGGGAGGGGGCAAGGGAGATCAGGTTATAACACAAAAGGAGATGGAAAGGAAAAGTGCCATGAGTCAGCTATCCAGTAAGATGTTGATCCTAGACAATGGCTGAGGATCTGCCTGCCCTGGGCGTGGGTTCCCTTAATGTGCAGGGGTTGAACACCCCAACCAAGAGATCCTTAGTATGCAGGGAATTCAGGAGGGCAAAGCTTGACCTGCTCTTTCTTCAGGAAACACACTGGGCTCGGGGGAAGGAACCGAAACTGCGAGGAGGCGGGATCGGGGAGGCCCTCAGCGCATCCCACAGAACCAAGAAAAGGGGGGTATCCATACTGCTAGCAAGGGATGTTGGCTTTGAAGTGGAAGCCACGGTGAAGGACCCAGAGGGCCGATATCTGCTGGCAAGGGGCACTTTGCGGGGCTCCCCTCTGACTCTGGCAGTTGTGTACGGCCCCAATGAAGGCCAGGCGCAATTCTGGGAGGGAGTGAAGGACAGATTGAAATTGTTTGTTCATGGGATGTTGGTGGTGAGGGGGTGGGGGGGGGGCATTTCAATATGGTCCTAGACCCAACCGCGGATAGACAACGCTTGGGGCCCCAGCCCACTAGGGCTGCAGAAGAAACCATGGCCGGTACCTTCCAGAGGGACAACGCGGGGCTGGGCCTGGTGGACACCATTCCGACTACAGGACAGGGCTCCCCTCCTTCACATACTACTCAGCAATCAACACATCATACTCACGTATAGACTACATCCTGGTAGACGAACCCCTTCTTACACATGTCTCTGGCCACAGGGTTGACCCGGTCCCTTGGTCCGACCAGGACTTGGTCCGTACCACCATAGTAGGGGGATGGCGGAGTGGCAGTAGAGGGCGATGGAAATGTAATGACTCCCTGTTGAAGGACGAAGTTCTGGCACATGAAGCGCCATCTCTGAGTACTTCGAGTTGAACGACAATGGCGAGGTGGGCACACTCGTGCTGTAGGACGCCTTCAAGGCGACCTTACGTGGTGTCCTCATTAGAATGGGAGCCCAGAAAAAGAGGGAGAGGGAGGCCCAGGAAAAGTCCCTGAGGGAAAAGATAGCCCAACTTCAGCCGGGTGACCTCCCGGAGGCACCCCTGGAAAGGGATCAGATTGCCTCCCTAGAAAACTATAAACTCCAGTTGAAAGACCTCCTGTTACATAAGACTGAGCTGCTTCCAACTAGTGAAACAAAAATATTATGAGAAGGGGGACAGAGCTGACAAAATCATGGCCTGGAAACTCCGAGAGATTCAGAGGAACAGAACGGTGAAGGCAGTGAAGAATGATCGAGATCATTAGATCACGACACCCCAAACATTGGAGCAGCCTTTCTCCGTTATTATGAAAAGTTATACTCGTCAGAATATGACGGGGATGACACTCAGATTGAGGGTTTCCTGGACTCCACCCAGATCCCGTCCTTGACGGGCGAAATGGCGGAGGGTCTAGAGGGCCGGGTGACGGAAGAGGAGGTGGAGCACGCAATCAGTGGGATGAAGGTGGGAACGTCCCCGGGGGAAGACGGCTTCTCTGTATACTTCTACAAGAGGTTTCGGGCTATCCTAGCCCCACACCTGGTGAGGGTGTTTAACGGGGTGTTAGGGGGGGGGGCTCTCTGCCGGATACCATGATGAGGGCCATAATCGTGGTTCTGCCCAAAGAGGGCAAAGACCCCACTGAATTCTCCTCATATCGCCCGATTTCCCTCCTCAATATAGATGTTAAGATCCTGGCCATGGTGATAGGTAAACGGATGGAGGGGATAATACCCAAGCTGGTTCACGGGGATCAAGTGGGGTTCATAGGGGGCAGGCAAGGCTCTGATAACATCAGGAAGACGATAGACCTAATCCACCATGCCCAAGAATCAGACCTCGAAGCAAGTCTGCTTTCCCTGGACTCCGAGAAAGCTTTTGACAGGGTAGAGTGGAGGTACATGCAACAACTCCTCCGTCGAATGGGCTTCGGGGCTCACATCAGGAACTGGGTTTCCGCCCTATACGGGACCCCAACGGCGAGAGTACAGGTGAATGGAGAACTTTCCAACTCATTCCCTCTCACGCGGGGGATGCAGCAGGGATGCCCACTCTCCCCTTTAATATATGTCCTGACGATGGAGCCCCTGGCCATAGCGGTCCGAGCCCACCCCAACATTAAAGGGATTAAAAGAGGAGAGGTGGCGTTCAAGCTCTCCCTGTTTGCCGACGATATTCTAGCATACCTGGTGGAGCCCAGCTCCTTGCTTCCCCCCCTCCTGTCCCCGATGACGACCTTTGGGCAATTCTCTGGGCTAAAAATAAACGCATCAAAATCAGTGTTACTCCCTATGAGGGCTCAGGACCCGGGGCTGGACCACCGGGATAGGTGTGCGGGGATTGTGGTGGGGGGGGGGGGGGGGGGGAGAGACTCCATTAGGTATTTGGGTGTGCTCCTCACGAGAGATCTTTCAAAATTGGCTTTGGCGAATTATGGGCCCATTATGGCGGAGATTAAATCAGATCTGAGGAGGTGGGGAGGTATGATCCTATCCTGGTATGGGCGCATGACAGCGGTGAAGATGAACATCCTCCCAAGACTGCTGTATCTTTCACGGCACTCCCAACGGGGGTCCCCGACCAGATGTTTCGAGACCTACAGAGGGCAGTCCGAGAGTTTGTATGGCAAGGGCGGAACCCGAGGATAAGGAAGGCCATTCTAACGTTACCTAGGGAGGAGGGTGGTTTTGGGCTGCCGGACTTCCTTCTCTACCACCGGGCCGCCCAGCTAAGGGTCCTGTTGGAGCATATGAGGGAGGGGATGGGCACTTATTGGTCTTATCTGGAGGACATGGATGCCCACCCTCTGAAAGTATGCAACCTTCTGTGGTTGCCGCGTAAACACATCCCAAATAGACTGCAGACCCACCCAACCCTGGGAATACTGTGGTCGATCTGGAAAAAAGGACCTACAACCGCACACCTCACTTCATGGCCCTCCCCGATGTCTTCGCTCTGGGGCCACCCGCTCAAACTAGGTAGCAGGGGATTCAGGAATGCCCAGTCCTGGTCAGATGGGGGGGTTGGAATGGGCGGGGCAACTGTTCAAGGAGGGCGAGTTCCTCGAATACGAGGAGCTGCGAGATGCGCTTGGGCAGGGGTCTCTTTCAGTCTTTGAATATTTGCGTATGAAGGGCATCCTCTGTGACCAGACTTGGGGCCTGAATCTGCAGAGGCAGTTGACCCCCTTTGAAAAGTTACTAGACACGGCCACAACAAGGAAGGGGGTAGTATCCAAAATGTACCAAATATTGAACACTGTTAACTTGGAAGGGAGGAGAGGGTTTCGTGGGTTCTGGAATGACTTGGCAGGAGAGGCTCTCTCGGAGGAGGCATGGTCCAGGGTATTTAAAATAGCATTCCATGGGAACCTGTTTACGTCGGACATAGGGCACAACTTTAAGATCTTACAGGGATGGCATAGAGACCCATTGAAATTATCCAAGATGTTATCGGGGGTGTCCCCCAGATGCCCAAGAGGATGTGGCCAAGTGGGGACGAGGGGTCACATGTGGTGGTTCTGCCCTAAGGTACAGGGGTTCTGGGAGAAGGTACGGGGATGGATGGCGGAGGTCACTGAGTAACTACTCCCACTCAATCCGTTGACGATGTTGGGCCTCCCACCGGAGGAGGCGGAAATATATAGGTACCCAAGAATGTGGGAGACCATGTTGCGAGCAGGAAGAGTGGCCCTAGCGCAAAGGTGGAAAAGCCCAGAGACCCCCTCTAAGGAAGAATGGCTAAAAAAACAGAACATATTCCTCATGGACAAACTGACGGCCATGGTAAACAACGAATCGAGCACCTTCCAGGCAAATTGGTATCGGGTTTACCAGGCATGGGGGTGGGATGCTCACTGACATAATGTAGACAACATGGGGTGTGAGGGCGATGGAGCACAGAGTACCACTCAAGGACAATGGTGTAACCCACGGCCCAGGAGACAGTGGATCCGTCTAAGCCAGCATTTACGTGAACGCATAGCACAGCTCCAAGGCACCCAACTACGAGTACTGATGACGACTCCTGCAATTGGTTTTTCAATGGGACACTGATCTGGGGGAGGGGCGGAGTTGGGGTGGGGGAGAGGGGTGGGAGAGGAAGGAGATCCCAGGGGCTTGATGATGATGTTAAATGTGATACTCGTATTGCTCCCGGTGTTGTCTGTTTCTTTCTCTGAAAAACTGCCAATAAAACCAAAGTTTAAAAAAAAAAAACTGCTTCACTCACTCACAAATGCTTGCACAAGGCTGCTCCTTGCTACCTCACGGAGAGATTCACCAGGAAAGTCCCCACCAGACTATCAAGACTAATTGCCTATTAGTCCCTAGATCTAAACTCTCCAGAGTAGGGAGTCGCAGCTTTACGGTCAAGGCTGCCCAAATCTGGACCTCGCTACCCCCCCCCCTCCTCTACGTGAGGATCAACCCTACCTACATCTCCGGCAGAATCTCACAACATGGCTTAAAGACTCTGAAAAGGCCAAAGCCATGTTCTTCCAATTAGTCATACCAACTTCTGGCTCACCTTGACTACCGCCATACTTTGTACATATTTGTGTTTGCGTTATCCTTGTCCTTGGATACTGACAAGAGGACTTCTTCAATAACGCGTTATATATATATATAAGACCTGACATATTTATCTTTGATGCATAATTAACTGCATTATGTAAATGTTACCTGCATATATTTTTAATGTACAATTAATTGTATTATGTAGATGTTATTATGCTATGTGCAACTAAGCTGCGAGTTATCTTATGCAATGCGCCCGATACCTATGGGTCTGGTGCGCAATACAAGTAATAAAAACAAACAAAACAGAGGAGCTCCGTGGCTGGCGGGAAAAAAAGTCCCAAGACGAACTTTGAATTGAGCCATCTCCCGAGGTCCTAGGAGTTTCCAGAGCCGTGGAACCCCAATACCTGGAGACCTGCTGTTCATTTCGAGTGCTTGGTCATGAAAAGGCTGAATTTGTCAAAATCTTTGATGAACTCATAAGGACACGCCAGATATCCGACCCGACAAGACCCCATCAGAGTGTGGGACTAAGATTGACCGGGAAATTTATTTGTCCTTTGATGGTGCTTCAGAAAAGGTGCCAAAAGCACAGAGTAACCCAAGAAGTTGATAGAAGTCGTGCCACAGGTCCTCCCTTGAGACTGCTTCTGAGACCCCGTCCATTGTCCTGCCTTCAGTAACCAGACCAAGAATACGTAGGTCGGTTCCAGATCTGCAACATCGCAGAGCATCCAGCACAAATATTTTCTTCTAACCTAAGATACTGTGGGGAAAAATGCATTACTTACCTAATTCCAAGAAGTTGCTCCAGAGTGTTGGTGTCCAGGGTCACCCCCTCTTACCTCCGACTCAAGCCGCTGCGCGTGTCCCTTCATCGAGTCCTTAAAAGGTCTCCCTAGTTAGTTGTAACTTGCTGCTTCTGTAACACTATAGACTGGAAGAAATCCACAGGAAATCTTCGCATTCTGCTGCTTATCAAGACTTTGAGCCCTCTCCAAGCTGCCTTTAGCTAGGATTGAGTTTTGGAACTTAAGATTTACTAGCCGAAGAAACCCTCTCTAGAACCTTGAACCAGGCTAATGTTACACTAACTATTTTCCTCCCTTTAAGTGATTTTACTATATGTATTTGCAAAGTAAATGTATTACTGTATGAAACATTAGAAACTGCAGGTGTGTTTAAAAAGCGATAATACGATAACATTGCCTTATCCCTTTCTAACAGTGCTACAAATGTAACCGCAAACAAACACAAAAGTGAAAGTGCCCTTTGAAGTGTATTCACAAGTATTCCTAAGTGTTCTACTGTAAACGTCTGAAGTACTTAAAGAGATGCTGGTGTATATATAACAAATAATTGATTTTCTTTGGTGTGCATGTCTAAAGTTCAGGGTACTTACCTACAGCTCATACCTTCCTCTTAAAATTAGCACGACTCCTCAGACACTCTGCCAAGGTCCCTACTACCAGTAGGGCTTTAGGAGAACTCCTCTAACTGAACACTAACCACTTTTAGCAGCCATATGCGGTAAACACGGTTATGCTAATAAAGAGAACAACAAAAAAGCATTTAAAAATAACGGCTGCCAACAGTTTGTCTATAGGCACATGTCAAAGTAACCAAAAATCCCTTTAAATGTAGTCTAGGGTCATAAAAAAGAAAACCAATTGCACTGCATTGTGCAAGGTTGAAAAGTTACCCTAGAGGTTAACAGTCAAAAAACTAAGGGAAGCAATTTCCCAGTACTGAGCCTGCGGGACTAGTAAGTTTCCTCATAACAATCGTCAAAAGGCCAGTGGAGTGAAGCTGAAAACTTCACTTCACTGTTAAAAGACAGGACATCGCAAAAAACAAAAGCAAAAAGTTTGGGCGTCTGTAGAATATGGAGGGAAAGTTGCTAAAAGAGAAAAGTTTCAGCCAGGCAGACTTCGCTCTATAGAGGGGAGCCGGGTGGTCATAAGGTACAGTTTGCCAACCTGCAAGCACACAGGATTGCACACAGCACACTTACGGAAATACATCTTCAGAAAAAGTAAAGCATTTAAGCAACATGAAAACTTTACACATCTGTAGCTGCCTTTATGGACCTTGTATCGGTTGCCACCGTTAGGAAAGATTTTATTTTTGCAACCTTCCCTCCACAATTTTCTATGGAATCACATTATTTTTGCTTTGCGTTTGCTCAGACAGGACTTTCTAAGGGGACATAAAGCCTTCCTGGCACTGTGCTCCTCTACACACCTACTAGAACCAGGTGTTATCTTGACAGACAGGTGCCCATTACAGTGTCACTATCTTGCCCAGACAGTATCTGATGTTCACTCGCACCCTAACTGCACATACTGCACTAACCTATGAATCCATATCAGTATCCAATGAATACATGATACATTAGATAGTGACTATCGTTACCTGCTAGGTCCTGACTTTTCTTAACATTGTTATTAATAATCATGCACCCACACTTCAGCAGCTATTTGAGGCCAATGCTCCCTTTACTGAGTTTATCACTCTCGTTGTGGCCATCTACATCTGTGATCCTTCTAACACCAGCCAGATTATCTACAACAACCAATCTGCGCCTTGGTACTATGGCCCCTACCTGCAGGCCTTTGGCCACCTACCAACCCATACAGATGGCAGCTCTTTACAATGACTCGAGACTCAGCTCGGCACCTGCTCCTCACAATAACCGGCCACATTTAAGCACCAAGCCTCCCAACATTTACCTTAATGCCCCTGCCTTATGGTTAGATCACTTCACCAAAAAACCCACACCTAACCAACCATGCTCTACTTAGCTAGGAAACAAGAGACTAGGAACCAGATTTTCGAGCATGTCTGGTCACACTAAGCATTCTAGCTCCTGGCTGAAACGCTTGACGCCCAGCCCTCCTCGACAGACTCCTATCCCACCTACACCCAAGCCCCCTCAGCTGTCTCCAGCCCCACCAGGCAAAGCCACACTGATTATGGCCGCTATGGTCAACGCAAGAACCCTCGCAGCCCATGCGCTCGACATAGCTGACCTCATCAAGACACAGGGGCTTGACTTCATAGCCATCTCCGAGACTTGGCTGCATGCCGCCTCAGGCCCTGCACTCTCCCTGGCAATTCCACCCATCACCCCCCCTCGCCCCCCAGAGTACTCCATCTCTAGATGCCACCGCACCTCCAGAGGAGGTGGAGTCGTCTTCATCCATAAAAATTCACTAGGACTCAGAGCCCTACATAGTACTAACATGGAATCTGCTGAGCTACTCTCGGTCAAACTTCCACTATCTGCCAATCAAACGGCCACTGTACACCTAATCTACAGACCACCTGGCCCTCCCACTTCATTTGTGGACGACATTACTTCCTTTGTACTTGACAAAGCTAAAACAAACTCACAAATTATCTTTCTTGGTGACCTTAATCTAGGTCACCAAGACCCCAATGACCCCGCGGCCATTGAGTTTGCCAACACCCTACCTGACCTAGGATTCTCCCATCATATACAAGAACCTACCCACATCAAAGGGAGGTCCTTAGACTGGCTAAGTGACACTAACTGTAACATTAGTCTACTCTCAAACTCACCTTGCGTATGGTCGGATCACCATATCATTACCTACAACATTGAAGCAGTTCACCTCCCTGCGCCTTTGGTCGCACCTGCCATCCCTACCAGAAACAAAAAGGACATAACGTCCGAGAAGCTACTCCCCCTCATCCTTCCTACCCTCAACAACGTCATTGATTACTGCTCTGATCCCACCACCTTAGCTGACACTTATAACAAGGCGATGCTCTCAGCTATAAATGCCATTGCCCCCCTCAAGCTTAGGAAATCTAAACAGCATGCGCACCACAATTTGTGGTTCACACCACAGCTAAGAGTGCTTCGCAAAGAGAAACGTAGTGCGGAAACACGCTGAAAAAGTCACCCTTCAGATGCCCACAAGGACGGTCTCTTCCTAGCTACTCTCAACTACAAAGAAGCCATACTCTAGGCTAAAAAAAGAGTCCTACAACATTTGCATTTTGTCAGCACAATCCAATACTTAAGAATTATTCAAAATTCTTAAGGTACTTGAGTCTCCCAAGATTGCATCCCTCCAAACCAAAACTCACTACAGTCGGACAATCCCGACCATTCCTACGATTGATACCTGCCACGCCAATTTGAACTGTAAACCGTTCACCTTCTCCCCTCTTACTAGATCCGAAGTAGAAGGAATTATGAACAAGCTTAAACCATCCAACCGCCAAGGCGACCCATGCCCAGCTCCCATCATCAAGGAAGCCTCACACGACGTAGCCCCCTTCATCACGGCCTTCATGAACGCCTCTTTCAAAACGGGCATAGTCCCCGACAACCTCAAGGACGCCTGTGCGATCCCTCTGCTTAAAGAACCATCCCTTGACCCTAACATACAGACTCATTTTAGACCTATCACCACAGTCCCTTTCCTGCTCAAGATTCTAGATTGTGCAGCATACCTGCAGGTTCAAGAATATCTTGAATCGAACAATCTCCTTGGGCTAAGACAATCCGGCTTCCGCCCTAAACACGGAACTGAAACAGCCTTGATTGATCTGAAAACTGAAATGGAGATTCTAAAAGGTAATGGCAAATTAGTGCTACTCTTACTTCTCGATCTCTCTCTGCGGCATTCAATCTAGTCAATCACCAAATACTTTGCAAACATCTCAAATCTGCGGCCCACTTTTCAGACTCTGCCAATGCGTGGATCCACTCCTTCCTAAGTAACAGATCCATGCGGGTCTCCTCTCCTACAGCATCCTTCCCCTACACACTGTGGCGTCCCACAAGGTTCTTGTGTGTCGCCAACACTCTACAATGTGTTCACCAAACCTCTCTGATGTGCAAGACTTCTGGGTGTCTCTTAAGCTAACTATGCGGATGACACCCAGATTCTCATCCCCATTACTGGTGATTACATAGCCGATACCAAATCTGTGAATGACATCTACCTGGTTATTCAGGCATGGATGGCACAACACAAACTCTTGTATTTGTTTTATTTGTATAGCGCAGGCCAGGCCCAAGGGCAACCAGGCGCATATCTTAGTAGAACATTACATTACAAGTAGAGGAGCAGTACATTACATGTGGGGCATGTCATCACAAAGGTCCCAGCAGATTGCTACAAAGTAAACAATAGACGTTACAAATCAGGCATCGATCATCAGAACAAAGCAGGGTCCCGGGTGGCCCGTCCAATACAGAGGAGCAGTTATTAGTAGGATGTAGCTAACCAGAGCTTGGCTTTGTGTTTGAATTGGTGGAATGAAGGTAGCGTTCTGATCAGGAGTGGTACAGTGTTCCAGAGCTTGGCTGCCAGGACAGTGAAGCTAGCGCCTCCAGCAGAGTGGAGCTTGAATCTAGGGATCGCAAGGCCTTGGTTTTGTGTAGATCTGAGTGCTCGTGCTGGTGTATATTGAGTGAAGCGCGAGGCTAGGTATGAGGAAGCCTGGTGGTTAATGCATTTGTAAGTGAGGGCCAGAGCTTTCAGGGAGCTCCTTTGGGCAACTGAGAGCCAGTTGAGGTTCTTCCTTGTTTCTGAAATGTGGGCAGATCGGGGAATGTTGAGGGCTGCTCTAATGGCATTGTTTTGGTTCGTTTGGAGTTTAAGATTACCCTGGTTGGTGCCCTGGTACAATGCATTGCAGTAGTCCAGTTTGGACATGACCAAGGTCCTGGCCAGGGTGATGCAGTTCTGGGCAGTGAGGAAAGGGCGGCAGGCTGCGATCAATTTGCAGGTGTAAGCGGAAGCAGAGGCCACTGCATTGGTTTGTCTAGTGAGTGTCAAGGAGGCGTCCAAGTATATACCCAAAGTTTTGGTGTGTTTGGATACTTTAATCAGACGACCGTCAATGTTAAAGGAGCCAAACAAGTGACTTAGTTTGTTAAGTCTCTGTTGTGTGCCTAAGATGAGAAGCTCAGTCTTGTCATCGTTGAGGCATAGTTCATGCTGGGCCATCCAGGCTTGTATGACAAGGTAAATGTCATTAAGGGCTTTAGAGTCAGCAATGTAGTCACCAGTGATGGGTATGAGTATATGGGTGTCATCAGCGTAGCTAGTGTAGGTGACACCCAGATAGTCAAGCACGTCAAAAAGAGGTTTGGTGAAGACATTGTAGAGAGTTGGGGAAACGCAGGATCCCTGCAGGACTCCACAAGGGACTGGTTTGGGATCGGCCGATGCAGTAGAGGAGAAAACTTGCATGTGCCTGTTGTCAAGGAATGACCTGATCCAGTTGGATGCATTGTCAGAGAAGTAGGCCGCTGACTTCAGGTGCCTGCATAGTATTTGGTGATTGACCAAATCAAAGGCAGCTGATGGATCCAGAAACAGTAGAAGGGCTAATTTACAGTTGTCGTTAAGGTCCTCAATTTGAGTTTTGAGATCAAGTAAAGCCGTTTCAGTCCCCGTGCTTAGGTCTGAAGCCAGATTGTCTTGAGCCAAGGAGGTTATTGGTTTCTAAGTAGTTCTGAATCTGCAGGTAAGCTGCTCTGTCAAGTATTTTAAGTAGGAACGGTACAGTGGTAATTGGTCTATAGTTAGTTGGTATTTCAGGGTCGAGTCATTTTTTTTTTTAGGAGGGGGATAACCCACGCGTTCTTTAAGTTGTTATATACCGTGCCTGTTAGGAATGTGGAGTTGATGAAGGCGGTTATAAAAGGAGCGAGGTCATGTGCTGCTTCCTTGATGGGTGTTGGGCAGGAGTCACCTTGGCAATTGGAGGGTTTTAGATTGCGAATGATGTTTTCGACCTCAGGGATGGCGAGTGGGTTGAAACTAAAAGGGGTGTGAGTAAATGAAGCCGTCTGAGTGTAGGAGGGTTTGGTGGGGGGGTTGGTGAGTAGGGTAGTTTGTTTGGCGTTAATTTTAAATTGTAAAGTGGTGATTTTGGTTGAGGAGAGAATTTTGGATGTTGTTGCACCATTTACTGTCTTTAGTGCAGGTGTCATTCTTTAAGGATTTGAAATAGCTCTTTAGTGTTAGATTCCGCTTGAACGATGCGTTGGTTATAGGTCTCCTTTTTGGCTTGTAAAATCGCTTCCTTGTAGTTGTACTCTGCCTCAATGATGACAAGACTGAGCTACTATTACTAGGCTCAACTCAACGCCTTAACAAACTAGACCAGGCTTTCAAGTCTTTCATCATTGATGGCAATAACATTATGGTCTCCACACTAAAACTCTAGGCGTCTATCTGGACTCTGCTCTTTCACTAAACAGACAAAGACAAAAACGGACAGTAAGGTCAACCTCGGCCTATACCTGCAAACTCATCACTGCCTGCAGACCCCCTCCTGAACTCCCACAACTGCATTACCCTGGCAAGAACACTTATTATGTCTACGATCGATTATTGTAGTGCCCTCTACCTGGGGACCAGCCAGTCCAACCTCAATAAACTGCAGACAACCCAGAATAATGCCATCAGGGCGGCACTCAATATCCCCAGACACTACCATATCTCTAATGTCAGATCAGATCTACGCTGGCTCCGAGTAAAACAGACTTGCTCTAAAAACCTTAGCTTTGACACAAATGCCTGGGCAACAAGGCCCGACCCTACCTCTCTACCCGCAACTCTCTCCATATCTCCACACGACCCACTAGGACTCCACGAATTCACAGCCTCATTCTACCCAGATTCAAACTCCAAAAAGCAGGAGGAGTGAGCTTCCCTGTCTTAGCCTTGAAGCTCTGGAACTCCCTCCCTGTCCCCATCAGAACTAAGCACTCTTTTCAAACATTCAAGAATAAAACTAAATCTTGGCTCCTCACGCAGAATCTGTGATGTACCACACACAAGGTCTGGCCCCATATTCCAGGGTTGTTCTGCTCTCCTGTATTTATTGTACATTTACCTGCTTACTTTATTGACTATGTCTGTATATCTCTGTATGCATGATTCCAGGATGTGACTTCTGCTCCCCCGCATCTTCCTGTAATCGGGGGGAGTTTGAGTCTCTTGCCACTGACCATTACTGTAATGTACCGTAACCTGTATTTAAGACTATGCGACCAGTTGCCCAAGGGCCTGGCTGTGCTTCACAAATAAACTAAATAGTTCCCCTACTTAAAAACCAAAACTAAGGGTCTGTCAACTTCAGAATGTCTAAAACAAAACCGTCCCAGGCGCAAAGTACTATTCGGCCATCTCATTCGAATAAACTAAACTCTAAAGTGAAAAGGGTAATATCTTTGACCTTAACTGGTTCTACATGTTCAAAAACGAAAATGCGTAACTCTTAACACAAACGTTAGAACAGGATAGAGTTCCTTGTTCCAAAGGGTGGGCTCTTCTGATTCTCTTCCCTTCAAGCTTTATTCAACAATGTCAGTTCATTGCGTTTCCCTTGATAAAAGACAACTGCTATACAAAACTAAAGGTCTGGTGACAACTGCTATACAAAACAAAAAGATTAGTCTTGGGCGCCCCTCTATGAGAACGAACAGGGCAGAAATGGCCTATTCTATGGGATGGTACCCACTCTACAGTCCACAGCCACATTTTAGCTCACTGTGCCTTTCACAGAAAGGAAATATTCATTTGCATATCAGTCTTTGCACCGCCCACGTCGGCAGTCCAGCACTGAAATGCCATGGCAATTCTCCTCAACTGAGGGGAACAGCAACCCCATACATGCCAGACCCATGCTGGAGAATATCAGTTACAGGAAAGTAAACTTGTTCCTTCTCCAGCATGGGGTCTGGCATGGATTCACATGCCCATGAATAAAGAATACATAGCAGGCTCAACATTAAGCATGTCAACATCTCAGCATTAAGCATCTCTTACCTCCTCAGAACACGTTCAAGCGAACAGGTTGCGCAGCACTGCTTGGCCGACTCTGGACTCAACCCTGGAATCCCGGTCGACGCAGTAGACTTTCATGAAGGTGTGCGCCGACCTCCACGTTGCAGCCCTGTAGATGACCAGCAGGGGACACCAGACAGGAATGCCGTAGTTGCAGCAATCGCTCTGGTTGAATGGGCTCTTGGACGGCCAGACAACAGTCGGTTTGCCAACCAGTGACAATGGGTGATGCAGCCGGAGAGCCATCGATGATCCGTTGAGAAAGGGAAGCCTTGCAGAGGGCCTTCCCTTGGTTCACAGGGCCAAACTTCACTAACAGCTGTGATGTCCTCCGAAAACACTTCATGCGGTCCACGTAGAACTTAAGTGCTCTAGCCACATCCAGCGAGTGCAAAGTCCTCTCAGCCGGTGATGAGAGGAAAACGGGTAACACCAAGGGCTTGTTGAGATTGAAGTTGGCGGCACCCTGGGCATGAAAGAGGCATGCGTCCGCAGCACCACCACCGGCTCGTGGAATGTCAAGTAAGGCAGTTTACAAGAGCCTGAATCTCTCCCGCTCGTCGTGCAGAGGTGATGGCCACAAGAAAAGCGGTCTTCCATGATAAAAACTTAGCAGAGCTGAATGCATAGGCTCGAACGGGGGACCCAGGAGCCTACTCGGCACCACATTGAGCTCCCCCGCCGGGGCCGGAGCATTCACTGGCAGAAATGAATGGAAAAGTCATTTTATAAATTCCTTAACCAAGCGGTGTGACCATAACGACGACCGCTCGTTCTGGTGTAGCGGGAGATAGCCACCAGATGAACCTTGATGGAAGCAGGAGCCAACCCTGCCTTGGCCTGCGACAGTAAGGCAGCACATGCGGAGCTGTAATACGTAGAGGATTGAGTTTTTGTGCACGGCACCAGACTGCAAACCTCTTCCACGTATGCCCGTAGCATTTCAGTGTAGGCGAAGCCCTGACACTATTTGCCTTCAGCCGTGATTGTTACAACTGCTCAAATTCAGGTGCTGCCGATAGATCTATGTACGTCATCTGATTCTCCATTGACGGCATTCTCAGAGGCAAATCTTGTGGGTTATTTTGCATTGCCATCTCAAAGTCAACTCCTAACTAAGGTGCAAGTTCTTCCAGCAGTGGCCCCCTTCTTATTATCTCCTTGTATGGAAGGGAAACATGGTACTCATGATTCCATTGAAGAGCAATCAGTGCTTCTCCCAATAACACTGGGTAATAATGGTAATCTATTGCCCAACACGAATGAATGTGATAACCCACCCGATTTTGAACATTGGTCACAATCACTGGTAATGTTTACGGAATCTCTAGATGCATCTTCAATATCATCAGTTTCTTATACGCAGCCTACTCCGAGACGAGCTAGTCATGTACCATCCCATAATGATGATCTAGCGACACACCCAATGGTTCTATCTGCAGAAACAACACTACAAGCTATGAAAACAGCTTTTTCTTCACTGGCAAAAATTGTACAAGACTCTCGACTCACGCCTGATAGACCAAACATTTTTTATTGAAAGAACTGCTAGAAACTAGGTACATGCCGGTTGCAGCATCGACAAACACGGTTCCGTATCTTCTAATAACACGTCGGATTGCGTCATTGTTAACAAAACTATCCATTCAAGCGAACCGATTGCTCTCCCCAAGTCTTTAGATGTTGATTCCAATCCTATGAACTTCGGAATGTGTCCAATAAACCACTCATTTGCAAATGCCAAAACCAATGGCTGCATAATGAAGCAGGGGAAAGACGAGGAACTGATTACAGCCGATAATAGAATTCCTTCAGCTGAACACTCGGTACTGACTCTGCTATAGCGACATGCAAAAAGCTGGGCCCTCCAGCATTTGGCATCTTTGCTGCTCAAATAATGGCAAAAAAAAAAATCTATGACGACTCCAAAAATTGCCCCTGTTAAAAAAAACTAAGAATGATAAAATTTCCAAATTGCACAAAAATTGAAATACTCTGAAATTTGTGAAGCCGTTATCACTTCCTGACAGAGGCATCAAAGAAAGAGGTGCTGCCATTGTTAGGAAGTATGCTGCTCTTTCTAAGCGCAAGAGCGCCCAAGAACAATCAATCCAGCTACCCCAAAATATTGATGAACCTTTGCCTCATGTGTGGCAGTATGCCACCTTGGATAATCTGGTTGATGCAATTTCCAAAGCAAGTGTTTCCCCTACAATCCCGAAAAATGAACCTGCTTTGCAACTGAAATCATTGAACAACCCTTTCTTACTGACGTGGCGGCCCTAATTGAGGCTTCTCCCGCATCTACCCTACAGAGTAAGCGCAAAGAAATCCAGAGATCTATAGGGTTATTTATGTCACATCCGTCTTGTACATTTTGACAACAAACACAAGCCTTAACTGATATGTCTTGCCAAGCAGTGCCTAGCAAGCTGACAGACAATGCCATTTCACCACACCACTAAACTTATGGGCTCAAATCATCTGCAATCTCCCCTAAATGCTGATGGACCGCTTGGTAACAAAAAACCCTGAAGCCAATAATCGCCCTAAAGGTAGACAATTGCAATGACAGCACACATTTTAGTCTTATTCTACAATGTCGTGGTGGCGAGCATGGCTTTTTCGACCTTAATGGGTCAACAGTTTTGAATATTTTAAACAACGTTCCTTCCCTTCAAGATGCGTTACCTGCCGATATTGCTCAAATAGAGTTTATCCATGACGACAACAAGTCAGTGGCCAAAATATAGAGGTTGTCAGCTCAGGTTCGAAATTCCATTTGGCAAGCCAGACAGGAAATGTATAAAATGGGAGTTATATTATTGAACTTAACTGAGGAGGCTTTCGGAAATAAACCCCAATTGCAGAGACCAATCATTCACGGTCTGTGGCTTTTCCTCGTGCTCATGCACAAGGCTACCTTCAATTACAACCCGGGAACGCTCAAAATCATACCTTTAAACTAGTCTTGTGGAATATGCGAGGTCACAAGCATTTAAAATCATCCTCAGTGAGCCTTTTAGCCCTTTACGACATGATACGATTGCAGGAAGTGTGGCTCACAAGCCTTCCCATATGGGAAAATCGTCAACTCGTGCTAATACCAGCCTCACATCCTTTTACTTAATGCTATTAAGTCCTCTGATAACTTCTGTATAGTGTCTTGGGCTTCCCCCAACAGATACATGCAATTACAAGATTACTCACAAACAGACGTGTCTTGCTTGCCATAACCTGTATTTGAACCATCAGGCCATCAATGAATTGTTTTTTTAAGGGTCTAGAAATTTGTTTTGATCTCATTGCCAAAGTTCCATCTAAAGCCCATGCGATCAGAGCAGGGCATCTTAACATGAACTACTTCAAAGGGAAAGGGGGCAAGTTCAGTGAGTCTCCTAAACGATGGACACTCCTCATGAAGGAAAGAGGGTTAATTATGGTGAATGGTTCCATGAAGGATGATATTCCGCCCAACTACACATGTGGTAATTTACTTCTGACTATATATGACAATGCATTACTTACCGTAAAAGCATTTCTGATGGTTGTATCTGCTTAGATTCACATGCTGTGCATAGGTCCGACATCCAGTGGTCACTGCGGAGTACTGCATTTTGTTTTTCGTAGTCGAAAAGGGGACGTCGACAAGGCGTGTCTAACACTATCCCTATAGTGACGTGCGTTGTACCCACAATCCCTCACGCGTCGAGGTCGCACTGTTTGTATTTTTTCTGCCCTGAGGAAGCCTTCTATACGTGGGTGAGTACAGAAAAGAGAGAGAGAGAGATGTAGAAAGGTGTCTATGTTCCTTCCATCCGAGCGGGGAGGAAGGGTGGGCGCATGTGAATCTAAGCAGATACAACCATCAGAAATGCTTTTACGGTAAGTAATGTATTGTCTTCTGATGTTTAATAATCTGCTTAGAATCACATGCTGTGCATAGACTAGCGAGCAGTACCCGGAGTTGGCGGTGGGTTATGAGAAGGAAAAGATGTCTTATTACTGCCTGTCCCACCTGGGAGTCAGATCTAGAGTGTGCATCTAGACAGTAGTGTTTTGTAAAGGTGTGCACAGAACTCCAGGTAGCCGCTTTGCAGATGGACTCAAGGGGAACATTTGCAATGAACGCTATGGAAGCCCCAGTGCCTCGAGTGGAATGTGCTCTTGGCTTGAAGGGTAGTTCTCTCTTAGCAAGAGTGTAACAGAGAGTGATGCATTGAACAATTCATCTAGATATAGTGGACTTTGAAACTGCATCTCCTTCTCTTCCTGCTGCCACCGAGAAAGAACTGATTAGTCTTTCTCAGTGGTCTGGTTCTTTCCATGTAGAACATTACAGCTCTGCGTAACATCTAGTGTATGCAGACTTTTTTCTCCCAAGCTGGAAGGGTTTTGAAAGAAAGTTGGTAGTTCTATTGACTGGTTTACATGGAATTTCGAGATGAATTTTGGTGCAAACCTTGGGTGTGTGCGTAGAACCACCTTATCCTTGTGAACTGTTACTAAGGGGTCTAGAACAGAGATAGCCTGTAGTTCACTTACTCTCCTAATGGAGGTGATAGCTATTAGGAAAGCAGTCTTAAGAGTGAGGTCTTTAAGAGTTGCCTTGTGCATGGGTTCAAAAGGAGGGCCCATGAGTCTTGAAAGTACCACATTTAAGTCCCATCCGGGAACTGGGTTAGCTATCGGAGGGTGTATTCTCTTTACCCCTTCCATGAAGGCCTTGATAACTGGTATCTTCCACCACGACACTTTAAGTTGGGAAGTGGTGTATGCAGAAAGTGCCGCTAGATGGACTTTAATGGAATTGAACACGAGACCTGAATCCAGTAAATGGGTCAAGTACAGAACAATGTTAGTGGGAGAGCAGTCAACCGGGTTGATGCTCTTACCTCTACACCAGATGACAAATCTTTTCCACTTGCTAGAATAGCAGTGGCGAGTATTAGGTTTTCTGGCTTCCCTGAGGATGTCCCTACATCTCTGCGGGAGTTGTAAATGTCCAAATTCTATGATCTCAGGAGCCAGGCTGCTAAGTTCAAGGTCTGAGGGCATGGATGCAGTGTCCTGCCCTTGTCCTGTGACAGCATGTTGTACGGGCATGGAAGTTTAACTGGGGGAGATAGGGACATCTCCATCAAGTGAGCGAACCATGGCTGCCGGGCCCACATTGGGGCCACTAGTATCATGGTAACCTGCTCCTGGTGCATCTTGTGCACCACTTTGTTGAGAAGAGGAGTCAGGGGAAAGGCGTAAACAAATTTCCCTGACCATTGAATCGACAGACCGTTCCCCTTGGACTGGTTCTGGGGGTACCTGGAGGCGTAACTTTGGCATTGTGAGTTCTCCAGAGTTGCGAAAAGGTCTATTTCCGGGAATCCCCATTGCGTGAAGACGTCTAAGACGATGTCTTCGTGCAATTGCCATTCATACTCTTCGGGCAGGGGGAAGTCTCTGCTGAGTTCGTCTGCTAGCAGATTGAGTTCCCCTGGTACGTGTTGTGACAGTAGGAACATGTGTTTGAGAGCCCACTTCCATATATTCTGGGACAGCTTGGACAGTCCTGGAGAGTGGGTGGCCCCCCTGCTTGTAGATGTAGTACATGGCTGTAGTGCTGTCTGTAAGGACCATCACTGTCTTCCCTTGTAGGTGTTCCTGGAAGGCTTTTAGTGCTTTGAACACGGCCAGTAGCTCCAGTAGGCTTATGTGCTTGGATGCTACGTTCGGAGTCCACACTCCGTGAGCAGTCTGATGGGATAGGTGAGCCCCCTATCCTGTGAGGGATGCGTCCGTGGTTAGAGTGGCCTCCACCGCGGGTGTGGCAAAGGGTTTCCCTATTATCAGGTTTTCCTTTGTCCACCACCGTAGCGAGAGAACCAAGGCTTGCGAGACCACCACTAGATCGTCCCATTGTCCGCTGGCCTGACACCACTGGCTGTTGAGGCACTCTTGCATTGGGCGCATGCGCAGGCGCGCGTGAGGTACCAAATAAATACACGACGCCATCATTCCTAGCAATCGCATCGCTTTGCGCACCGTCACCTCTCGACCTGCCACATATTGGGGGATCTGAAACTGCATGTTTTGGACCCTCTCGTTGGAGGGGTAGACGAGGCCGTCCTTTGTTCGAATTAGAGCCCCTAGGTATTGTTTGACTTGGCTGGGGTCTAAGCTGGACTTCTTCTCGTTGATGGAGAAGCCCAGTTGGAACAAAAGGTCTACAGTCTTTTGGGTGTTTGAGAAGCATGTCTCGTAAGAATCCCCTGTTATGAGCCAGTCGTCGAGGTAAGGGTATACTGGGATGGATAACCTGCGCAGGTGGGCCGCTGCCACTGCCAGTACTTTCGTGAATACCCTTGGTGCAGATGCTATGCCGAAGGGTAGCACTCTGAACTGGTAGTGTTTGCCCTCTATCATGAACCTGAGGTATTTTCTGTGCACTGGCAACATTAAAATATGAAAGTATGCATCTTTCATGTCCAGTGTTATGTAATCTCCCTCTGATAGCAGTGGGATTACTTCCTGTAAGGTCACCATACGAAACTTTTGGGGTTTGACAAACTTGTTCGCTGGGCGCAGATCTAATACAGGGTGCATTTTTGGGTACAAGGAAGTACACTGAATAAATACCTTCCATTACCTGAGATAGAGGCACGACCTCTATGGCTCCTTTTTCCAGCAGTTGGTCCACTTCTTGAAGAAGGATGGCGAGGTGTTCTGATGTCATGCGGCGTCCCCTTGGGGGTCTGTATGTTGGGGAACTGTTGAACACTCTAGAGTAGCCGCGGGCTACGGTGGAAAGTACCCAGCGGTCTGATGTTATTCCCTCCCATGCTGGAAGAAAGGATGTTAACCGGCCCCCGACCGGCATTGCATGGGAGGGGACGCGAAACTTCGCGTCACTTGGTGTTGTTGTTGGCTTGGGAGCCTCTGGGGGTGGAACCCCGGCCTCTCCCCTTGCCACGACATTGACCCCTCTGATTGTACTGGCCGCTATTACTCTGGTAGTTGCTAGAAGAGTACTGTTGTTGGTTTTGTTGCTGGCCTTGTCCACGAAAAAAGCGCTTATTACCAAATCCCCACCTGTTAGGGGGTTTTGAAATTTGGTCTAAGGTCTTTATTGTATCAAATTCTTTCTTCGCGTTCTCCAGCGCGTCATCCACTGCTCTCCCAAAGAGGTTGGACTCCTCTATGGGTTTATTAATAAGGGACGCTTGTGTTTCCGCCTTAAATCCGGAATTGCGAAGCCAGACGTGACGCTTCAGTAAAATTCCTTGTACCAAAGTGCGGCCAGCCGTCTCTGCTGCATCGAGGGTATTCTTGACGATGCTTTGATTGACCAGAGAGCCCTCGTTAACTGTAGCCAGTAAACGGGTCTTTAGGGGTTCGGGAGCTTCTTCGATATCCTGTTTGATGCCCATTGGGCATCGGCGTAGCTTGCCAATAGGGTATTATTATTATTGGCGATTCTGGTAGAGAATGCTGCAGAGGTGGTGATTCTCTTGGCTAGGGCATACAGCTTCTTCCCCTCTTTATCTGGGGGTGCCTCGCTAGTAGATAGTGGGACTCCTGCTCTTTTCCTGGTATTGGTCACAACCAGCGATTCCGGGATTGAGTGACCCTTAATATATATATAGTGGGTCTGATTGAGAGGGAGAAAACAGTTTCTCAATCCTCGGATTGACCCCTCTCACCAATGCAGGAGTGGCAAGAGAAGGTGTAATATGTCTCTTAACTGAGGCGAGGATGGGTATAACCTGGCTAGTGGGGGGGGGGGGTTTCTTTGATAATCCTCTCCACAAAATCGGTGTCTGGGGTGACCTCCCCAGTTTCGATCTCGAAATGTGCTGCTGCCTTCTTCAGCAGTGCATTGAAGGTGGGTTGATCGACAGGTGAAGGGTTCCTGACTGGTGTAGTTTCAGTAGACCTGATGACTATACTGCTACTGCCTGTGTCTGTCGACCTAGCCGGTGACTGCCAGGGATTTGGGTCGCCCTCGCCTGTGTCTTCCTGGAATCCTTCCTCACATAGGTTAGTTTCCTCGTGAAAACCTTCCTCTTCTTGTTGGTCCTCAACATAGGTGAACTCATCTTCCTCTTGGAAGAAGGTGTCTTCCTCAGTGGGATTGTAAGAGTTTATGTCCTCCTGTATGGGGTTATAAAACTTCTGGTATTTAGCCCTTGGACTCTCCAGGGGTGCCTCCCTTGGTCTCTTGGGTGCCCTGTCTTCTGGGATGGACATGAACCTATCTAGTTTGTCCATACAGGTCTGGAACCTTTCAAAGGTCCACTGAGGTCGGCCAGGACGGTCTGGGAAAGAAAAGGGGGTTTCTTACTCCTGGAATTGTCTGGTTCTGTCCCATAACGTCGAAGAAAGAGCCTTCGCCTTCTGAGTAGCCTTCTTGCTGGCTTGGGCCTTCTGTCGGCGTCGGGAACTGGCCTGATCTGTTTTCCGGCGCCTTTGGCGTATCTTTGGCCTAGTTATTTGCACGCTTAGTCCTAGATGATTTTAACAAATGGTCCAACTCGCTTAACATCAATGACCCGTTTCAAACTGGCTGCATACCGGGCCTAGGAACATCCATTAATTTGCATGCTCTTCATGCCATCAAAGTACATGAGATACAAATGAAGCAACCTTTGTTTTTGGCCTTTATTGATTTTGCTACCGCTTTCGACTCTGTTTCTAGGCATCTTCTTTTCTCTAAATTAGCCACTAGTTCTTGTCCAATATATTTACAGCATTGGATACAGGAATTTCATACCAACACATCTATTCAGATCAGACTATCCATGGATGGCAGCCTTACATGCTGTATTAATACAAAGGTCTGAAGCGGGGCAACCTGTTGGCATCGTCTATATTCAACTATTTTATATCCGACATAGTGCATAGTTTTGCAGTAGTTACATCTGATTCTCATCTGGGGGACTGTGCGATCCCCTGGCTGTTTTACGCAGACGACCTAGTGTTGGTGACGAAAACTCCCAGGGGGCTGCAGTCCCTGCTGGACACTTTGGGTGACTATGTGGACAAGAACAATTTAATAGTCAATATGAATAAATCTAAGATCAAGATGGTTGTGCCCCTACATGCAATTTTTTTTTTAAAAAAAAAAAAAAAAAAAGGATTCATCGAGTCTGGTCCCTCCAACAGCGTCCTCTTGAAGTCGTAGAGGAATATAAATATCTGGGACTAATACCATGATATCTGAATCTCCTTACTGTAATGAAATTAAATCAAAAATGAAGACTGCTTCTATGCAGGCCTCTATATTACACCGCAAGTATGGCTCCTTTTATTTGAAACCTTTGATATACTATTGCCAGAAAGCGATGCCAACAGTGATTTATTGTGCGGAGACTAGGACATGGCGAGATTAATCCTTTTGTTCAATTATTGAAGGTTTCATTTGGAAATTACCGAAAGCTATCTCTATGTCTATTGAGATATAAATTGGGATGAACCTCTCTTTATACAATGTACATGTGGAAGTTGTGCAGTTTATATAGGAAGTGTATCATGACCTCCAAAGAGAATACTATTTTGAATGTATTATACAAATGCAAAAATGTAAATAAATGAATTTGGCGCATAAAGGTCGAAGTGTCTCTGTTAGAGGCCGATGTTTCCAATGACTTATTCAAATCCAATCCAAACAAAGCTAAAAACAAAATCATGTTGTGGGATTGGATCAATACAGCCTCACAATGTTTGGAACGCAATCATTAAAAAAAATGTCCTACCGTAACCAAAAAACGAAGGGTTCCAGAATCCTATGCACGGTTCGGTTATTCCCTGATTTTAAATACAGGGATCTTTTTTATCCGGTTTAGATTCAATGTGTGGCACACCAAGGATGTTCTCACTAAATGGAAATGAATGCCTAGTTCTGAGAATATCGGTCGCTTTTGTAAACAACCTGAAATTCCTGAAACCCTGCATCGTCTAATAGCTGCTTCTCCCGCGCTTTTTCAATCTAGGATTGTTCATTTTAAGCATCATTTTGAAGCTTATAAGTTGTTGACAGCTACAAACTATTGGATCATGGTATATACTACCGATATGAACAAAGTAAGAATTGCTGTCATCAACTTTTTACTGTCACTTAATCTTAAAGATGACATCTCTGAATTGTAACAAGTTCATTTTAAAGCATGGGATATAATTTGTAAAAATCTTGAAATGTATAGGTAAGAATTGCTCCATTTTTTTCATTTTGATTTTAACTTTATGGTGTAATGAAATGGTTAAATTATTTAGATTTAAATGACAATTGTCAAAAATATTTTTCAGTTTTGATGTTAATAGTTAACCTTGTATGCTTGTAAATATATTGAAAAGTTGATTATCCACTAACAAAAACAAAACAAAAATTAAAAATTGTCCAGCAAAGCATTCAGGCCGGCAAGCTCCTCGGAGGAGGAGATGTCCAAGCCCCGCAGGACTACAGGACCGATTCACCGCGGCCAGTTCAGCGACGGGATGTTTTGGCACTGGAATGTTTGGGTGCGCCGCACACTTGCACAATGGCACCTTCCAGCGGGCATAGGAACATGCCTCTTGTAGCATTTCAAACTCGAAGGGTGCCAACACGTTGGTTAGCACAAGTTACACAATCGCCTCTGGGAGCTCAATAGATCCGTGCCATTCACCTGTGGGAGTTATTGGCAGCATCAGTGCTCATCCTGGCGACGGCCTGTGTCCAGATCTCCCGAGCAGCAGACTTGAGACGCGGACGAACAGAAACTGAATGCTGCAGTTGTGCTTTATGACGGATTCAGAACCTGGCAAAAATTGTCTCCCGAAAGCCAAATGCAGGGAAACAAAAATTCCATGCCGAGCGGCCCACAGGCGTCACACAATTACTGCAAACATACACAAAGTGCCTGCTTCATAGTTGCTCTCCCTGAGGTCTCCATTCCGGAGCAGGACATTTCTGTGCGGCGAGTTCTGTGTGGCGAGTTCGGCACGGGCTGCCGCAGGTCTCCATTTCAGAGCAGGCCATTTCTGTGCGGCCTGTTCGGCGCGGGTTGCCGCGCTGAAACGGCTGCGCCGAAATGGCCGCGCCGAAATGGCCTGCTCCGCTACAGGCCACCCTGCCCCCTTCTGCTCAACCAGCGGGACGGTTTAGGGGAGATGATCGGCAACGTCTTCACCGGTGTCTTCTCGATGAGTAGAAAAGACGATTCCCTCCGCAGGCAGGGAAACTCACGTCTTAGGGGCCGCCTCCTACGAACCCGCATCTGCAGCCTTTGCTAGGGATGCCACCACTCCTTCAAGGAACGATTTCGCCTGGTGAAACTAGGCCTTCACGATCTTGGGCGCGCTTGAGGCCTTCACCAGGGTGTGGGGGGTCAGCACCCCGCTCCCCCTTGGCTATCTCCAGCAGAATCGACCGGGACTTCTCCAGAAGTTTTCCCGGCTGGTCCGACTTCCTCTTCGTCACCAACCCCGAGCGTTGGCTCATGGTTGAAGGGGCCTGGGTTGCAGTTCCCGACCTGGCCGCCGAGGAGCTCGTCCCAACGGTGCTCCCGGCCTCGCGGTGCTTTGCCTTAATGTTGTGCCCCGGTCGCCGGGGTGCCCTCAAAGGTCTTAGAAGACCACTCTGATTTCCTCTTGCTGGGTGAGGCTCGGGGATCACCCGCAGCTGGGATTTTCGTCTGAAGCCAGTCGGAGAGCAGCTTCCGACGGTCCTTCATGGTGTGGGGCACCATATCATTGCAGAACGCACTGGTCTCCTCCACGTGCGTTTGAACGGTGTGCAAGTAGTAAAGGCACAGGGAGCGCCCATCGTCCAGGAAAAGGTTCCACATCCAGGGCAGATCCTGAACAGAGGCGCTGAGTGTCCTTTGTCTTCAGCCATGTCCACGCGGGGTAGGCCTCAAAGAATCTTCTGGAATCCTTCAACAAGGGAAATCAACAAAAAAAAGCAGCCTTGAGAGGTGTAGAAAGCTCCGGAAAACAGGTCCCCGTTAGTCGGATGATGGATCGATGGAGCTCGAGGCTTGAATGACCAGAAAAATCACAAAACGTAGTCAAAGCTCGAGAGCTATAGCACCACGACTTCCAACACTTGAACGTGTGGTAAAAATCTGAAGATGGCTGCCAGAGGAGGGGCTTAGGTAGATGGCAGTCATTGGCTGGGGGCAGTATGATGCACAGACCAGTGATTGGTTGTTAGGAGAAAGACAGTTCAGAAGTGAAAAACTGATTTTTTTCTTTACCAAGGATTCCCAGCCTGACTGGGAATATTCATGAGCTCGTGAATCCATGCCAGACCCCATGCTGGAGAACGCTACCTACAATTTGTTCTCACTAAATACCCACCCTTCAGATCTTAACGTTCCTCCAGCACCAACTCTGTGTTTTAAGCGCTTCACTAAACAGCGAGCTGGTGGCCGATCGCTTTCCTCAGCAAGCTCCCTCCTATGGAAGAGCCTCCCCCTTCCTCTTGAGCCAGATCTCCTAAAATTCAGGAAGCTCCTCAAGACATTTCTTTTCACCTACTCCTTCCCTTACTCTGTTAAATAACACAGTTGCTCAGATTGGCGACCAGGGCTCATGTGTCCTCCCAGGTCCTGGCCATCCACACCCAATCAACTACATGCTCCACTTCTCCCTGCACTGCCTTGGCACCCACTGGCCTATGTCACGCAGACCTCTACTTATTTTGGCAGCCGACCACTCCACCTATGCACTTACAGCTGCTCACTCCCTAGCATGTCCCTCTTGATACACCTAGAATTTACCCCCCTGCATCCCTCACCCCTTCTCTCCCTCTGCACTTGCACATTCTGAATGGTCACAAGGCCTAGTAGGTCCTCCTCTATTTTTCATTTTTGTGTTTGTTCTTCATTCCCAAGTCCCCTCCCTGTTGCCCTGTGGGCGCTTTGAAACTATTTATTTGTTGTATAAGCGCCTTACAAATACACAAAATTAATAAATAAAATTGGATACCTCGCCAGACAAGTCACAGTTGCGTCTGGAACTTCAATGGTCGCCAGGTCGTTCTACAAGTCGGCTACCTGACAAGTTTCAGCTTCGCCGCTTCAAGGGATCCTGCATGGGAAGGACTTCTTGAGAGACACCTGCTGTCGCATGTGTGTAGTGACTGTCGCTGGAACCTGCTTTCATCCATCTGGTAATGTTTCCTGAAGATGCGTGCATCGGTGTCTACTGCATTTCTTCATCAGACATGGTTGCACTCGGCTCCTGGACCCGCCCAGAATTCACCTTGCAGCAGCTGATCCATGGCATCTTCCACAGGAACCAACAGCGGGAAGACCTACCTCAAGCGACTCCGTCGACCGGCCTAGTTCCTTGGGAAAATCGGGGTCCCAGTGGTTAGTAATCGCAATAGTTCCACATCCACCTCAGTCTCCCCTGAAATAAACCTTTGAATAAGGAACAAGTTACTTACCTGTAACTGTTGTTCTCCAGCATGGGTCTAGCATCGATTCACATTCTCATGGATATTCCCCATCGTTAACGGGGAATCCTCAGTAAAGAAATAATCAGTTTAAGTTTCGTTTCTGAACTGTCTTTCTACTAACAACCAATCACTGGTCTCTGGGTCATACTGCTCCCAGCCAATGACTGCCCTCTAACTAAGCCCCTCCTCTGGCAGCCATCTTCAGATTTAGTAGCACATAAAGTGGCAGTAGGACCAAGAGAAGAGCTGCAGAAGGGTTTGCATGTGAATCCATGCCAGACCCATGCTGGAGAACAGTGTAGCTTGTTCCTTCTCAAGGATATGGGTCTGGCATGTATTCACATGCTCATGAAGAATACATAATAGTACACACATGGACAACGAGAGGTGGCAAGGCTCAACATTAAGCATCTCTTACCTCCTCACCAGGCTCACCTTCAAGAGAACAGGTTGCGCAGCACTGCTTGGCCAACCCTGGACTCCTCCCGGGAATCCCGGTCGACGCAGTAGAACTTCGTGAAGGTGTGCGTCGACCTCCAAGTAGCAGCCTTGCAGATGTGAATCAAGGCACACCAGACAGGAACGCATAGTTGCAGCGATCGCTCTGGTCAAATGGGCTCTCGGACAGCCAGGCAACGGTCAGTTTCCCAAGCGGTGACAATGGGTGATGCAGCCGGAGAACCTTCACAGGACCAAAAAAAAAAAAAAAAAAAAAAACAACAAAATCTAAAAGTTGTGACGTCTTCCAGAAACTTTGTGCGGTCCACATAGAACTTCAGCGCCCTAGCCACATCCAGCAGTGCAAAGTCCTCTCAGCCGGCAACGAAAGCGTCAGGAAGAATACAGGTAACACCAAGGGCTTGTTTAGAAGAAAATCCGACGGCACCATGGTCATGAAGGAGGGGTGCGTCCGCAGCACCACCCTCGTCTCATGGAATGTCAAATAAGGTGGTTTACAAGAGAGGGCCCTGGATCTCCCACTCGTCGTGCGGAGGTGATGGCCACAAGAAAATTTGTTTTCTACGAAAAAAACTTCAGTGGCGCCGAATGCATAGGCTTGCACGAGGAACCCATGAGCCTAGTCAGCACCACATTGAGCTCCCATGTCGGGGCCTTCACCGGCGGGAACAAGCGAAATAGTCCTTTGACAAACTCCTTGACCAAACAATGCGACCAGAAGGATGATCGTCTAGGAGATCTGGTGTAGCGGGAAATAGCCCAAATAGTCCAAAATGGACTTTGATGGAAGCATGGGCCAGTCCTGCCTTGGCCAACGACAACAAATACAGGAGCAACTGCGGAGCAGTGACCTGTAGAGCGTTGATCTTCTGAGTACAGCACCAAACAGCGAACCTCTTCCATTTGTGCCTGTAGGCTTGAGAGTAGATGAAGCTCTGGCCTTGGCAAGCACCTCCTTACAATTCGCTGGGAGATCATAGCCCCCAATCTATAGTGCTGCAGGCGCCAGGTCTTCAGGTTCAGCAATCCTAGGTTGTGGTGCAGAATCGCGCATCCTTCCCTGGCGAGATCTGCGTCCGCCGGAAGCTTGACTGGAGGGGACGCGGACATGTCCAGGGGGTCCAGGTACCATATCGGTCTCAGCCACACCGGTACGACGAGGATCATTCTGCACCGGGAGCGTCCGAGTTGATTGACTAGTCGAATAAGCAAAGGAGGGAATGCATACAGAAACCGGCTGTCCCAGGAAAGAGAATGCGTCCCCCATGCACCCCGGCTGGGGAAACCTGCTGGCAAACCTCTGGCACTTGGTGTTCCCCGCCATCACAAACAGATCAATCTGGGGATTGACCCATCTGCGAAACAGGTGATCCATTTGGTCCAGCAGAAGTTCCCACCAGTGGCATGAGCGCAGCTCCCTGCGGAGAGAGTCAGTGATGCTGTTCACTCTTGCTAGATGAAACGGGATGAGGAACATACCCTGGGCTACAGCCCAGTGCCAAAGGTCCTGCGCCTCTTTAGAGAGCGCCGGGGATCTGGTTCCACCCTGCTTCGAGATCTAGAACATCACTGTGGTGCTGTCTGTGAAGACTCTTACCACTTTGCCCTTGAGGGATGGAAGGATGGACTTGAGGGCCCAAACACTGCCTGCAGCTCCAACACGTTGATGTGGAACGACTTCTCCAGTAGTCACAGGCCTCTTGCATGAAGACTTCCAGAATATGCTCCCCATCCTTCCAGAGAGGCGTCCGTCGTGACTGCCTCCTGATGAGGTGGGGTCTGGAAATCCGCACCTGCGGACAGAGGTGCGTGCACTCCCCACCACTGTATCGCTACTCTCGTCGAGTGTAATCTGGTCCTCGAAGCACCCCGCCACTTGCATTCAGTGGGTTCGAGCAACTCCTGCAGGGGACGCATCCGTAGCCTGCACAGCCGAATGAGGTAAATGCATGACGATGACATGCTGTGTAGGGACTTGATGGACCTTAGCCTTGCGACCTTCAGAGCCAACAGCCGTTGTACCTTGGCCAGATGACCGCCATCCTCTCCTCGGACGGAGACGCCAGGCACAACACTGTTGAGTCGGGCTCCCAGAAACAGTGTGTCCTGCGATGGAGTCTAGCAGGACTTTGCAATGTTTATCGAGAAACCCAGCTCCGTCAGGGGTTGGACTGTCGGTGTGGCCGACGGTGATGTCCTTTCAGTTCGCCCCGATCAGCCAGTCGTCCAGGTATGAGTACAAATGGATCCCTCATAGGCGCAGCTGCACAGCCACCGCGGCAAGACACTTGGTGAACACTTGTGGCGTCGACTTCAACCCAAAGGGAAGGGCCTTGAACGGGTAATGTTGTCCTTGAACCACGAAGTGTAGGTACTTGCGTTGTCCGTTGTGTATGGGGGATGTGAATATGGGCATCTTCCAAGTCCAGAGACTACAGAAAATCCCCCTCTTCCAGCTGTCCAAGCACCTGCTGAAGGGTCACCATCCAAAACTTTTGGGACTTTATGTACTGGTTTAGATGGGAGGCCCAGAATGGGCCTCTAACCACCGATCTTCTTTCTGACGAGGAAGTAACTAGCGTACACTCCGGAGCCCCAGAGCTTCTCCGGGACAAGCTCAATCGTCCCCTTTTTTAAAATGGCCCCTACCTCCAGCAGCAGCTGAACACGTGGTTTTCCTGACAGGCCACTAGCGGTATCATTGGACACTTACGTATTAACTCTAGGGTGAGTCCGAGGGCGAGCGCGTCCGGGACCCAACGGTCGGTAGAGATGGCCTCCCGACAGGGTGCAGGGGTGGGGGCAGTCTTCACAGCCGGTTCAGTCTTGTTTTGACGCTGCAGCGCCGCCTTGGCGACGACGTCCACCTCCAGACTTGGCGTGGCCCCTGTAGGTCTCCTGGGCCGATGAGCGGGCGGGGGGGCTGACTGTAGGACGAGACACCTCCAAATCCTTTAGAGAACTTTGGGATTTCCCTCCGGAAGGCCGAAAGGACGGCCGTGGTTGCTGAAGCGTGCCCAGGGCACGAGCCGTCTCAGTGTCCGCTCTGATGGCCTGGAGAGACTCGTCCACAGTCTTTGAAAACAAATTGTCCCTGTTAAAGGGCACGTCCAACACCTTCGATTGAACATCCTGGTGGAAATTTGTGGCCCTCAGCCAGCCTCGCTGATGAAGGCAGACGTCGTTGCCCATTTGGTGGAATCCTGTGTCGGCAATGTACGTGGCTACTGTGATGCCGTGGTCCGAAGCCACCTCGGCTTCCTGTATAATCTCCAACGCCTCAGCCCGCTTGTCATCGGCAAGGAAGACCAGGAGGGGGGCCATATTGAACCACTAGTTCCCTGTCGTAACGTGCCACAATGGCAAAGGCATTAGCGGTCTAGATGGTCGTTGCCACCAAGATCACTCTTGCCTCATGGCATCCAACTACTTCCCCTCACCGTCCGGGGGTGTGTGGGGGGGGGGGGGGGGGAGGTGTGAAGAGGCCACCGACGAGGATCAGCCTGACTTCTTAGCCGCCACCAAAACCACAGAGTCTGGAGACAGCTGGGATCATAAACACTTAGGCGCAGAGTCCAGCACTCTGTACTACTTCTCATAACAATCCCTCTTTGCCGGAGCTGATGAAGGGTTCTTCATGAGGGACAAACTCTCGTCCCAAACGTCATCCAATAACGGGATTGAAAGTACTCTTCCTCTTTGCGTCCTTGTGCTGGTAAAGGAAACCCTCTTTCTTCCTCCCCTCAGGACAAGCTGCAACAGCTCTGAGTCCCTGGAGATCATGGTGTGGTAAAAGCCAATCTCGTCGGGCGGTGAAGATCTGGCTGGCGGAGATGGGAGATTCCCCCCGGCCGCCGTCATCCGTGTCAGTGCCAGTTGTCAATGTGTCCGGTCGCGTGTCATCCCTCGTGGAGGAGAGGGATGCGAGGGGTGAAAGGGGGTGGGGAACTCTCCTCTTGGGTGGTGGTTCCTCCGATGGCCTCGGAGCAGCGGGCGGGGCTGCCAGCACAAGAGGCATCCTTGCTCGGATTTCCGAGAACAGGGTATGCAGAGCCGTAAAAATGTCCACTGAGGTGGCTGCTGGGGTGGAGGCGACGGGGACCGGGGCGTTTGCGGCTTAGGCTGATCCGCTCCGTCACTGTTGCTCCTCATCAGGTCTCCTTGTCATCCCCCTCGTTGGGATCCCCCCACCTCCGTAGTGCATGCTCTCGATGCATCTCTCCTCCAGAAGGATCGGGAGGCTGGTGAGCTCTCCCTCAAAGGAAATGTCAATGCCCTGGAGGACTACCGTGCCCGTCCCCCTTCTCTGTGACCAGGGAGACTGTTTCGGTGAAATGATGGGCATCACCTTCTCCGGAGTCTTTTCGATGAGCTGGAATGAGGCCTCGATCCTGGCAGGCAAGGATACTCTCGCCTTAGGGGCCGTGCCCTGCGAATCCGCCCCGGCAGCCTTCGCGAGGGACACCGCTACGTCGATGGATGTGTCGGCCTTCGGTCTGCAGCACCTGGGTCTTCGTGGTCCTGGCAGAGTCTGCTGCCTTCACCTTAGGGGGAGGGTGGGAGCACTGCTGATGGTGAAGTCCTTTGACTTCTCCATCAGGCCGGACTGGGTCTTTTCCAAAAGCTAAACCGGATGGTCAGACTTCCTCTTCTTTGGAGAACTTGAGCGTTGGCTCAGGGTCGAAGGTGCTGGAGATGCTTAACTCGCACGGGCCACTGAGGAGCCTGTTGCAAAAGCGCTCCTGGAGGCAGTGGTCTTGCAGTGCTTGGCCTTATGTTGGGCCCCGGTGGTAGTGGCACCCTCAAAGGTCTTAGAAGACCGCTCAGCTTTCTTCTTCTGGGCAAGGGAGACACGCTGCCGGGTATCACCCAGAGCAGGGGCCTTGACCTTCAGCCACTCATTGAGGCACTTGCATCGGTCGGCCCGCGTGTGCAGCACCATCTCCCGACAAGCCACGCAGTCGTCCTCCACAGGCGACTGGACCGAATGTAGGCAGTAGAGGCACAGGGAATGTCCATCGTCTGAAAAGACGTTCTGTAGGTTGCAGCCGGGGCAACCTTGGAGAGGCGTCGAGTCCTCCTCCTCCTCCTCCTCCGCCATGACACGCGGTGTAGGTCTCGGAGAAGCTTCTGGAATCCTCCAAGAAGAAACTCGATGAAAATCCACCCTCGAGTGCCGCTGAAGAATCCGAAAACAAGTCCCTGTTAATCGGACGGTTGATCGGTGGAGCTTGAGGCTCAATTGACTGAAAAAAATAAGAGTACAAGTCTAAGAAAAATCGCAAAATGCAGGAAAGCTTGAGAGCTACAGCACAAGGACTCGCCACACGTAAACGTGCAGTAAAAATCTGAAGATGGCTGCCCAAGGAGGGGCATAGGTAGACGGCAGTCATTGGCTGGGGGCAGTATGACCCCAGAGACCAGTGATTGGTTGTTAGGAGAATGACAGTTCAGAATTAAACAAACTGATTTTTTCTTTACCGAGGATTCCCAGCCTGACTGGGAATATTCATGAGCATTTGAATCCATGCCAGACAATAAGCTGGAGAAACTGTTTAATCCCATTCCTTCGCTTTTTAAATCTTTTCAAGTGATCGAAGAAGAACAAGTTACTTCTTACCTTGTAACGTTCTTTCGACGGGATGTTCCTCCGACGTATTCCTCATCTAGATATCTCCTTCCAGCTCTGCTGGCCTCGGAAAATGTTTTCTCTCTAGAGGGCGCTGCGCGTCGACGTCCTCCGAGTCGATGTCCCTCGACAGCCGCCGTGTCGACGTCATCCTGCCTATAAAGGCCGCACGCAGCGTCCGTTGCTCAGTTCCGTTTTGTAGCCCACAATAATACTTTCTGGACTAAACTAATCACCCTGAAGGAGCGTAAGCTGCAACAACAAGGGAAGTAGAACTGCGGGGATGGATGGGAGGGTCGATGAGGAATACGTCGGAGGAACAACCCGTCGAAAGAACGTTACAAGGTAAGAAGTAACTTGTTCTTCGAAGGGATTGTGTCCTCCGACGTATTCCTCATCTTAGATAGGCTCCCATAGCAGTATTCTATTATTGGAGGAGGGAGTACTGACTTCACGCTGTCTTCTATTGATGAATAGAATGCAGTACAGCCCTTCCAAACCTAGTCTCTTGACTGGAGGAGGAATCCAAATTGTAAAAACGTGTAAAGGTATGGACAGACGACCATGTAGCGGCCGCACAGATGTCTTTAACCGGCACGCCTCTTTTGAGGGCCGATGAAGCTGCAATACCTCTGGTCGAATGAGCCCTAAGGTTTTGAGGGGGCTCTTTCCCTGCCAGTTTAGAACATTCCAGAATGGCTAGAATGATCCATCTGGAAATGGTCTGCTTAGTTATTGGTAAGCCCAGCTTGTGACCTGCGTAACCTACAAACAGCTGGTCTGCCTGTCTTATCCTGGCTAGTCTACTGATGTAAAAACTTAAAGCCCTTCTAGGGTCTAGCCTGTGTAACCTCTCTTCCTCTTTCCCCGGGTGAGGAGGAGGATAGAAAGATGGTAGGGTAATCTTCTGAGTGATATGGAATTCAGAAACCACCTTTGGGAGGAAATTAGGCTTCACTTGCAGGACAACTTTCTCTTTGTGAAATATTGTGTGAGGGGGTTTACAAGAAAGAGCTTGTAATTCACTCACCCTTCTAGCAGATGTAAGTGCTATTAATAAAACAGTTTTAAGGGTAAGGAATCTTAACGAACAAGAATGGAGTGGTTCGAAAGGTGTGCCCATCAGGAAAGTTAGTACTAAGTTTAAGTCCCATAGGGGAACTTGGAATGGTCTTGGGGGATAAACATTGGTTAGCCCCTTTAGAAACTGTATTACCAAGGGTAATTTGAAATAGGATGGTTCTTCCGCAGTGCGCTTAAAGATGGATAGCGCTGCGAGATAGCCCTTAATGGTGCCAACTTGAAGGCCTGAATTTGCCAAATATAGTAGGAAGGACAAAACCATTGGTGTACCACATGAAAAAGGGTTGATATTCTGTTCTCTACACCAGCTGCAAAATCTGTTCCAACGGCAGCGGTATAAAGACTTTGTTGCTGGCCTCCTTGCCGAAAGCAACACCTCCATAACATCATCAGGGAGGTCCCAATCCTTGTACCTCAGCCTTTCAGAAGCCAAGCGTAAAGGTTGAGGGTTTTGATGTCTGGATGGAGAACCTGACCTCCTTTCTGTGAGAGTAGGTTCTCTCTGAGTGGAAGTCGAATTGGAGGGCAGATGGACAAGTCTAGAAGGTCCGGATACCACATTCTCCTGGCCCAATCCGCGGCAATTAGGATCATGGTTCTCCGGAATCTTCTCAACCTCCTGATCATTTGAGGAATGACAGGGACCGATGGGAACGCGTACAGAAGCGGAAACTCCCAGTCCACTATGAACGCGTCTCCCAGATCTCCTCTCGGGGGAAATTCCCTTGAGCAGAACAGGTCGCATTTCCTGTTTAGGCTGGTGGCGAACAGATCTACCTGAGGGGTTCCTCAAAGGGCGAAGATCTCTTGAAGGACTTCCTGAGCTAGCTCCCACTCGTGGGAGACTGTGTTCTGCCTGCTCAGAGCGTCCGCTGTCAAGTTCTTCTCTCCGGCTAGGTGAACTGCCGATAGAGAGATTCCTTCTTGGATTGCCCAAAACCAGAGCTGCATCGCCTCTCTGCACAGGGGTAGTGATCCTACGCCTCCTCTTTTGTTGAGGTAATGCATGGCCACCGTGTTGTACGTCATTATCAGGACGTTCTTCCCTTGTACAGCTGGCAGGAACGCCTTCAGCGCAAGTCTGATGGCTCTCAGCTCTAACAGGTTGATATGTAATCTGGACTCCGATGGAGACCAACGACCGCTGATGGTCAAGCCGTTGGCGTGGGCTCCCCACCTCGTGAGTGAGGCATCCGTGACTACTGTTATCTCCGGCCAGGGTTGCCAAAACTGTTCTCCTTTCAGAATGTTCTCAGGACAGGCCCACCACTGAAGGTCTCGAGCTACTCTGTCGGGAACCTGAAGAAGATCGGTCATTCTCCCTGAGAATTGTGACCACTGAGTCCTCAGTGCCCACTGGAGGGATCTCATTCTCAGGCGAGCCTCTGGCACTAGGAAAATGCAGGATGCCATGAGGCCTAGCAACCTCAAAAAGTCGAAGGCTGGGAGACGTTGGGCATGTTGGAACTTGGTAACCATCTGTAGAATATCTTGAGCCCTCACCTCTGGTGGCGAGGCTTTTCCCAGGGAAGTGTCCAGGATCGCTCCTATGAACTGGAGTCTCTGCGATGGTATCATTTGTGACTTCTTTAAATTGAGGGAGAAGCCCAGTCTGTGAAGGAAGTGGCACACGTGATTTAGCTGGATCTGAGCTTGTTCCGAAGAAACAGCCCTGATCAACCAATCGTCCAGGTAGGGGTAGACGTGAATCCCTTCCCTCCTTAGACTTGCAGCCACTAACGACATTAACTTGGTGAAGACCCTCGGGCGGAGGTCAGCCCAAATGCCAGCACTCGAAATTGATAGTGAGAGTTGCCAATTGCGAACCTCAGGTATTTCCTGTGTTTGAGATGGATAGGCACATGGAAATAAGCATCCTGAAGGTCCAGAGATACCAACCAGTCCTGGAACTGAAGGGCCTGGAGGATCTGAGAAAGAGTGACCATCTTGAATTTGTCTTTTCTGAGGAATTTGTTCAATTCTCGCAAGTCCAAGATGGGTCTCAGTCCTCCGTCTTTCTTTGGAATGAGAAAGTAAGAGGAGTACCAGCCCTTGTTCCTCTCCGCTACAGGTACCGGTTCTATGGCACCTTTCTCTAGCAGGTCCAAAATTTCCTGCAAGAGGAGCGGATCTGGAGCTTTCTGAGAGCTGATCCCCGGTGGATGACTGAGGTATACGTAGGAAAGGCAGGCAGTAACCTTGGGCAACTGTTTCCAATGCCCAAGCATCTGACGTGATAGCCTGCCATACCGCCAGATGTTGAGTCAACCTGCCTCCTACAGGTGTCCTGTGAGGGAAGTCCTCAGAGTGGTTTTGGGGCGGCTGATGCAGATGCCGATGGTAAAGAGGCACCTGCTGTTGCTGCGGCTTTTGAATATCTACCCCGTCCACCTCGGGTAGTTCTTTGTCCCCTTTGAGCCGGTCGTCCTCTACCTCTTCCGAATGCGGAGTAGAAGCGAAAGGACTTGCCCCTCGCAGAGGTTCCTGTGGGACGAAAAGGAGTCTGGCGGATTGCAGCTCCTAGGGATTTTGCTGCTGCTTTTGAAGTTTGCAGTTTCTCTAAACTGTCATCCGCCTTTTTCCCGAACAAAGAAGAGCCATCGAATGGCATGTTCAAGAGCCTGGCTTGCACATCTGGGGCAAAACCGGACTCTCAACAAAGCGAATCTCCTGGTTGATGTACTTGCCGCCATTGCTCTGCTGATACTGTCAGCCGAATCAATGCCCGTCTGGAGGGATTCGCACATAGCGTCTTTACCGTCCTGTATAATATTCAGGAACGCATCCCTTTCTTCTCCCTCCGGGATGCAGTCAGCCGCTGTAGAAGCACACTCCCAAAGTGTATGGCTGAACCTAGCAAGGGTGCAAGTAGCATTAACAGATTTTAACGCCATGCTACATGCTGAAAAGACTTTCTTTGCCATAGCATCATATTTTTTATCGTCCCTGTCCTGTGGGACGGTAGGATAAGCCGTCTTGACATCGGTAGAGGATGCTGCCTGTACCACCAGACTTTCTGGGGATGGGTGTTTAGACAAAAACTCTGGGCTGTAGAAGATACCCTGTACTTTGTAGACAGTTTTTTTATTTACTGCTGGTACGACATCTGGGGTTTCCCAGTTTGTCATGATCTTCCTCTGAAGAGCTTTATGAAAAGGCACCACAGGATCCTCCTGTGGGCCTTTGTCAAGAATATCCGTGAGGTCATCTTGTTGGAAAGATTGTGAAGGTGCAGACCACCCCATGAACTCTGTGATCCTGGCCATTAAGGCTCAATAGGGGGTTTCAGCATGCTCCCCCGGGTCTGGCCTAGCAAACTCCACCTCAGGGGAAGTGTCTAACCCACTTGCCTCATGTAAGGAATCATGAAGATCCTTTATCCTGCCTTCTTCAGAGGAAAATTCCTCTCTAATTGGGGTTACAGGTCCCTGCAACTCAAATGTGTCTTCCTGTTCAGACAATTCACCCTCTTCCAAAATTGAGGACATAATTCTCAATTGTTCTGAACTCATAAAGGGAGTAAATCCCATATCCAAGGCAGAGGGTGCCGAACTTGTTATTATTGGCCTCGAAAACGTCGATGTCGTCGACGCCGAAGGCTTCGAGCGTGGCGTCGAAAACAAAGGCGGAGGCCTCGATGACCTCGATGACCTCGACAGAATTGGGATTCTACTCGACAATCTCGAAGCCATCGCCATCGGCGTCGACGGAACCTTCGAGGAAGGTTTGGAGGTCATAGTCCTACTCGAGGGTTCGAGACGCGCTCGAGAGGTTTCCTTCGCCGGGTACTGCGACTCGCGGCGTTTTTGACCTTCGGGTCTTTCGATCAGAGCATCGCTCTCGGCAGTCTTCGAGGGGGTCGAGGCCGCTTTCTCGAAGACGCTCATATTTTTGCGGAATTCCTCCCATTCAGCCCGGGATCTATGTTTCGTGGGGCAAGGGATTCTTTTTGGCTAAACAGAGGAAAAGGGAGACGGAGAAGGGGATCTTCGATGTCTCCTCTTCGAGTGCTTCGATCTCAAGGAGTGATGGGACCCACTCCGAGACCTGGAGCGCGAATGGTGACGAGGAGACGAGTGTCTCGACTTCGTCGACGAAGAAGAAGCTTTAAAAGTCTTACCTTTTTCCAGCTTCCCCCTACGCTCCTTCAGGGCCTTAGCTGTCATGGACATACAGTCCTCGCATTCCGAACAATGGTGTTCAGCTCCCAAACACCACAGACAAACTCTGAGGGTCAGTCAGCGACATCTTTTTCCCACAATCTCGGCATTTTTTGAAGCCGGATCGAGGAGTTGTCGGTTCCGACGAGGAAGCCATCGAGTACGGATCGCATAACTCGAGGTAAATAGGATTAATCTGACAAGAACTGAGCAACGGTATTCCGAGGCACTGAGTAAGCGCGGTAAAACGGAACTGAGCAACGGACGCTGCGCGCGGCCTTTATAAGCAGGATGACGTCGATACGGCGGCTGTCGAGGGACATCGACTCGGAGGACGTCGACGCGCAGCGCCCTCTAGAGAGAAAAATTTTTCCGAGGCCAGCAGAGCTGGAAGGAGATATCTAAGATGAGGAATACGTCGGAGGACACAATCCCTTCGAAAGTGTCTTACTTGTAATATTATTGAACATTTTTCACCACCATAAGAACCCTTTCATAACTGTGTCCCCTCTCCTGAGAAGAAGCTTTTGTGACAATTGGGCACAAAGCCCCATTCAACATAGGGATTGGACTTATAAAGTTAGTTTATCACCCTCACTCTTATGAAGGTTTATCTTACTGCATCATTACTGGACTTCATTTCAGGTGTTCAAGTGAATTAAGTGCATTTCTACAAACCTAAGGTGACTGTGTATACATTATTATTTATTATTTATGATAACTAAGTTCAGTGTGATATTACCTGCTTGTTTCAGTTCCCCAGTTTTTTTTGGGCCTATGGTTGAGTGTTTTTATAATTACCTGTCTAAGCAGAATTATGGTGTGCTTCACTGTGGGCTCTCATTGTGGACCCCTGAACCCATTCACCTCTCCTGAGACTAAGCACTTGCTTCTGGCGCCGCTGCACTATGTTCAGCATTACTGCATTTCAGATTACACTCCATGAGCGGGCCAACCTCTCTGCACTTACCCCAGGGCCCTGCCGTACTGATATCGTTTATTGCCCCCCACCCCACATCCTCCATCGCACATCTGTACGCATGCATGACCTAAAGGTACTAGGACTAGTAAGTTTGTCTGTCCTGTCTCCTCCACCCCCTTTTCTTGATTTCCCCCTCCCTAGCTTGGTCGCAACTGTAATACTTCATGCACTTGCCCTAGGAAAATTGCCATCAGGCCTAGACCACTAGTTTTTCTGTTAGATCATTCGGAAACTTCAAGGCCTAAGAATGATTACTGTACTCCCTTGTTCCCTCCCACCTTGAAGCGAATTGTTAGGAAGAATTCTCAGAAATGTGCTAATTCCTTCTACCTAAGAGCAACTTTGCTGGATTTTGAAGACTTGATTTTATTTTTTTACCTGGAGAGAGTGATACAATTTTTCACACTCTCACGTACTTTAATGTGATTTTTGTACACTGCGTTTCTTTTTGGTTGTGGAGTCTGACAAACTCCATAGGCATCATCCTTTACATTATATGACGCAGCACCTTCAGTGCAGTTACACAGGAAAGTCTTTCAGATTTCCCAAAGGTCTAAATACCTTCTCTGGGATAAACTACTCTTTCCCATAGCAGTAAGGTGAAATTGACTTTACTTACATTTGTAACTGTCTAGACCCAGCATACACTATCTTACAATAGGGTGCTGGGGGGGGGGGGGGGTTACTTAGTATCCCCTTTGTCTAGCTTCTCATCTAACATTTTTATGTTACCCTTTGTCCTCACTGAATGGCTGGTGGCAGTGGTTTACTTTTTACTACGATTATGGGATTTTACTGCGGGCTGCGTTCGCAGCCACGGTAAAGCACCCATGGGTGCCTTTTTTGTCAAAATGGGCCGGGTCTTCTTTTTTTACCATTTCTTTGTGGAAAGGTCCTTCTTGAGATTTAATCTGCGTGCCAAACCAGGTTTGGTCCCTTTGTTCATTTTGCCTTTAGCGGGATTGACGAGTGAAGTCCGCCTGTGGCTCCAGAGTGTCTGGGTGGGCAGGAAGCAAGGGAGGTGCCCGAAACTACCTGTGCTTAGTCTTCAAGGAGACAGGAATTCACTCTTAGGTGAATGGCTGGCTGGTTGTCCGGCAAGGTCAGCCACCCTGCTTGGTGAGTGACAGCTAGGCTGGAAAGAAAGGGAGCAAGCTGCATAAAAGGCTGAGCTTTTTGGCTTGGAAGGCAGAGTCGACCACTGGACGAACGAATCCGCAGAAGAAATTGAAGGACGCCTGATGCAACTCCTGGACCGTTGGCTTGCCCGGTGAAGCCCTGCTGGTGTGCTGAAATTCCAAATTCGCATCGACAGAGAAACCCCTGCAAGGACGACTCATCCCTTTGAGTTGGTGGGACCAATCAACTCCAAAGGTAAGCCACCTGAAGCCGGTCGAGTTTCCACTGCAGTCGCTGCTGGAACCGGATAGCCAGGGAGAGGAACAACAGTTTGTGTGTGTTGCTTTTAAGCTGGCCAAGAGCTAAAGGAAGATCCTTTGGACTCCCAGGAAGCAGGACTGACCAAGCCTGAGCCCCTTCAACAGAGCATAGGACCCCAAATGCAAGGAAAGCCCATCTCAACAGCCAGGAACCGCAGTATTGGTATTTCCGGTAAACGCGAAGAGCTGAAACACTGAGGTGCCACTTGTTTGAAGTTTGCTAGTTGCAAGTGGTGACCGTCCCATTGCAGTGCAGGAGTCCCCAGAAGTCCACTCTCTTGTCCCCACGACTGAGGCCCAGGAACAGTGAGATCTGCAGAGCTGCACAGGAACAGAAGTCATCTGCACTTTTTCTTCAACCTAAATGGTACTGTAAAGTCTAAGTGTAGGTCTTACCTCTTGTTGTATAGCCACTTGTCCTAGTAGGAGACTTTCTTTGTTGCATTTGTAGAGTTGCTATCAGCTTCTTTACTTCACAAGCCTAATCATCTTGTGGCCCTACTTTTATTTATCCTATTCTACCTAACATTGTGAAAATCTTTCTACTTACCTGCAAGAAGTGCTTCAGTTCACCTTGACTTTTGCCAACTTAAACATTGGCTGGCCTGGCTCCCTGAATGACTTCTCTCCTCTGCTTGTGTGTTTTGCCTTCCTTCCAGGAAAGGGTTAACTAGCTTTGCATTGGGAGGTTATTGAAAGTGCTTACCTGCTTAAGAATCCTTGTGCGAATACTTGTTTTACTTCGATCCCTCTTTTCTTTGACACTCTAAGAAAGTCTGAATGCAAACAGTGATATATTAATGTCCACAGAACCCTAGCAATTGATGTCACCCGAGGGTATAGGTAGTTTCTGGAAGGCATTCCAAATGGGTGTCTGATTTAGAAACCTAAGAGTGTGCATTTTTGAAGTGTATTTGTGTGTTGCTTAAGGTTGCTCCCGTCTGAAGGCGGCTTACTATACCTGACTGATCAATTGTTTTATCAAGAAACCTTGTGTGTAGGTTTATTTGAATATGTGTCACTGTGAATCTGTGCAACTCCCCACAGCTCACACTGACCTCATCATGAGATAAGCCTGGCTACTCGACCACACTACCAACCTGTGTAGTACAGACTTATACCAAAGGTTGGGTTCCTATTGCCAGGAGGTCAGGGTTCTTGTAGTGCACTCAAAGGGTACTGCATACAATCTTGCCTAACATGAATTGAAGCACACCACCTGTGTATAAGCGCAATATGAATGAGATACGTTACTCACCATAATCGTATTTCTGGTGCTTGTATCTGCTTAAAGTCACATGCTCTGCATAGTCATCTAGTGGAAGGTGGAGTATTACAAGATTTGTTTTCTAAACTCGAAGACGTCGACAGAGCGTGATTAGTAATACCATCCCTAATGTGACGTGTACTGTACCCATGGTCCTTCACACGTCGAGGTCCAACAGACTGTTTCTAACATGAGGTTGCATGAAGTATAGCGTCCGTACAGATGTAAAGCATAAACGGAGAACCCAGAAAAAATCTATGCATCTGCTACTCCAGTAGGGGAGTAAGGGTGGGCGCATGTGAATCTAAGCAGATACAAGCACGAGAAATACGATTACAGAGAGTAATGCATCCCTTCTGGAGCTTGAGGATCTGCTTAGTTCACATGCTCTGCATAGATTAGTAAGCAGTATCTGGAGAAAGAGGTGGGAAGTTAGAAGGTACAGAAACAAAGATGTTTTAGGAGCGCTATTCCCACCTGTGAATCTACTTTAGAATGTGTGTCAATGCAGTAATGTGTGAATGTACGGATGGAACCCCATGTAGCAGCATTGCATTTGGCCTCTAGAGGGACGTTTTCAATGAAAACTAAGGTAGCCCCTGTACCTCTGGCAGAGTGTACCCTTGCAGAAAAGGGTTAACCCTTTTTTGATAGGGAATAGCAGAGTTGTATGCATGTGACTATCCCTCTGGAGATGGCACGCTTTGATATTTGATCGCCTTCTCTACCAGGCGCTATGGAAACAAAGCTATGGTCTGTTTTCCTCAGCAGTTTTGTTTTGTTCACATAGAAGACCGCCCTCTGTACATCAAGTGTATGGAGGCTTCTTTCTGCAAAGTTTGATGGATTCTGAAAGAAAGTGGGAAGTTCTATGGACTGGTTTACATGGAACTTTGAAATTAACTTCGGTGAAAACCTAGGATGTGTTTGGAGGACAACCGTGTCCTTGTGTATGATGAACACTTGGTCTTGTATCGATTAAGCCTGTAGCTCACCGACTCGTCTGATGGAGGTGATAGCTACCAGGAATGCAGTATTATAGGTAAGAGAGCACAACATTGAGATTCCAACCCGGGGGAGAGTTGCAAATTAGGGCCCAGGGGGAATAGCCTCTTTACCTCTTCATTGAATGCCTTGATGACAGGGACTTTCCACCAGGACACCTGTTTTGTGAAATAGTGTAAGCCGATAGGGCCACCATATGTACCTTTAAGGAATTGAATACTAAGCCGGAGTCTGGTAAGTTAAGCATGTAGTGTAGAATGTTAGCTGGAGAACATTTGAATGTGTTTAGTGATTGTTATGTGCACCATATCACAAACCTTTTCCACTTATTAAATTAATAATGACTGGTGTTAGGTTATCATGCCTCTGAGGATATCCATAAACCTTTGTGGAAAGTTTAAGTGGCCAAACTCTAGGACTTCAGAAGCCAAGCTGCCAAGTTCACCGATTGTGGGCATGGGCGGAGGGATTGCCCCCTTGTGCCGAGTCAACATTTGTACGGGCATGGGAGCTTTATCGGGTCACACATCGCCAGTTTGAGCAAATACAGAAAACAAGGTTGTCTTGCCCACATAGGAGCAACAAGGATTAGGGTTACTTGTTACCGATTCATCCTGTGCACTATCCTGCTCAGGAGTGGTGCCGGGGTGGGAAATGTTTAAGCAAATTTCCCTGACTAGTTCATCCACAGGGCGTTCCCCTTAGACCCTGGCTGGCGAAACCTGGACGCAAAGTCCGGGCATTGAACTCTTAGCTTTGTGGCTAACAAGTCTAGCGACCCTGTTTATGTACCTATGCACCCCTTGCTGCTTACAGCACCCGTGACTCGCGTGGCCTACTACCTGCCTACATAATTAGCACCCTGCCTAAGCTCCTCCCATTGCCTGATCGTACTCATGCCTATACCCCCTCTAAATGGCACATGCACTCCAAAGTGCCAAGCGCATGCCTTACACTGACCTACTCGGTGTGTTATGCGCTCTTTGTCATAGTTTATAACCACACTCCGAGCCGCCTAAATTTTACGGCATTACTCCTGGGACTAGTACACCCACATTTCTTCTACTCCTAGCCAGTTCTGTACTTGATTCCTACTTTGTGGCGCCTGTACTCTGTGTCACACAATTTATCTGCTTTTAGCTTGTCCTTACCTGAATTAAAATTAGAAAGCGACTTGCAGCAATTGCTATGTTAACGTCATGTGCTATGTTACTGAAATCTCACTTAGTCTATCCCTCCGTGGACTGCCCTGCAGCACTCACTTGCAGTTGAAACCGCATATTCTTGCCCACTTAGCTGAAACTGCATTTAGCTGAAACTGCATATCTATGCCCATTTCGATGGAATTGCCTTCTGTTTTACATTACTGAAACAGCACTCCTGCTGTTGGTAGTGACAACTGCTTACTAGGCTACTTTAGAGAAACTGTACTCTAGCCCTCCTGCCACCTTAGTTCCCCCTGGTCCTAGACCATACAGCGACCTTACCCACCCATGGCTTCACTTGTGGGTCTGGCCACTATGCACAGGCATAACTTGCCCCCACTAGTCGATCCCGCCTATCTACCACCAATCCACAAGCTATTTGCGCTAGCTATTGTATCCACCTTCTACCTCACCCTCCACACAGCACCTGTGCATAACCACAACACTGCCCCATCAACCAACTTTCGCCACTACAATACCACCACTATGGCTAGTACCCCACCGCCTCCCGACTCAAATCCATACCTCAACAACCCCACCCTATGGATCCAATACTTTGCCACTAGACCCACTCTGAATCAACCTTGCTCAATCCCAGTGAGTAACTCTAGGCTTGGTTCCAGACTTACCCATGCTTCTCACCACCACATGACACCCACTCGTCAGAAAATACCCACAGCCAATTGCCAGGACTGTCACTTCTCCACCCACACCCACCCTTGCCAAGAACCCCGATATGAACACCATCAAAGGGGCATTAATTAATGCTAGATCCCTTACAGCCCATGCTCTAGATGTGGCCAATCTCATCCTAACTCATGACAGACTAAATCGCCATCACTGAAATTTGGCTCCATGCTGCCTCAAGGCCCCCACTCTCTCTAGCTATCCCCACAGAGTATAACATCATTAGCCACGACCGCAACACCAACCAATCTACAGGAGGTGGCATTGCCATCATCCACAAAAACTCTTTAAACTTCCGCCTCTCCACGGTGCATCAAATCTCCTCGGCAGAAGTGCTGACAGCTAAATTTGCTACTACCCCTAACCACCCCATTACACCTAGAATACAGGCCCCCAGGACCCCTATCCACCTTCGCTGAAGACTTATCCAACATTCTGTCAGACAATACTAAAATCAACTCTCAAATTATTATACTAGGCGATTTCAACTTGGGACTATCCGACTCTAATGACACAGCCGCCCTTGTGATTGACAATATGCTTACAGACTTGGGCTTTACTCAGCACATCAATAAACCTACACACTCCAAGGGCAGACTCCATGACTGGATAACTGACCTTAACTGCGAAATTAATGTGGAATCTAACCACTTGCGTTTGGACCGACCACCATTTAATCACCTTTAACTTCCCCACCAAAACCTTTAGCTCAACCTCAGACGTTGCACCTGCTATTCCCACGAGAAACAAGCGCGACATAACATGTGAAAAACTCCTCCCTCTCATCCTTGACCTCTCTGCAGCATTTGATCTCATAAATCACCAAATACTGTGTCGACACCTCAAACTAGCTGCCCACTTCTCGGTTAAAGCCACAGCCTGGATCAGTTGATTCCTGAACGGATAGATGCAGGTTTTTTTTCCCCCTTAGCAGCAGCCATACCCTCACCTGTCACTTGCGGGGTACAACAAGGATTGTGTGTCTCACCTACTTTGTACAATGTGTTTACAAAGCCACTATTTGATATTTTGGATTATCTCGGTGTCACATACACCAATTATGCTGACGACACCCAGATACTTATCCCGATCTCTGGAGAACACAACTGACTCTGTTAATGCCATTTACCAAGTCATCCAAGCCTGGATGGCGCAGCATGAACTTTGAATGACGAAAGGACAGAGCTCCTCATTCTCGGCTCCCACCAAAGACTCCTCAAACTTGACCCGGCGTTTAAATCTTTCAACATTGATGATAACACTATTAAAGTTTCCAAGGAGACAAAAACATTAGGGATCTACATCGACTCCACCCTATCCTTGGCTAGACAAACTAATGTAGTCTGCGCGGCTGCATACACCTACAAGCTGATCACAGCCAGTCGTCCCTTCTTATCACCAGCTAACTGCATCACACTTGCCAGGACACTTGTGCTGTCAAAAATCGATTTTGCAATGCCCTCTACTTGGGCACCAATCTTTGTAACCTTAACAAGTTACAAATTACCTAAAACAATGCCATCAGAGCCGCATTATACATCCCCAGGAACCAACATTCCGGCCGGCCCACCCCCGAAGGCACACACCCCAAGGCACTTCCTGTCCCGAGCCCCATCTACATTGCCTTCTTCTGCCAGAGGAGCAGGAGCTCCCTCGACTGCTGGAGCAGCACCCTGCCACCAGGAGGACCTGGGCATCATCCTGATGCAAGGTAGGCCTCTGGGCACTCGGCTCAATATATTGCAGCCTGTCTTGCACTGAACGTGCATCTCGACACGGATCCGCTTTTAATTCACTACAATTCCGACGCGTGTATCCTGATCTCCGGCACTGAGTCGGATTGCAGCTGTGACCTGCCACTGTGTGATTGATGGCCATCCTGATCTGGGCCACCATTGAAGCCCACGAGGTCTTGCCGCTCCAAGATGGCCGCTAGTGGTTTGTTTGGCCTTATTGCACTAACCAGCTCCTGGACTTATCCAGGACCAGCCTCCACGTGTGATTGGCTACCAGTTCCTTATCCTGCCAATCCCGTGCCGGAAGGCAACAAGCCGGCCCACCCCCGAAGGCACACACCCTAAGGCACTTCCTATCCCGAGCCTGTCCTGAGCGGACAGACCCAGGGCCAGGATCGCTGCCTGTTCGTCTCTTCATCCAGGCGGACCCACGCCACTGTCTGGACACGCTCTGCCTGGTAAGCCCCTTCAGGCTCGCTATTGTGACATTCCCCCTGCTGTGCCTAAGCCATCGCCTGATGAATCATACGCTCTAATGTGCTCCCGGGTCTACTGCTTAACGAGTATTCCGCCCTATTAAGCTTCACCGCATTTCACGCTGTAATTCATTATCATTCCAGTTGCTTCACCCATGAGCATGCTTTACCGCTCCTTCTCAACGCCTACAGGCGCTTTGATAACTACATTCGAGTCCTTGCCTCACCATTGTGCTCTTACACCAACATTACTGCCCCATCGCCACGCTTTATTAGTAATTCCACGGCATTGCACCCACATTGTTTAGCATACTCCTTTACTCGGGTGCGTTTAATCTCGCATCCCAATTACTGCTGCCTCTCAGATCATAGCATTTCATTTTGTATTGTGTGCTGCCTCTCAGCTCATAGCATTTCATTTTGTATTGTGTTCTGCCTCTCAGCTCATAGCATTTCATTTTGTATTGTGTGGTGCCTTTCAGCTCATAGCATTTCATTTTGTATTGCGTGCAGTTAACTCTGTATCACGATTACTGCTGCCACTCAGCTCACTGCATTTCATCTTGTATTGTGTGCTGTTAACTCCCTATCGCGATTACTGCTGCCTCTCCAATCATAGCATTTCATTTTGTATTGTATGCTGCCTCTCAGCTCATAGCATTTCATTTTGTATTGCGTGCAGTTAACTCCATATCACAACTACTGCTGCCTCTCAGCTCATTGCATGCCAGCACCGCCACAAGCTTAGAAACCTAAAATTGCCCGTTACTAGGACTTGTCCCAATACGGAATGAACCTATTGCATATTCTTTGCGTATTATGTTCAACCCATTGCTGCCACAACTGCCTGCTCTGCTCAATTTCTACCTCTGCAGAATCTTGACTTCCTAAGTGTCTCTTATCCAAATAGACTTTAAACAAACCCCACACCAAATCCACTTGCCTAGTGTTCCCTCAGGATCAACTCATGACATCCTAGTCCTTGCACTTAGAATGTCTAAAAGGCTTCAATTAGCAAACTGAACGTCTTCAACGTACATTGCCTTAGTCAGCTATACCCACTCTAAACCCCGACCGCATAGACAAGTATTGATATTTATGAGCCGTTTTCACCCATTTCTGAATCTGCCAGCCATTATTGCCAGTGAACATATTTAACTTGCCCAAACCGTGAAATCGATCAGCACTATTGCTCCAAACAAGTTAATTTGAGTTAGCCAACATCCATGATTCACGCCAGCTAAGTGAACTAAGTAGATACATTTTGTCGTTATTCCGCTAACCACCAGCTTTGAACTAACCAACCCCGTCCAATAATGTTAACACTTAACCTCCATAATGTTCCCGTTTTGTATAATGCCCCATTCCGTGCCATGCACAGGAGGGCACTTCACTGTGTTCAGAGAAGGCCTTGCGAGACTAGGCTGCCAGCGCCACCACCCTATTCCCTGCCCTACCCCATTCCTTCCATGCTTCCCCCCCATTATCCGCCACAAGTCCACCTAATAGTATAGCCAACACCAATATCACTAACCCAGATGCTCCTACCGTCCCTATCCAAAACTCATCACTATCCTCCCTCTGCATCAAGACCAACGACAAAACCATAACCTGACTGGCGCAGCCATGCATGCATTATCCGCTGCGTCAAAATTGGGTTCAAGGAGACAGCTAGACAATGCCCTCCCATCTGCAGCCACCTGTGCTAGTTGGGATTTGAGCAGCTCCGGGGCAGACTAAAGTAAAGCAGACATTTCTTCCCACTTGTGGCAGGTGTAACTAGCCAAGAGTGTTGCATTGTTCGCAATTCTGGTTCGATAGGCTGCAGAGGAGGCGACCTTTCTGCCCATGGCGTAAACCTTTTTGATCTCCTTATCGGGTGGAGCCTAAGAGGAAGCAAAGGGTGTGCCCACTCTCCTTCTGGTTGTAGTCATAACTAATGAGTCTGGTTTCAGTTTCCCTCTAACATATAATGGGTCTGAAGGTGCAGGTCTGAATAATTTCTTTACACGTGTGTTTACGGCCCGTGTAAGATTAGGGGCTTCTACAGATGGCTGTATTCTGCGCTGTACTGATTTCAGTAGCGGGATAAACTGGGCCATTGTCTTTTTGTCCCCAAGGATTTGTTCTGCAAAGTCCTTATTCTCCTGTACCTCCTGGGTGTCAATCTGAAAGTGCTCAGCCGCTTTGGCTAGTACTTCATTGAGGAGGGGTTAATTATCAATAGGAGAATCAACAACTGGAGTGTCTTGGTAAAGAGGAGACTCTATAGAGTACATATTGCCTTCTTGGTCAACCTCTTGGTCCTAGTCCATCCTCATACTAAGGGTCTGCTGTATCATCATCAAAATGAGAGTCAGTTGCCTCTACAAAGGAGAGATCATCTTCGTGGTCTGATTCTGGGTCATAGAGATCTATGAATATACTTTGTAAAGGAACATTAGTACGAGACCTCTTAGAAGGGGTTTGATTAGGTATAGCAGAGGCTTGGGAACCGGAGGGAGCCGAGGTGGGGGAGTGGAATTGAAACTCTGAAGGTAATCAGGGTTTTTCTCAGAACAATTGGCCATTAAGGTCATTCTTCTCATCACTCTGTCTATGTCCTGAGAAGATCATTCTTTGGAACTTGGGATAACCACAGGTTGAGGGGAAAGTCCCAAGTCCTCATCTGTGGGAGGTACTACTATAGATTTTTCCTTCTGAGATATAGGGCTAGATTCTCTAGGTTTCTCTATGTGCCTGGATTCCCAAGGTTTTTCCTTCTGATGGGTTTTACCCCTAGGAGGGCTCTTCTCCTTATGAGGAGTTTTAGAGGATTTTTTGTGATGTTTCTCTCCCCTCCCCCCCAGAGCCCAGAGGTGAGTTTAACTGCCTTTTTGGGACCTACTACTATATCGGATGCCGAGCGTCGATTTTTTCGGATGCAGGAATGGCTGGGGCTTCGTCCGCGGACGATCAACCTTCGGAGGGAGTTTTATGAGTGACACCCTTGCCGTCTTTCGACAGTTGGGCCCTGTCGTGTGGCGATCGAGCGAGATTGCCAAGAGGACCGGGACTCCACGGACCTTTTCCTGGGTGTCGTACACTGCCGATCACTCGGCCATGTGTCGAATCTTGACCTGGGCTTATGTGCTTAGTGGTGTGTGTCTTTGTAGCGCTACCGCCACCGGGTGTAGTTCCCACAACATGGCCGCCGGCCTATCCTACGGGGTCGGGGGCCTCCGCTTGGGTAGCTGTTGCTACCCTCTCAACCTCGCCGTCCCTGCCATTGCTAAAGGTGCCTTTTAGCTCCATGGCCTCGAGCTGCCTGGCGTAGTGGGCCCAGCGTTTCGTGGAGCGGTCATTTAACATATTTGGCTTGAAGAGCCTGCAGGCTCAGCAAGACGTTTTGGCGTGGTCTCTTCGGAGACACAAATTACAAACCAAGTGTTTGTCTACCCACAGGAATTTGCAATTACACTTGGGGCAGAATTTAAAAGGTGTATTTTCCATCATTACAGGCTATGGCAGCTGGGCGAACAAAGGGTAGGAAGGGGAGTATATACATCCTAAAATGGCCTACCTCCTCTCTCCCTACTGTCTGGGCAGAGGCCAGGGCGGCCTTCCAAGGCCGAACGGTCCGTCGCGGAACTCTTAGATGGGCAGTTTCTCAGTCTTCACTGGTGTGGTGTTTCGGAGGTCGGTGAAAGGATAGAAAGAAATATGATCGCTAATTGTAAATAGTCAATGGCTTTACGGCGAATGGAACTCATCCGTCTAGAATGGCAGAAACAAATCTGAAGGACTCCGAGACATGAGGGATCATGGGTACAGTGGACATCACACTAGGGATAGCATTATTGGCACGCCCTGTCGACTTCCCTTTTCGAAAACAACAACTGTAATACTCTGCAGCGTCCACTAGATGTCGGCGTATGCACAGCATGTGATCTAAGCAGATTCCACAAGCCTCAGAAAACATGTTATGTTACCCTTACTACATTTAATAGCTGGTGGCAGTGGTTTAATGTTCCTACCTACGAGTGAACAGTTACTAAACTTCTTACTTACCTTGGATGTGTGATGCCCTAGTCTTAAAAGTATGGTTAACATCTTTCTTTCCTTAGAAACCGTTTAGCCATTCGAATAGAAAGTAGATGTGACAGTATATTACTCACCTGTGATTAGGTTGTGCCTCTTCTCAAAAGTAATGTGTTGGTTTCACCAGAAAATTCCTGTTAGGATCATTGTAGGAGTGTCCCCCCAACTGGGTCTTGTTTCCCCCGACTTGCTGTTAGCCTGTCCAGAATAAGTCTGTATTAGGTTGTTGCCTATCTAGAATAACTGAGACATTCAGTCAAGTGTAACATTGGGATTTGTTTTTCATGTGCTGTTGTTGACAGACTCCCAGAGAATATTTGGTTCCAACAGTCCCTCATAAATCATACATAAATTACTTGAAAAGCTGGGAAGGATCTAACCTGGATTTCATTGTGAGGTAAAAAAAGGTTAAAAAAAAGTCTATGGGTTTTTCTTACCTTGAGTTAGATGTGTGCCACTCCAAAAATAAATTACAAGAGTTACTGCTCATCTCAATCTGTGTTTCACTGATCTCAAAAGCACCTGTAATTGGTTTTACTCACTTAGCATAACTGTTATCACAAAAGTAGTTATAGGTCTTTACTGTACCTGGAATAGGTGTTCCACTATTTACAAAACTTATATCGTCCATCTGACAGATTATGTGATTTGTTACAGAGAGTCATTGTACAACTGGTAGGGTCGACTGCCCTGGCATTACTGAATATAATTGTTAAAGTAACCAATGGTTTTCATTCCGCAAGAATAGGTGTGATCTACACTGAATGTGTATGAAAATGTTTTGACTTCCCTAGAACTGTTCGGTGTTCCAAATAAGGTTTTTGCTTTTGTCTGTAAACCTTCAAGCATAGTATTGTTTTGATAATTGTGATTACATATAAGGTGTGATAGCACATATACCTGTAGATTTATGTGGGCCTACCTGTATTTAAATAAATCCATTATTTAAACAATACATAGTATTTCAGTGTTTCTTTAGACCATTGGTATTACAATAACATCTGTACCGATTCTATAGCCCTCTCTCCCTCCTAAAATAAGCCTGGCTGCTCTGTCTAATCTACCATGAACTCAGGTGGTAAAGTCTTATTCTAAGAGTGGAGCCTGTGTACTGCCTCAGTGGTATTGTTTTACTAAGCCCTTAGTTGGGCTTCAGAAAGACTGTCCTAACAGTGAGGAAACTGAGGCTTTATCCCCAGTCCCGCATGGAGCTCAACAGTGTGAGAGTCTGCAGTGGGGTGTGTCTTTAGCGTGTTTATGCATGTGTGCCGTGGCCGCCGGGTGTCTTCTCCATCACAGGTTCTCGTAGTCGGGGGCCTACACTTGGGGTCCGGACAGATCCTGATCACCCTTGGCGTCACTCATGACTCCGTAACTGCCCTCGCTGAAGTCTTCTGCAAGGTCTATGGAACCCTCCTAAATAACACCAACTTGCCAAGCTGCCTGCCACGTGCCGGCGACATGTTGCTCGGCTCGCTGGGCCCAGCCTCCTCCAAGACTCTTGCGTGTGGATCACAAGGCCTACCCTGCTCCTCTGTCCTATGCCCGGTATGTGTGACACCCTCGACCCGGGGATCAGTAGAGATGCGTTTAGGTGCCCCCTCGGACATATTGCCGGTACAAGGCCAGAGCCCCACAGATGACAATCCGGTACAAGAACCTTCTGCTCCATCAACACTGCCACTGGGAGGATCCAAGGATCTCTCGTCCAGAAGGCCAGTAGCTGCAGCAGCCTCGGTGCACGTGCTGGTACAAGGACCTGAGAGATCCCTCCCGCAAAGGAGTTTCCTTGGGAAGGACTCTCGTTTGCAAGGTGCGATGGAAATAGCGGCCCTACCTTAGGCCTGGCTCGTGTTTCACAAAGTTCTTGAGGTCCTCTGGAGTGGACTTCTGGAAGAGCTCCCTCCACCTGGCTAGTATGTTCTACAGCGCTTTCCATGACAGCGAGCCACACACTGTACAAGCTTGCCATTGTGGTCTGGGCCAAGGCAACGTAGGCAGAGGGTGCCGGGGTCTGAAGTTGGAAGAGCCCGTTGCAGGATGGACACTTGTGGAAGTCACCATGCGCCGGGAGAGGATCGTGACGCCCGAGGACCGAGTACCTGAATGATGAAAAGAAAAAGAGAAGAGAAGTAGTATCCGTGCGTGGAATTACATGGCCAAAGCCAAATTCAGGAGCGCTGGTGAATTCGGCACGTTCCTGTCGATGCGGAAAAGCGGACTTAGGTGTGGCACTGGAGGGTGGAGTCAGAGGAGCACATGCTCCCCGGGCCGCACCCCCGCGCCTCCAAATTTAAAGGGGAAGAAGATTTTTTTCTGGTAAAAAAGGTTCAGTCTCCCGTCCCTTGGAACCGACGCCCATGAACTATGGAGGAAAGGGGACGGGATGTAAAAGTACTCCTGGCATAGGGACCCAACCTTGGGTAAAAGTCTGAACTACACAGGTTGGTAGTGTGGCTAAGCAGCCAGGCTGATCTCAAAAGGGGTCAATGTGAGCAGGAAGCTTGCGACACAGTTTCACAAAACAGTAATCCAAATAAACACATACTCAAGGTTTTTTGATAAAAAAAAAATATTCATTTATTTCAGTTATATAAGCCTTCTTCAGAAAGAGTAAAATATGTAACACTTGAATATACTTCAAAACACATGGTTTCTCTATATCAGATACCCATTGGGGATGGCACACAGACAATTCCTACACCCTCAGTTGAATTAAATAGCTAGGACACCGTGGTCATGGATTCATCACTGGTACATTTACAGTAATACTGAGATTGGTGCAAAAGATGGAATAGATGAATAGAACAAAGGTTAACAAGTACTTTTAAAGACCTTCAAAGGCTGAGTATATTAACCCTTTCCTGTGGGAAAGGCCAAAGCACAAAGTCTGAGGTAAAGAGGAGTCTCTCAGGGAGCCAGGACAGCAAATGTTAATTGCAAAATGTCAAGGGGAGCTGAAGATCTTTGCAGGTAGGTAAAAAGTCTTGCACAATGTTTTTAGAAATGAAAAGTAAAACACTTGAAGGGCGCAAGCTGGGAGGCTTCTGAGGGGCAAAGCTTTTGCAACTCTACAAGGTAACCAAGACAGGTCTCAACTGAGAGCAGGTAAGGCTACACAACACGAGGTAAGTTCTCTTAGACTTTACAGTACCTCTGGTTAGAAGAAATGGTTCCAGCTGGCTTCTGTTCCTGTACAGCTCTGCAGATCCTGTTCCTGAGCCTCAGTCATGGGGACAAAAGGGAGGTTGTCTGGGGACTCCTGCTCTGCAATGGGAAGGTCAGCGGCAGCAATGAGCAAACTTCAGTACAGCACAGCAGCAGGGCTTCACTGGGCAAACATCTTTGGTTCCTTCGTCCAGTGATCGACTGCCTTCCAAGCCAAAAAGCCTCCCCTTTTAGGCAGGTTTCTCCCATTCATTCCAGCCTAGCTGTCACTAACACAGCAGGGTGGCTGTCCTTGCTGGACAGCCAGCTGGCCAATCACCTTTGGGTGCATTCCTGTAAGCAAGGGGATTGAGCAGAGCAAGTTTCGGGCATCTCCCTCACTTCCTGCCCCTGCCAGACATGCTGGAGCCAGAGGCGGGTTTCACTAGTGAATCCAGCTAAAGACAAAACAAAGGGACCTAACCTGGTTTGGCGCGCAAAGTAAATCTCAAGAAGGACCTTTCAGACAAGAAATAGCAAAAAAAAAAAAGATTAGGGCCATTTTGACAAAATGGGCAACCATGGGTGCCTTACCATGGCTGCCTTACTATGGCTGCGAACGCAGTCTGTGGGGAAAAGCACAGTGGTAGTAAAATGTGAACCCCCTCCCCCACTCCATACAATGTTGGAGGCAAATCTCTGCAGTTTATCAAAGCATGCTCTGCCCGGCCATAATGGGATATTACTATATAGGTGTAATAGCTTGGGAACCACGACCATCTTGAGCAGGGCTATACAACCATACATTGATATTGGGAGCTAGTCCCAGAGGGATGATTTGGTCTAATGGTGTAATGTAAGGGTCGTAATTGGTATTATATACCGTAGCCCTATCGGTGGCCACCACGATTCCAAGATATCAGGCTGAGTCTGGGGACCAGCGGAAATGCTTTGTGACGTCAAATGTTGTGGCACCCGGCGTCAAGAGGATGATTTCAGACTTTGGTTGACTCTGTATCCCGAGAATTACTTTTTTTATTTTTATTTTTTTTATTTTTTTTATTTGTTTTGGTTTAAAATGAAAAAAAAACTTTACAAAACCTCAATACTACAAAAAAAGCAATACAAAAGACAATGTAAAAATAGAAAATGAGAAGCTAGGAATAACCAGGAATGACCAGGGGAAACACAAGCTGAGGCTGTATCCCGAGAATTACGCAAATTCTGTTAGGTCCTGCATTACCGGGATTAAATTGGCTCAGGGTTTATGTATAGCAAGTTGTCGTCCGCGTAGAGCGAGATGAATTGAGGGGGGCCAGGGATCCGCATACCCTGACATGAGTGTCAGCGTCATAGATATGCCGCCATACCTTCTATAGTAAGTGCGAAAATGCGGCTGGAAAGGTGGCAACCTTGGCATGTACCTCTGTGTAGGGTGAGACCAGAGGATAGAGTATGGTTGGTTCTTATCCTGGCTTTGTGTTCTTTGTACAACACCCGAATAAAGCTCAGGAAGCATGGTCCAAACCCCATTCGGTTCAGTATGGCATGCATATATCCCCAGGACACAGAATCAAAAGCTTTTTCAGCTTCGAGGGAAATCGCCACTGCCTTAGCCTTGGGGTCTAGTTGCAATATTATTGCAAAGAGTCTATGCAGCTTTAAGGAGGTGGATCTCGTAGGGATGAATCATGACCGGTCAGGATGTATGTTTGTTCATGTGTGGGAGCAGTCTATTTGCTATGACTTTTGCATATATTTTGGTGTCCGTGTTGATTAAAGACAGTGGACGATAAGATTTGGGGTTTTGCGGGAGTTTGTGTGTTAGGGAAAATTCTCAGAAATGTGTTAATTCCCTTCTACCTTAAAGACCCCTAACTTTTTTTTTGCTTGACTTTAGGACTTTTTTTTTACACCTCATGTAATTTTAATGCGAGTTATCCTGTGTTTCTTTTGACTTTGGATTTAGACAACCTCCATAGGCAGCATCTTTACATTGTCACTCAGCACCATCCCATCAGTGCAGTGGCACAAGGAAGTCTTAGATTTCCCAAGGGTTTAAATACCTTCTCTGGAATAAACTACTGTTTTCCAGAGCAGTAAAGTGAAATATACTTTATTACATTTGTAACTTTCTAGACCCAGAACACACAATCTTACAATAGGGTGCTGGAGGGGTTACCTAGTATTCCCTTTGTCTAGCTTCTAATGTAACAAATGTACGTTACCCTTGCCTCACTGAATGGCTGGTGGCAGTGGTTTCGTTTTAACTACCGTTGTGTGCATTTATCGCAGGCTGCGTTCGCAGCTGCAGTAAAGCACTGAAGGGTGCCATTTCTGTCAAAATGGCTCTGGTCTTTGTGGAAAGGTCCTTCTTGAGATTTATTCTTCGCGCCAAACCAGGTTTGGTCCCATTGTAGCTTTGCCTTTGACGGCATTCACAAGTGAAGCCCGCCTTTGGCTACAGGGTGTCTGGAGTGGGCAGGAAATGAGTGAGGTGCCCGAAACTCTGTGTGCTTAGTCTCCTAGGAGACACAAATGCACTCTGTGGTGATTGGCCGGCTGACTGTCCGGCAAGAACAGCCACCCTGCTGCGTGACTGACAGCTAGGCTGGAATGAATGGGAGAGAACTGAATAAAAGGCAAGGCTTTTGACTTGGAAGGCAGAGTCGACCACTGGACGAAGGAACCAAAGATGTTTGCCCAGTGAAGCCCCTCTGCTGTGCTGAAACTCCAAATTCGTATCGACCGAGAAGCCCCTGCAAGGACGACTTCTCCCCTTGAGTTGGTGGGACCAATCAACTCCAAAGTAAGCCACCAGGTCATCCTTCTCGCCGCTGGATGAATTTCCTGCTGGAAACCATAGAGCCAGGGAGAGGAACACCAGATTATGTGCGTTGCTTTTAAGCTGGCCTATAGCTCCAGGAAGATCCTATGGACTCCCAGGAAGCAGGACAGACCGAGCCTGAACCCCCACAACAGAGTGCGGGACCCCAGAAGCAATTAAAGCACATCGACAGCCAGGAACCGCGGTGTTGCTATTTGCGGCAGACGCAAGGAGCTGAAACACTGAACAGCCACTGATTTGAAGATTGCCGGTTGCGAGCGGTGACCGTCCCATTGCAGTGCAGGAGTTCCCCCGAAGTCCTCCCTCTTGTTCCCACGACTGAGGCCCAGGAACAGTGAGATCTGCAGAGCTGCACAGGAACAGAAGTTATCTGCTGCACTTTTTCTTCAATTCAAAGGTTATTTGCCTGCTTAAGAATATTTGCGGTTATTAGGGAGAATTCTCATTCTATGGCTAATTTCCCTTACCTATAGAGTCCCCTAGCAGGTTTGCTGGATTTGAAGGGTTTGTTTCTTTTTACCTGCTAAGAGTGAGACTCATTTTCCCACTCTTAGGCATTTTTGCTATGTGTGTTCTAGGCTATTTTTGTGTTTAATGCCTATGGGATCTTGCTCAACCCCATAGGAACCATCTTTATTCACATGTGTTACACAGCACCCTCAGTGCAGTGACACAGGGGTGTCGTAGCGTCCCCCAAACAGACTCCATACCCTGGGACTGACTACTGTCTCTCAGGGCATGTAAAGTCCCCATTGTCTTTACTAGTCAAATCCTATGAACTAAACCAGTACAACCCATCTTACTATGGAGGTACTGGAAGGGGTTAATAGTTTTCCCCCCCATGTTCATTTTCGAGACGGTACTGTACAGTCCCTCTCTCAAAAGTTTCTGGCTGGTGGCATTGGTTACTACCATAAATATTAAACCTCAAATATTTCCCTATGGGATTTTCCCATTGTTCGAGGCTACCACTTTTTCTGACAGCCTCTAACATACCGCCGGTGTATTTAAATATTAACTTTACTCTGGTAGGTTTTTATTGACAGAACTTTAATATAACTTCTTTCTCGTGTCTTCCTCTAAACTCCTAACCCAGGTCGGGGATCCTTTATCCGTCCTTTTGCCTGGCTTCTGCCGAGAAGCCCTCCTTTCGGCGCCACTGAGTCTGCGATGGGTCCATTGTGTGGGAGGGGGGAGTAGGACCCCTGGACAGGGTTGCCACAGCAACCCATGTCGCACTATCCTGATAGGCTGGAGGGTCTCCCGCCAATGATGACCACTCCACTGTGTGAGTGACAGCTAGGCGGTATGAATGGGGATCTTTTTGCATAAAAGCAGGGTCTTGCGGAGTGGAAGAGCAAGACATAGCCACTGGAACTAAGAAGCCGAAGAGGAGAGAAGCCAAAGACATCTGCAACGACTGAACACCTGTGAAGCCCTGCTGCAGCGTCTCACCACTTTTCTCCACACGACGAGAGAAGATCTTCACCTGCAAGAGCCTTCTTCCCTTGAACTGGTGGGGCCAACTAGTTTGCCAATCGCCTTCCGGACCTGCCTTGGTCGAATCTCCTGTACTCGGAGGCCGGATAGCCAGGCACCAGTCCACCCGGACCACAATTTAAAGGGCGTACCTTTTATTCGTCGGGCAGCACCGCGGCTGGTTTAATCCCTGGGTAGTGCAGTAACTCAAACCTTCCTCCACGACAAGAGCCTCTCTTCCTCTGCTGGATCACCCAAACTGCAGGAACTACCAGGAACAACCGCCACCGCAAGAGTCACTTCTCCATTTTAAGGTACATTGTTCAGCCAGGCCGCCCTTTCTTCGCGGTAGCACTAAAGGTGTTTCAAATCCTTTACCTGCCTGTTGGGTTGGCCGCCCCTCTCTCTTAACATTGTCTTTTCAACGTCTGCATCCACCTTTTCCACTTCGTTAACCAGAGACTTGACTGCAGCTACAAGAACATTTTTGCTCCTGGGCCCTTGCCCTGTACCAACTGACTTGAACTGTGTGGTGCACCTATTACTTTTAACTACCCTTTCCGTCCCATTTTTAAACCTTGTGAAATGCCATTTTGCTCCCTTTTCATTTAAGTATTGCTTATACTGATGCACTGCCTTGCTTAAACTGGTTCACAAACTGATGGGAAGTGTTGCTAGGGGGTGTAAGAACCTATTTCTATACAACTTCTGCTTTCCCTCCCTTGTGAGGAATGGTTAGATCATCCCTGGTGTATTGTTGTTACTGTGCTGTTTTGCTCAGTTTTCACTCTGGTTCACTTGGTCTACAATTTAACATGGGAGTGTGTATATTTTCCTTTGACTTAATTTAACTTGCTTGATGACTGATACATGTGTTTTATTAGAAGTGTTATATATATATATATATATATATATATTAAATACAAAGCTTTGGTCAGTGTTTCCTTGTTCCATAGTCTAGTGGGCCTATTGTGAAAACCATGAATACTGCTCATCTCCTTTTTGAGATAAGACTGACTGCTCAGCCACAGCTACCAACTAAATCTTTGTGGTACAGACTGATACCAAAGGGGATTTATTGCTCTCACCTGTAGTCCTAATCTTGGGTAGTGCTCCCTAAGGGAACTGCACAGGATTCTGCCTAACAGCTGTCTCTTGTTGTTCTAATAATATTTTCCTTTTACCAACTTATAACAGTAATCTTCACTGAGGGCACATTTCTGTCGCCGCAACAGGCTCGGGACAAGGGAAGCGGCAACGCCCTAGACATGTTCATCTATTTTAGGCTATGTCATGCCCTCCAAACCAGCCTTGCTACTTTCCCACGACAACCACCCACATGGCAACTCCTCCACAGGGTGATACAATCTCAAGGTGAAGGACGACTGGTCTCCAAAATCTACAAGTCACTCCTGACCGAAACGACACTGCCACCCGCAAACCCCAGAAGGAGTTGGGAGAAAACCCTAGACACCACGATAGCAGACGACGACTGGGACTACATTTTGCGACTCACCCAGAAAGTAGCTATCAATACAAGATACAAACAAATCCACTTCAATTACCACCATTAAGTGTACCATACACCAGCAAAACTCCACGCACAATGCCCAACAATATTGGCACCATGCAGCCGCTGCAGGGCCTCAGATGCAGATTTCATGCATCTAGCATGGTGATGGCCAAGCACCTCTTTGTTTAGGAGTCTGGTACTTGAGAAAATCTCAGCAATTATTGGGACGCAACTAGAACCCAAACCCATTTTGGCACTCCTAGGCCTAACCAAGCACCTGCCAGAAACCGAACGGAGACTGGCAAACCTGCTAGTCCTAGCACGTAGGAGGATCGCAATCAACTGGGGGCGCGGGTCTCCGCCAAGCCTACAGTGCTGGCTAAATGATGTGACCTACTGCCAGGATGTAGAAACGTGCTTCATAAAGACACTACCTCTGCATGCCCGCCCCCCGGACATCTGGGGATCCTACATATATCTGATATCCACCGCAGACACATCCTCTTCACAGACTTCGTCCCCAGTTTCAAACCAGCGCTCTACTCCACATTGAGAAAAGACTAATTGGAATGTGTGATCCTGGTCGTCGCCCAGACTTCCTGGTTTGGATTTAGCTGCAGAGGGGAGGAGTGGTGGGGAGGGAGGTGAGTGTTTTGGGAACTTCACTCCGGCCGGTGCATGGCCTGTTTGTTATGTCATGTAAAAAACAGTAAGATATTAATGTCCCCAGCATCGTAGTTATTGAAGTCACCTTAGTGTGTAGGTTGTGTCTGTGGGCCATCCCAAAAGGGTCTTTACTGATTTAGAAACTAAGAGTGTACAGTATTGAAGTGTATTTGTGTATTACTATTAAATTGCTCCCTTCTGAAGAAGGCTTATTCTAACTGACTGATAAAATAATTGTTTATTCAAGAAACCTTGCGTGTAAGAGTTTATTTGAATATTTGACCCCTCTTGAGATAAGCCTGGCTGCTCCAAACGCTACCAAAACTGTGTAGTACTAGCTTATACCAAAGGTTGGGTTTCCTATACCTGTAGTCAGAGTTGTCTGTAATGTTCCCAGAGGGTACTGCATACAAACTTTGCCCAACAGAGACAGGTGGGCTGGCGGCCTTGAATTTTAAGCTATATTACAATGCGGTGCAGGCTCACTTCGCCAAATACTGGTTTCATGATACGGAAGACTAGGCCCACATACAAGTGGAGAAGTTTGCTGCAGCCCCCATTGACATACGGTCCACAATATTTACTAAGAAACAAGGAGATGTGGGTGGGATAGACCCATGTGGCCTGTACAACACGAGCCTGGGCTGCACTGTATCGGCGGGTGGGATGTACAAACCCATACTGGCCCGCCTCTCCTCTATAGCACTACCCAGAAATCGCCCCCACATTGGACACCATGATGCAGAGGAGCTTTTACCCTGGGAAAGAACTGGCATTGGTTTACCTGTTTATGACTGAGGAATTGGTAAAACAAGAAGTGCAGGGGATGTTTGCCCCAGGGCTCACAGTAACGTTGCAATATCATCGCATGAAGGCAGTATTGCAGGCACAGATGGCCATCTTTCCCAGCAGAGCCACCCCACCCATTTATACTCCATGTCATGGAGCATGAGGGGTTTGGAGGAAATCTGTAGGCTATACAACATGGTTCAGTCCGATACCCTCTCTCAAAATATGATGAAATCCAAATGGGCAAGAGACTTTGACACACAATGGGCCAGGTACTGCCAGCATACCAAATCCATTTCCCTTCATGCTAACTTAAGGTTAGTTCAATTCAAATTCCTGAACCACCTACACATCACCCCAGGAAAAGTTACGAGAATTGAACACTCCAAACAATCCCTGTGCCCCAAATGCAAACTCACAAAGGCCAACTCCATACATATGTATTAGTTATTCCCACCTATTCGGCCATTCTGGGAGGAAGTGGCCTCCAAGCTTAGCGGAATGCTCGACATCCAAATCCCTGCAACACTGCTGAAATACCTGCTGGGGGACGTAGTGAAAGTACCCATCAAAAAGCGTAGACTCGTCTCTGTGGCAAGTGCAGTAGTCAATTGCAACATCCTCAGACATTGGAAGGCGAGAACCGCACCCATAATACAGACGTGGTTAAGGGACCTGATAAATGTGTACGAATGTGAAGAAAGTTATGCAATTGGAGTGGCACACACGTGCCGACCAAAAGACGTATGGGCCCCGCTCAGCCGATACCCGACACCAAGCGCAGGGAAGCCGGACCAGAGGAGGCTCCCAAAAATTCTGGGGCAGCCAGTATGCTATAGCCAGGACTTAGATCTGCAAAGGGCTTTTGTTATGGGCAAAGTACTGTGACATATGCAAAATGTATTACTGTACTGTGAGTCAGCAAAAAATAAAGTTTTTAAACGAAATATATGGGAGTGTTTTAACTGTTGAAAAATTGTATATAAATGTCAACTTGTATGGTTCAGTGATACTTGGATTAGTTTGCTCGATAGTCTTATCTAGCTGCTCCCATGAAAGTTTGTACAATAAACCTACTTTACGTACAAAATACAAAACGTGCACTCGTTCCTCAGGTGGTGGGCCTGCTTTGGGTTAAGATAATTAGGGGTACGCCCACACCCGAGAGGGGAGGAAGGCGGCCAAAATTACAATATGGTTAAAGAATGACCGAAAAACCTTGTGGCGCAGCCATCTTTGGATGCTAGTCACGTTTAGTAGCCATGCGTGGTAAATACGAAAGTGCAAGAGTAAAATGTTTCAAGAACAATACAAATATCAATGGTCCTACCAGCTTGTCTTAGGCACAAAGTAACTAAAACCCCTAAACAGTAATAAGTTATCAGGAAAATCATCCTAATTGCACTCCAGTGTAAGGTAGTGAGCGCAATAGTAGTTCTACAACAATTCCAAAAAGAGTACCGACAGTCTTGGGGAACATGTCAGTTTCTGCATACCAATGAACAAAGGGCAAGGGAAGTGAAGCAGAGACCTTTACTTCCCTTTAAAAGGTCAGAACCGGTTCAAAAATAAAGCTAAAAGAAGGAGCCTTCCCTATTGTAGTGGGAGAGATTTACCTGAACTTTTCATGAATCCTGGAACACAACTTTTATCTTACCAAAACATAAAGTGCAACGAATGCCCGAAGGCTACTTCGTGCTAAACTGAATACAACAGTGGAACAAGAAAAACTAAAAAATAAGTCTTTAAAAAGCTCCTGGAAGGAGACCACCAGGGGGCGCAGGCGAAATCGCTGCCTGGGCATGTAGCTCCGTCTGAACCCTCGAAATCCAGCAAGGACAAAAGCATAGGTCTCAACTCACACGCTTTTGGCGGGTGTCACCCGCCTTGTAAAGGGCAGACTCACCCGCCAAGCTTCCTGCACGCCCATTCATTCCAATGGGCGTCTCACCCGCCAAAAACAAAATCGGGTGATTTCACCCACCTGTAAAACAAAAATGGTTGAGAGCTATGAGAAAAGTGCCAGCAGCAGTGTACCGACTCCCGGAGAAAATCAGACCCTGCATCGTAGTAAACGGTGCAATTACAGCAGAGGCCCCTTCGCACGGCATACTCGGCCCATTGAGGTCGTTGCCAGAACCAACCACGTGGGCCAGCAAGAGGCAGGGCATGGCGCGGAAGCCGTAGCGCAAACACGCAGCTTCCCCGCTTCCCCAAAATGACAGAAAACCCAGAGCAGACCAGCATGCAAAGCGGCCGGGCCGCGAAAAGGGAGCCCTGGAGCCGCCAGCAGTCCCGAAGCAGAGGTGCTCGAAACTGTACCACATTGGAAGCCAGCGGTCCGACACAAGGTCAGCACTACGTGTGGCCTGTAGTTTGCTACCGAGGCCCCCTCCGGGCAGCTGCAGAAGAAGTAGCGGCTTAGCGTGAACCCTCACGGAGGCGCCAGCCTCCCACCCGCGGGACCAATGCGCCACCGAGGTCCGTCATACGGCAGATAAAGAGAGAGAGGGAAGGCCCGCCACGCTAAGAAGCAATACCCCCAACAGACTCCCGTGACATGCCTTAGCACATACATGACAGCGGCTAAAGGGAGGTTCTGCTGCCCCGCTCCCCTAACCCCCTCCTTGCTCTCCATCTCTTCGCCTCGGTGGTCGAGACCGGAGGTAGTGCGTTCAGGGCCGTCGGGCCCACAAAGCGACCCGAATTATCGGTCCGCGCAGCAGGAAAGCCCTCGCATAGACACTAAAATATCCATCCTGCAGCCCCCCAAGAGCCCCAAACAGGAGCCCTCACCGCCAAACTGGGCTAGCACAAAGCCCAGAACGTCACACGACATCTGAAATTAGGCCAATTTGGTAACTAATAACCGAGGTTGAAACCCATGCTCCACATATCAGAAAGGGAGGGTAGACCCCCGGAAAGATATTGCCCAGAGGGGAGGCGACAAGAAACACAACATTGAGCACCGAAGCACCATCTCCTACCCCCCTCCACATGCAACACCCTTCACCACCCCACTAACAGATTTCTGGACCAAGGAAAGCTATAGCAACCTCGGACAACACGTGGTGAGGGTAGATTGCGCGCAATCAGCTAAGGGGAAGACAACGCTGCAGAACCCCTCTTACAGGAGTACCGACTAAACCGGACACGGGCTGCATAGGGCCAGAAAAGTGAAAACAAGAGCCCAAACACTAGTGCTTGCTCGTACAGGAAGTGGGAGGTCAGCACGCCTTCCTCAGAAACGGAACCATTGCCAAGCCCCGAGTCAGAGCCACGAGCAGGCCACCTATGGACAGGGTAGACTGGCTCTAACAAGGCTCTCCCTAGTTAACGATCCCCAATGATCAAATACACGCGGACAGCAAAACCTCCCCACTTCTCCCCAGCAAGAGGTCCTGCATAGATCACCACGAAAGCAAGCAACACCAGGGGGAACACAAGCTAGCATCACAGCAAAAGGGGAGACAATAAGGGGAGACAATAACGCCCCTGTAACGCTTCCAACCAATTCACAGCCAAGATCCCTCGAGAGAGAGAGCACAGAAATCGGGATGCACATGCAGAGGAGATCAACCCTTCAACGTTCCAGAGACTGCAAGAATTTTGCCGAACCCACGCAACAATGCAGCCTCTCAATCTCCAGAGATGACCCTTATGCCAGGGGAGACCAGGCAGCATCGACCAAAGCGGACGTGCGCCTACTACTCGAGGAAATTCACTAGTTTAGAACCAGTATGACCACAACAGTCTCAGCTCTCCAAGAGAAAGTACACAGAATAGAGGATAACCTCCATATGACCACCATACCATCACCTTCAGCATCCCCAACACCAGCCCCGGAACCCCAACCCCTGCCACCCTGCCTCGCAAGAAGCACCAGTCAGGACACTAGGGAAAGGCTACTGCCTTTCCTCCAAGGCCCAGCATTTAGACCTCCTTTCTCCACAGACCCAGAAATACTTGCAACAGCATATGACAGTGCCATCAAAGGAGCCATCAACTCCATTGCCCCACTGAAAACTCACAAATCCAAACCCACCACCCACTCCAACTCCTGGTTCACCCCAGACGTTCTCCCACTCCTCAAGGAAGCCTGGGACCGCCCTCTATTAAAAAAAAACTCTTGACCCTACCTCCCCTATCAACTATAGGCCCATCACCACTGTCACATTCCTCCTCAAAATACTGGACAAAGCAGCCTATCTGCAGGTTCAGCATTTCATTGAAGAGAATAAACTCCTAGGTCTCCTACAATCTGGCTTCCGCCACAAACACGGAACTGAAACCGTGCTACTTGATTTGAAAAACCAGATGGACGACGCCATAGACATGGGCAAACCAGCACTTCTACTTCTTGACCTATCAGCAGCCTTCGACCTCGTAGACCATGACGTCCTATGCCACCACCACTCCACCGCTAAATTCTCCCCAGAGGCCACAGCATGGATCGCGTCCTTCCTACAAGACAGAACCATGCAAGCATTCTCCGATTTAGCCTCACCCACCATCATCCTCTGTGGTGTGCCCCAAGGCTCTTGCCTCTCCCCCACCCTCTACAACCTCTTCACACGACTTCTCATCCTCGACGCCATGGGTATCTCCTACACCAACTACGTTGACGATACCCAGATCCTCCTCACCCTCACTGGCAACTATGACACTGACTCATTGACCGTCAACAACCTCTACAACACATTGCAAGCCTGTATGGCAGATAGACTATGCCTCAACTACGACAAGACCAAACTCCTCCTGGTAGGTTCCCCCAACACGCTAAAAAATCTAGACTCCCAATTCAGTCACTTCACTATCGACTCCATTAAAATACCTGTCTCAGACTCGGTCAAAACTCTCGGTGTCTACTTGGATTCCAACCTCTCCATGGACAGACAAGTCAAGGCAATAGCCTCCTCAGCGGCGTACCACGCCAAACTAATCAACGCAGTCAGACCCTTCCTCTCCAAAGAGAATTGCACAAACATAGCCAGAGCAATCACCGGCTCCAGGCTAGATTACTGCAATGTACTCTTCCTAGGAACCTCCAACAAAAACCTGGAAAGGCTACAAATCATACAGAACAGTGCCCTCCGTGCTGCCCAAGGTATTGCAAAAAGAGAACACATCTCTGAGGCCAGAAAATTAGCCCACTGGCTACCAATAAAGGAAAACATTGTCTTCAAAGCTCTGCATCCACCTCACCGCCCAGGTCTAACTCTCACTAAGAATCCATCCAGTCTCCTCCACAAGGCCAACCAGGTCACCATATACCAACATGCTCTGTGTGCCACTAGTAAAAAGAGCCGGAGCAGGAGGATCCAGCTTCCCTTATCTCGCACCATCACACTGGAATGCCCGACCTCTCACAATCCGAGGTGAGCCCTCCCTCATTGCCTTCCGGAAAGTTATGAAAACCATCCTCTTCACATAAGGTCTCTCGCAGCACCATGTTTGCCAATCAACTGTCTGTAATGTAATAACAAAAGATGCATGAGCTGTAATGATTAATCTGATTGTAGCAATCATAATGTGCCAACGACTGCTACCAATCATGTACCCCCTGTAACTAAGATCCTGCAAGTAACAGCGTAACAACGCCACAATTTAAATATAAATAAATAAAATAAGGTTGAGGCATTAGAAAACTAACAACAATCGGCAGATATAATGGAACTCAAAACCAAAGGCCGTCTCCAAGACCTGGAACAGAGAAACCAAGACTTCGAGGCAAAGATCAATGATTTGAAAAACAGGGAGAGAGAGCGAACATTAGAATTGAAGGCCTCAAAGAAGCCCCTAATGAAACCGCAGCCACCTTGGAAAGAAGATTCAAGGCCTTGATAGCTACCCTCCCACTCTCTCCGATAATCCCGGAATTAGAATTTGAAAGGGTGCACCAAGCAGGAGCCCCCCCCCCCCAGTCGGCCCACAATCAGTTCCGACGAAATGCCACCACTATAAACACCAAATGGAGATTGTCAAACAAGCCAGAGAAAAAGAGTTCATTGACTTCAAGAGCTCTAGGGTAAAAATCTCAGGACAAATGTGCTAAGGGGACTGCAGATCAAAGAAGGGCTGCCGGAGGGCAAAGATGCCACCCTCATCGGAATCGATCAGTATACCATCTGGTCCCTGGTCGCAGAGAGAGGCTGCTCCAATAGCAAGAGAAAGTTTAGCAGACTAAACACCCCCCAAGATATAGAGGAGAAGTAGCGAACATTACACAACTATAGATCCTTGAAAAGGAATATATCAGCACCAATCAACATTGACAAACAAAACAGCACTCTAACATGTGGACAGGAAAATGAAGCCCTCGGCTGCCGTGGCAGGGGTGTCTTCCCCCCACTCTTCCTCTCCAGCACCTTTCAGCGTTAGGCAAGCCGCGCTGGGCATATGAATAAGCTACCATTAAGCACACACACTAATCAAAAGCGGTTAGAAGTAATACGTGGTTAAAAGTTTCCCGGGGCAAACCCGTTGTGTGGACCTATGTTTACAACTAAGGCAGCTCCAATGTTGGCAGGAATCCTTTTTCTTCTTCGACTTACCTTTTATCTTTCTTTCTATCAGCAGAGGGCCGGGGGAGGGGGGTTTCCAAAACATCAACTCAGGGTACAGGAACAATAGAGGGAATACCAAAACAATTAAGAGTCCGATCCACTTAATCCACACCACAACCAGGAACTTAATGCGCAAAAAGAACAAGTTACTCTCTTACCTGGTAACGTTCTTTCGATGGGATGGTCCGACGACGTATTCCATATCTATGACAGTAATCACCACAGCTGTGCTGCTTCGGAAAATCTTTCTGCGTCCTGCGTCGACGACGATAAGCCGTCCTCAAGGACCTCCGACGGCACCAGATGTTATAAGTAGGACGCACGACGCCCATAGCCTCAGTTGTGGTTTATTCCCAGAACATGTGGCACCAATCGTCTGCCAGTATGACCACAGAAAAACTTGCGGAAACGTAAGCTGCAATCGCATAAGAAATTCTGTAGCGGGGAAGGCAGCGATATGGAATATGTCGTCTGACCATCCCATCGAAAGAACGTTACCAGATAAGAGAGTAACTTGTTCTTCGAGGGGATTGGGTCCTCCGACGTATTCCATATCTATGACAGACTCCCAAAGCAGTACCAACGTAAGAAGGTGGGAAAAGAATTTAGCAAAGGAAATTTAGAATGCCCGGAGCAAAGGACCACCTTGCCAAAGGCCAGATCCTGCCCACGCATGGAATCGAGGGAGTAGCGACGTACAAACATATGGACCAAAGCCCAGGTGGCTGCGTCACAGATGTTACGAATAGGAACACCCCTCTGTAGGGCAGTAGAGGCAGCCATACCCCTGGTAGAATGGGCCCGCAAGCCGACCAGTGGGTCCTTACCCGCCAAGCGGTAACACTCAGAAATAGCCAGAATAATCCAGCGAGACAAAGTCTGCTTAGTCACAGCTTGTCCCAAACGCATACCAGCGTAACCAATGAAGAGTTGATCGTCCACTCTGACCCGGAACATGCGTGAAATATAAAAGCTTAAAGCTCTCTTAGGATCGAGCCTATGGAGCCTCTCTGCTTCCTTACCAGGATGTGGAGGAGGATGAAATGCCGGAAGAACAACCTTCTGGCCTAAATGATATTCCGACACCACTTTCGGAAGAAAGGCAGGACGAACTCTTATGAAACACAGTGAAGGGTAGCTTAACTGAAAGTGCTTGCAACTCACTTTGCGAGCAGAAGTGACCGCAACTAAAAATACAGTTTTAAGGGTTAACAGTCTCAAAGGACAAGAATGTAAAGGCTCAAACGGAGCACCCATTAGAAATTTTAGAACAAGGTTCAAATCCCAACCAGGCACCTGGAAAGGTGAGGGCAGAAACACATTAATGAGCCCTTTCAGAAACTGAGAAATTAAAGTAATTTTGAAATAAGAATACTCCTCAGAAGAGTGCTTAAATATGGACAGCGTCGCCAGGTAACCTTTAATGGTACCCACTTGCAGGCCATTGTGGGCCATTGAAAGCAAAAAAGACAGAACCACAGGAATGTCACATGAAAAGGATACACATTCTTAACCCTGCACCAGTCGCAGAACTTTCTCCAACGGCAACGGTACAGGGACTTGGTTGCAGGCCGTCTGGCCGAAAGCAACACTTCGATCACGTCTTCAAGGAGGTCCCAATCCTTATACCTCAACCTTTCAGAAGCCAAGCGTGAAGGTTGAGGGATATGACCTCTGGATGGAGAACCTGACCCCCGTCCCATGAGAGCAGATCGGCTCGGTAGAGAAGACGATGTGGAGGGCAGATGGACAAGTCGAGAAGGTCCGGGTACCACGGTCTCCGGGCCCATGCCGGAGCAATGAGGAGCATCCGGGAACTGAACCTACGTAGCACTTGTGGGATGACGGGGACTGAAGAAAAGGTGTACAGCAGTGAGAAGGACCACTCCACCACGAACATGTCTCCTAAGGCTCCTCTTGGAGGAAATTCCCGCGAGCAGAACCTTTCGCACTTCCGGTTGACATTGGAGGCGAAGAGACCCACTTAAGGGGTCCCCAAAGGGTGAAGATCTCCAGGAGAATCTCCTGAGCCAGATCCCACTCGTGAGAGATCGCGCTTTGCCTGCTCAGAGCGTCCGCCTTCTCATTTTTGTCTCCGGCCAGATGAACTGCCGAGATCGAAACTTCCTGCTGTATGGCCCAGAACCAGAGCTGCATCGTCTCCCTGCACAGAGGAAGTGACCCTGCCTCCCCCACCCCCCTTTTTGTTGAGGTAGTGCATGGCCAGTGTGTTGTCCGTCAGAATCAGGACATTCTTCCCCTCGCTCAGTCGGCAGAAAAGCATTCAGGGCAAGCCTGACGGCCCTCAGTTCCAACAGATTGATATGGAGTCTGGACTCAGGTCCTACATCCTCCCGGAAGTCTGACCACTGCATATTGAGGGCCCATTGCAGAGATCTCATCCGCCACCTGGCCTCTGGCACAGGAAGAATGCAGGATGCCATGAGGCCGAGCAACCTCAAGAACTCGAACGCCGGGAGACAATGGGCATGTTGAAACCTGTGCACCACCTGCTGAATGTGATGAGCCCTCACCTGGGGACGAAAACACTGCCCCAGGGACGTGTCGAGCACTGCTCCGATGTACTGGAGCCGCTGAGTTGGCGTCAAATGAGACTTCTTTAAGTTGAGGGAGAAGCCCAGCTTGTGAAGGGAGTGGCAAGTGACAGATGATCCAGGACTTGCTCGGGCGAGCGTGCCCTGATCAACCAATCGTCCGGGTAGGAGTAGACGTGAATCCCCCCCTTTCCTAAAATATGCTGTCACCACCATCATCAGCTTGGTGAAGACCCTCGGGCGGAGGTCAATCCGAACGGCAGGACCCGAAACTGATAGTGCGAGTCTCCAACCGCGAACCTCAGGTACTTCTTGTGCTTGGGATGGATCAGCACATGAAAGTAAGCGGCCTTGAGGTCGAGAGACACCAACCAGTCCTGAAGTTGAAGGGCCTGGAGGACTTGAGAAAGAGTAACCATCTTGAACTTGTCCTTCCTGAGGAGCTTGTTCAAACCACGCAAGTCTATGATGGGTCTCAATCCCAGTCTTTCTTCGAATAAAAAAAATAAAGGGGCATACCATCCCTTGTTCCCCTCCGCTACAGGCACCAGTTCTATGGCGCCTTACACCAACAGGGATTTGATATCCTGCACAAGGAGCGGATCCGGACTCTTCAAAGATTACCTGTTGGATTATCGTGACTGCTCTGCCGGAAAGGAAGACATTAGCCGTGGGCTATGATCTCCAGAACCCACACATCTGAAGTAATGGCACACCATTCTACAAGATGCTGCGCCAGTCTTCCCCCAACCGGTGAACCATGGGACATGGCCTCATGACTGAGCTGAAGCGGCTGCGGCAGTGCCTGAGAGCAAAGAGGCAACTGCCCAAGCGGCTTTGGCACCTCGAGCACCCTGTTTTTCCACCTCTGGTACTCATACAGTGGCCCCTTTGACTTGCAGCTCCTCTCGATTTACTGAAGGATGAGTAACAGCAAAAGGAACTTCCCCTCTATTGCTGTCCCCTAGGACGAAAAGGCGGAGGTTGGCGAACTGCAGCGCTCAACAACTTTGCTGCAGTTTTGGTCTGCAACCTCAAGGCTCTAGTCAGCCTTGCTGCCAAAAAGATGTTCACCATCAAAGGGCATGTTGAGGAGCAGGGCCTGCACATCAGGAGCAAACCCCCGACTTCCGCAACCACAAAAACCTGCGCATTACGGTGCTCATCGCTATGGACCGGCTGACACAATCTGCCATGTCCAGACCCGACTGAATGGACTCACACATGGCATCCTTGCCATACTGCACAATAGCAAGAAAACCATCCCGTTCCTCCCCTTTGGTAATATGTTCAGCCGCTAACGAAATACAGTTCCACAGAGAGTGCGTGAAAAGTGACAAGGCACACACAGAGTTGGCCGTCTGTAAAACCATACCCCCTGAAGAAAACACTTTCTTTGGCCAGCCATCAAAACGCTTGTCGTCCCTATGAGGAGGGATGGTAGGGTACGATGCCTGCTTTGTTGGGGCCGTAGCCGCCTCCACCACCAAACTCTCCGGAGTGGGGTCCGTGGTCAAGTAGCAGGGGTCACTACTGGCGGGGCGGTATTTTCGCGGCAAAGACTTGCTCACTGCCGGGAGACTCTCCGGAGCAGTCCAAGCTGCTGCCACCCTTCTCTGCAAGGCCATATGGAACGGCAGTACTGGGTCAGTTGGCGGACCTTGGTCGAGGATATCCGTCAGGTCATCCTGCAGAAAATCCACCGGTGGCGAAGACCACCCCTAGTATTCCGTGACCCTCGACATAAGGCGCCGGTATGTGGACTCGGCATTGGTGCCAGGCTCAGGCCTACAGAATTCCACCTCCGGAGAGGTGTCCAACCCACTGGAGTCGTGCAACGACTGCCGCAGGTCTTCAATCTGGCTATGACCAGACAAAATCTCGTCAGGTACGTCCTCAGGAACCATACCATCCTCAGACCCTTCATCCACCTCAAATATAATCCAGAGGCTGGAATGAGGGCACAGAAGAAGGGACAAAGACATTTTTAGCCTTGGCCAGAGCCTTTCTAGGGGGTTCCACCGTGCCACGGGGTACCTCCGACAGAGCAGCCTCGAAAGGCGTTGATGGCATCGGCGTTGAGAGTGGCGCTGACGGCTTCGACAGAGTCCTCGAGGGCGGAGCCCTGAGCGTGTCCTTCGACAGCCTGGGTGCCAAAGGCGTCGACGCCCTCCTCGGAGGTGGAGCCTCGAGAGAGACCCTCGACGACCTTGGCGCCGAAGGCGTCGATGTCTTTTCCGCAGACCTCACAGGCTCAGACTGTCTCGAGGGCGTCGAGGACCGGGACCTGGAACGGGCATGTCTAGAGCGACCATCCTTGTCCGACCGGGACCTCGAAGGTGCCCGGTGATCGCGACAACCGCTCGAGCCCGAAGGCGTGCGAGTGGTGTCTCTAGCACGGTCACGGCTGGCGTCTTTCGACGGCGTGGACGGAACGGAGCCCTGCGACTGAAAAATCGCCAACATCTCCAGCCGGAACAAATCCCATTCCGCAGGAGTGGAGTGCTTGTTGGGACAAGCTACCCGCCGACGGGTGGAGTCCTCGGACAAGGAAAGGGAAGGCAACCGATGCCGGCGCTTCCGTGAGTGCCTCAGAGGAATGGCGGGACCTACTCCTGGACCGAGACCCCCCCGGACTTACGCAGACGATGCCAAGAATCGCCCCTCGAATCGTCAGTCGAAAGCCCGGTGGATCTCGACTTCCGGGGCTTGGCCACCTTACCTACAGAAAGCTTCTTCTTACACTCCCGCAAAGCCTTCGATGTAAGCGACTGGCAGTCTACACAGACATCCGTGTCGTGGCCTCACCGAAGCACCAGAGGCAGGCGTCTTGCGAATCAGTTAACGACATCTTGGACCCGCAGTCCCGACACTTCTTAAAACCCGGCCGCGAGGTGGAAGAAGACGAAGACATCATGAAATCTTCACAACGAACAGGTTCAAAGAACCGCAAGAACAGAACTCAAAAGAACCGAGGCGCGCAGAGATCTCCGAAGCGAACACGTTCACGGAAAAAATGGAACTGAGGCTACGGGGGTTGTGCGTCCTACTTATAAACATCCGGTCATGTCCGCTCGACGGAGGCCCTCTAGGACAGCGTATCGACGCAGGAGCCGAAAGTTTTCCGAAGCAGCACAGCTGTGGTGATTATTGTCATAGATATGACTACGTCAGAGGACCAAATCCCCTCGAACAGTTATTTAAGACGCTCGGCCACGAGCCAAATGCTGACTTAAGACAGGTTTTCCACCTACAATAGAGGAAGACAATACACACGCGGCCTCAGAAAACGCAAATCACGCTGAACCCGGATGGCAGGTGACATTGTTGGAACCTTGAATGTCAAAGGTCTCAACTCGCCACAGAAAAGATCCATGCTGGTTAGGGCATTCTAGCAGGCCAAACTAGACATCCTTTTGGGGCAGGAGACCAAATTTAGGCGTAACGAAGAATTCACCCTAAAAAGGCAGAAATCTAGGAAGATCCGGGCCAGAGAAGAAAGGTGGTGTGGGAATCTTGTATCGTTCATCCCTCGAGTTACAGATCTCGCAAACCTACAGCGACTCGGGGTGGAATGTTTCTTATGGTACAGGGAACCATTAGGTCCAGAGCAATAACCCTGTGCTCCACGTACGCCCCAAATTCACGACAGCTAGTTTTTAGCAAAGATCTATTCCTACGACTGAACGGGCAAAGAACAGGCTCCATAATTTGTGGAGGGGACTAACCTGATCATGGACCCAGACCCTGACTGGAGATCCTACAGACAAGGTGCCCAACAGATAGGAAAGCTTTCCAAAACCTTATCTCGGACCACTCGCTGATCGGCGCAAGGCAAACCCAGCACCCACTAGATAAAACGCACTTTCTACTCCCCTAAAACCCCCCTGCTCCCAACACCAAACTTACTCTCGCTTAGATTACCCATTTCTAGAAGGGAACCTAGAATACCAGCTGAAAAAAGACACAATAGAAGGAATAGGATGGTCCGACATCGACATGGTCACCATAGACTTCGACCTGGGCCCCAAGGACGTGCAAAAACACTTTTAAAGGACAAGCTTTTTAGGGAATCGCTAGACGAGGAAGTACGGGACTTCTTTAAAAGAAACGACATGGGGTGTATCCCCATAACACGGTGTGGGAAGCAGGAAAGGCAACTATCAGGGATCTGCTAATTACACAAGGGGCCGCGGTCAAATGCTTGAAACTCCTTAGAGAAACCAAAATTGAACAAGAAATAAAAGTCAAGGAATTGGCCAGGATCAAAAGGAGGGGGGGGGGGCAATAAACCAGTACACAGAGCGGAAATTAGGGCCGTTAGACAGGAATTGAAGGAAATTTGGCAGGTAAAGGCCCTAACCCACCTCAGGTATGTCAAGCAGAGGTACTTCGGGAGGGGGGGGACAAACCACACACCGTGCTCGCAGCCAAACTCCAAAAACAATGAGCTGAGAGGACGGTCCTCAAAATAAACTCTCCTTCCGGTACCACCCTGGTTAACCCAACCAATATCACAGCCTGTTTCACTCAATATTACTAACAGCTGTATTCCTCTGATTGCAATCCCCCATTAGGGAACACTAGGGAATTCTTGGCTAGTGTCACATGAACTCCCCCATAACATTGTAAAAGGTTCACCACGCCATCTCACACCTGAAAGCGGGATCAGCACCAAGCACAGACTGGTTTACCCCATCATATTATAAAAGGCTGAGAGGAGCCCTAGCCCCTTCCTAACCCTTTTGTACAACGACATTATGGCCTCAGGGAATGCTCCACCATCATTTACAGAGCCCAGGATCATTGTCATACCAAAGGAGGGTAGAGACAAGCTGGATTGCGGCTCTTATAGGACGATTTCTTTGTTAAATGTAGATGCGAAAATGTAAACAAGCATCCTAGCTAACAGACTGAGCAATGCCCTCTCTCATTTGGTCCACAGTGACCAGGTAGGGTACGTGAAGGAAAGGCAGGGAGCCGATAACATCCGCAAAACAATGGACCTAATGGCCTCAATAGAGGTGCATGATATAGACCTTACATTGATCTCGGTTGATGCCGAAAAGGCATTCGACCATGTCGAATGGTGCTTTATGACACAGATTCTACAGAAAGCAGGCCTCAGTCCAGAATGATTGTGGGGTGCACAGGCCCTGTACAACTATATGTTTGCCAGGGTTATAGTCAACGGAGTAGCAATGCCCCAATTTACCCTATCCATTGGAACCAGACAAGAGTGCCCCCTGTTGCCATTAGTATTTGTCTTAGTTATGGAGCCCCTAACCCAGAACATCAGAAGGGACAATAGGATTAAGGGCCTAGTGAGATGTGGCAAAAAGTAAAACCTAGCTCTGTTTGCAGATTATGTGCTGGCTTATGTCACACCCGAACAGTCCATTCTCGCACTCCTGGAAAGGATAGAGGAATACGAGGCCAAATCAGGGTTCCGTATAAATTGCAACAAAATGGTGGCCCTCTACCTTGTAGAAGCTGTCCAACGACAGGCCGCAGGTCCAGCGAACTGGGGCCTCAAAATCGCACAAGACAGTATACGCTACCTGGGAATAACAATAACTAGACGACTCAGTGACCTATATCAAGCCAACTACAAACCGCTCTTGGCCAAGATTCAACAAGACTTAGAACACTGGGTAAAACAAACTCATGGGCAGGAAGGTTAACCTCCATAAAAATGAATGTTCTAACGCGGCTTCTCTTCTAATCTCTTCCTGTTGCGCCCGCGGACTCGTTCCTTGCCACTGTCAAAAACGCCCTTTTGGCTTTCCTCTTGGAGATGAAAAAGCCTTGAATTGCTTATAGCACATTGATCGTCCCAAAAGAGAAAGGGGGGTCTAGCATACCCTGACCTTCACCAATACCATAAAACATCACAGCTGCAAATCCTTGTAGACCATTTCCGAAAGTCAACAACCAAACAGTGGGTTCACCTAGAAAACGGTCTTCACGCCGGTTACAATCCATCCCGCGCAAGGCACGAGAACACCTGGTCTCAGTGGTCCACATGGAATCTGAAAAACTAGCATGGCTGGAATCACTTCCTGGATTTCCCCTCTCAGTTGCATCTGGGCGCACCCCACCCCCCCAATCAGGGACGCAATCATAGACCCTATAAGCTTCCAACCACAATATGAATAGGGTCTAATTAGAGCAGGCCAAATATGGAAAGACAGGGCTTTCCTAACAAAGGAAGACTTAGAAAATTCACAGCAAGGTTTAGCGATTAAGCCACTCCCATACCTGCAGCTAAAGGGGGTCCTGACGGATACGAAATGGAACAAGTCCTAAACGGCACTGCTATTTCCGGAAATGACAGATCTAGCCCAACTAAGATCGGAGCATCATCTGTGTAAGCGTAACAAGAGAAGCCGTGGTAGAAGCTGAGTTTGGCAAGAGGCTCGATATAAACTTTGAACTACAGGGGGGGGGGGCAGAGACGGTAGAGGATTGGCGAACATCACATCAAGAGCATTGAGGGCAGAGCGGAATGGTGGGAGAGAAAGACTGGGAATGATCAGAAAGAAGCTATGTGAACCATGCCAAGACGGCACCAGCGAGGCCGTCCACGGCGAAGCGACCAAGCTGGACGGCATGCTCAATAGTGTCAAAATAGGTACAAGTCAAGCAATATCAGAGCACCCACACCGCCGTGGTCATACAGCCGAGCAATGTAGTCCAAAAGTGAAATCAGAACCTCCTCTATGCCATGTCCTGGGCTGAACCCAGATTAAGACAAATGGAAATAAAGTATTCCTCGGGAAAAGATGTGAGAAAAGGACAAATTAGAGACTCATGTAATTTTTTTCGAATCGATACAATTACAACACCGTTACTTTTAAGAACAGTTTTAAGGTAGTAACTTAACTAGCTTTCAAGAAGGGCCTTAAGCTACTCATGGACAAGTAATAACTATTTTAGAAGTGCACAAAGTAATTCAGGGAAAGCATAACCAATTACAGTTGAAGAGTGTAAAGAGGAGTCAGGAAGGAAGAGTGGTTTGAACTGAAATAGCCTTTTATTCATGATCAAGGGAAGAAAAATAATAAATCAAGACTTCAATGCAGTCTTCTGCTCCCTCTTTTGTAAGGGTGAACCAGCTGGTTCCTTAGGTCAGTCCTAGTAGGCCCAGAGCGTCTCCGTTGTGGTTCTGTAAGAGATTGGACGAAACACACCCAGTCCATCATCAGTTTCTCCTTTAAATAGGAGCTGGAGGGGTTTTAGCCAATCAGGAAAGATTTGTTTGGCAAGTCTATAAATATACTGCCCAAACCCCGCCCTCTTTCTCTCCGAACGAAGGTTGCCATGATGACCTTTCCGCCAAGACAGGTGAAATGCAAGCAGTTGCCATCCCTGGTCCCCCTGGAGTTTCAACCCAATTCGGGATGCTGCTGGACGGGAAGGAAGGTGAGTTCTAATTGCAGGCATGAAAAGGGAGCGGGTGCTGGAAAGTATGTTTCACATAATACGCCCTGCTCGGCGTCGGCTCCTGTTCGCCTACTTCAGCCCTCCTCTGTATGACCGTTGATGAACGGACACCAGAGATACCGTTCTATTTCCGAGGCTTTTGGGGTTCCCATGCCTATGTTCCCCTTCGCAGCTCCCCCACTAGACCCGGTGCGGTAAGGCCGAAAAAGCGTTTGCAGGACCTTGGTTTAGCACCAAGCCGTCCGTTCTGAGACACTGCCATGAGCCACATTCGTTGCGGTTCTCCTCTAAACTGTTACGGCAGGGGTCTCCGTCAGTTTCGCGTCTGGGCCCAATGTCGCAGTTTCCTTCCGTGGCCGTCCTGCGTTCATCACCTCATCCAGTTCACAAAGAGCAACAGCTATTCCAGATCAGGATAAACTATTGGTATGTGAACTATCTGCAACTCAATAGCTAATTATACAAAGGATACTTTTCAGAACTGTAGAATACAGTTCTAAGGTAAGTAAGAACTCTTAGCAGACTTTTAAGAAGGCAATCCTCATACTTTTCAGAGGGCTACAAACAACTTGCAGACAAGTATTAACTCCAAGACTGTTAGGTAAGAAGGTAAGAATTGGTGCAGTCACACTGTGTAAGACTACACAGGACTTATCTGCTTGGTATAAGGTAACCCACCTTTTGGTAAAGGTCTGTACTATCCACGATATAGTGTGACTGAGCAGCCAGGCCCATCGCGAGAGGGGTAAATATGAGCTGTAGAGCATTCGCAAATACAGGTAACCAAGTAACACTTACTCAAGGTTTCAGTTATAAATAATTGTTTATTTAGTTCAGATCAATTTTTAAGTAAGCATTCGTTAAAACAGCAATTTATGTAACAAGATATACACACTTTAAAATACTCTTCAGGATCAGCACAAGTTTAGTGGATACTCTTTAGATAGGATTTTTACACACATCCTACACCCCGAGGTGGCTTCATTCACAAGGACAGTAATGGCATTTATATATCACACTGCATACTCTTTTCAGATTTTGAGATTGCAGAAAAGAAAGGAAGGAAAAAGCTTACACAGGTTCTCAGTATAGTTGAGGACACTTAAATCTTCCAATGAGATCTAGACAAGTGTTAGGCAAGATGGTATGCAGTACCCTTTGGGTGCACTACAACAACCCTGACCACCTGGCAACAGAAATCCAACCTTTGGTATAAGTTTGCACTACACAGGTTGGTAGCGTGTAGAGCAGCCAGGCTTATTTCAAGTGGGGTCAATCTGATCTGTAGGGGAGTTACACATTCACAGTGACAAGTATTCAAATAAACACTTACACAGGAGATTTCTTGATAAAACAATTATTCATTTATCAGTCAGTTAGAATAAGCCTTCTTCATAAGGGAGCAATGACTGCCCTCTCCCTAAGCCCCACCTCCGGCAGCCATCTTTAGATTTGGTAGCACGCACGATTTGGTAGCACGCAAAGTGGCAGTATGACCAAGTGAAGAGCCGTAGAGATGCAGGAGGGAGGGTTCGCATGTGAATCCATGCCAGATCCATGCTGGAGAACAACAGTTACAGGTAAGTAACTTGTTCCTTCTCCAGCATGGGGTCTGTCATGGATTCACATGCTCATGAATATAAGAATACATAGCAGTACACATGCACAACCACGGGAGGTGGCAAGGCTCAACATTAAGCATTACATAAAATGCAACATTAAGCATCTCTTACCCCCTCACCAGGCTCACCTTAAGCGAACAGGTTGCGCAGCACTGCCTGGCTGACCCTGGACTCCTCCCTGGAATCCCGGTCGACACAGTAGAATCTCGTGAAGGTGTGCGTCGGCCTCCACGTAGCAGCCCTGCAGATGTCCAGCAGGGGCAAACCAGACAAGAACGCCGTGGTAGCAGCGATCGCTCTGGTCGAGCGGGCTCTCGGACGGCCGGGCAACGGTCGGTTTGCCAACCGATGACAATGCATGATGCAGCCGGAGAGCCATCTGGAAATGGAAGCCTTCGAGAGAGCCTTCCCTTGGTTCACAGTACCAAAGTTCACAAACAGCTGTGATGTCTTCCGAAAACTCTTCGTTCGGTCCACGTAGAACTTCAGCGCTCTAGCCACATCCAGCGAGTGCAAAGTGCTCTCGGCCGAAGACGAAGGTGGCGGGAAGAAAACCAGTAACACCAACGGCTCGTTGAGGTGGAAGTCCGACCGCACCTTGGGCATAAACGAGGGGTGCGTCCTCAGCACCAACCTTGTGTCGTGAAAAGTCAAGTATGGAGGCTTGCAGGATAGGGCCTGGATCTCTCCCACACGCCAGGCGGAGGTGATGGCCACAAGAAACGCAGTCTTCCACGACAGGAATTTCAGCGGCGCCGAATGCAGGGGCTCGAATAGCGCCCCAATGAGACTGGTCAGCACCACGTTGGAGTTCCCACGCCGGGGCAGGGGCCTTCACCGGCGGAAACGATCGGAACAGTCCCTTCATCAGGCGATGGGACCACAAAGACGCCCGTCCTGTGGTTTTGGTGTATCGGGAGATCGCAGCCAAATGCATCTCAGAGGAATAAGCCAGTCCAGCCTTGGCCAGCGACAGTAGGTACGGCAGCACTTGAGGGGCCGTAATCCGTAGAGGGTTAATCTTCTGTGCACGGCACCAGACAGAGAACCTCTTCCACTTATGTTCGTAGCACTTGAGAGTTGAGGACGCCCTAGCTTTTGCAAGGACCTCTCTGCAGTCAGCCGGGATATCGTATCCTCCAAACTCTAGCGCTGCAGGAGCCAGGCCTGCAAGTTCAGCGACAACGGGTCGTGATGAAGTATGGCGCCTCCTTCTCTGGAGAGAAGATCAGCGTCCGTCGGCAGCTTGACTGGTGGGGACGCTGACAAGTCCAAAAGGTCCGGGAACCAGATCCGCCTCGGCCACTTCGGTGCGACCAGGATCATCCTGCACCGGAACCACTTGAGCTGGTTGACGAGTCGGGGCAGCAACGGCAAAAGAGGGAACGCATAAAGGAACAGGCCTTCCCAGGGGAACGAGAAAGCATCGCCCATGCTCCTCGGCTGGGGAAACCTGCTGGCGAACCTCTGCCACTTGGCGTTCATAGCCATCGCAAACAGGTCGATCTGGGGTTTTCCCCATCGTCGGAAGAGTCTATCCACTTGATCCTGACGTAGTTCCCACTCATGGCACGAGCGCAGCTCCCTGCTGAGTGAGTCGGCGATGGTGTTTTTTTTATTCCTGCCAGATGAAAGGGCACCAGAAACATCCCTTGGGAGACGGCCCAATGCCACAGATCCTGGGCTTCCTTGGAGAGGGCTGGGGATCTGGTTCCTCCCTGCTTCCGGATGTAGAACATCGTGGTGGTGTTGTCGGTGAATTTTCTCACCACCTTGCAGTTGAGGGACGGGAGAAAGGACCCGAGGGCCCAGAACACTGCACAGAACTCCACGATGTTGATGTGGAGCTTCTCCTCCGGGAGCCAAAGGCCTCTTGCGTAAAGATCTCGGGTGTGTGCTCCCCACCCTTACAGGGAGGCATCCGTCATCACTGTTATCTGGTGGGATGGGGTCTGAAAGTCTGTGGCCGCCGTCAGATGAGCGGGGGTGCCCCAATACCGGATCGCTCGTCGGAAGGTCTCGTCGAGCAGAATCCCGTCCTCGAAGCTGCCTGTCGCTTGGATCCAGCGGGAGTCGAACTCTTGCAGAGGGCGCATCCGAAGCCTGCACAGGCGCACGAGATCTATGCAGGAGGACATAATCCCGAGGAGGGACTTTATGGACCTCACCCTGGCCACGTCCGTGGCCAGCAGGCGCTGCACCTTGCCCAGGATGGCCTTTGTCCTTTCCTTCGACAGTGAGGCCAGGCTCGCCACTCTGTCGAGCTTTGCTCTCAGAAACAGTGCGACTTGCGACGGGACCAGGTGGGATTTGGGGAAAGTTGATGGAGAATCCCAGGTCCGAGAGCAGCTGGATGGTCTTTGCTGTGTGATCCACGGCGAGCTCCCTTGTCCCTGCTCGGACGAGCCAGTCGTCCAGGTAGGGGTAGACGTGGATCCCCTGCAGGTGCCGCCGCCACCGGTGCAAGGCACTTGGTGAACACCGTGAATGCCGATTTCAAGCCGAACGGGAGGGCCTTGAACTGGTAGTGCCGTCCTTGGATCCTTGTCGGTTCAATCTTGCTTGGCGGATGCCTTGGCCTCCCTGGCGATGACAGAGGGCCCCCTCCCCCCCCCCCCCCGACTTGCCTCGTTCTCTATAGGCTTCCTGCGACGAGGAGCGGGCCGCTTGGCGGTACGTAGAGGAGCCACCGCCGAATCCCTTGGAGGTACCCTGCTTGCCTCCGGCGCTCCGAAAGGACGGCCTCCATTGCTGGAGAACGCCTAGGGCCCTAGCAGTCTCCGTGTCCCCCTTGATGGCTTGGAGAGACTCATCCACCGTTTTCCCAAACAGGTTGTTCCCGTCAAACGGCAGGTCCAGCACCTTGGCTTCTACATCCTGGCGCAAATCTGTCGCCTTGAGCCAACCTCGTCGTCTAAGGCAAACTCTGTTGCCTAGCTGGCAGAAACCGGTGTCGGCAATGTCCGTTGCCACCGTAATGGCGTGGTCCGACGCCACTTCGCCTTCTTTCAAGATCTCCAGGGCCTCGGCCCTCTTGTCATCCGGTAAGAAGTTCAACAGGGGGGGCGATCTTGTACCATAACTCCCTGTCGTAGCAGGCCACGATCGCAAGGGCGTTGGCCGCCTTAATCTTTGTTGCCGCCGAGATGACTTGTCATCCCATTGCGTCCAGCTTTTTCCCTTCGCTGTCCGGCAGGGAAGTTGACATTGAGACCGATGCAACCACCCCCCCCCCCGCGCTGTCTTCTTGACAGCATTTGAGACGAAACAGTCCGGGGTAGGTTGTGCCCTGAGGCACAAAGGGGCCGCGTCGGGGAGCCGGTACTTCTTCTCGTACCGATCCTTCTTGGCAGGCGTCGTAGACTGGTTCTTGAGAAGGGCGAGACCCTCGTCCCAGATGTCATCCAGCAGAGGGAAGGCGAGGACTGACTTCGTCCTGGCCTCGCGCCGTTGGTAAAGGAAACCTTCCTCTTCGGGGAAGAGCTAAAAAAGCTCTGATGCCCTGGCGATCATTGCATGGAAAGATCCGATCTCATCGGACGGGGAGGCCCGGGCTGGTGATGGGAGCTCCGTCCCGTCGTCACCGCCCTCGTCGGTACCCGTCGTGGCCGTGTCTGTTCCTGTTCCTGTGTCATCCTCAGGGAAGGGGACGTGGGTAAAGGCCGAGCAGGCCGTGAGGGCTGAGAAGGCGGGGCTGGGTGGATCCGTCTTCTCTTGTTCGGGGGGCTCTGTCGGTGGCAAGGGCAATCTCGTCCTTATCTCTGAACATAAGGATTGTATTGCCAACAAAATGTCCGCCGAGTTATCCTGCAGCTCCGGAAGCGACGGCTGACTAGGACCCTCGCCGGTGCCATCGTCACCCTCGTCGGGATCCCTCCCATGGGGACGGCCTCTTCGACGCCCTCGTCGAGGACCTCCAGGACTTCTGCCAGCTCCTCCTCGGATGTTGTGTCCGTGTCCACAATGGCCACCGCCCCCCTCCCTCTTTTTCCACCGGAGTCTTCACGGGGGTCTTTTCGATGGGTCTGAAAGAGGCTTTCCTCCGCAGAGGCAGGGAGTGTCTGGGCCCCGAGGTCGCCTCCACTGGTGTAGCCTCCAGAGGCTGCGCCAGGGCCGCCGCAACTCCCTCGATAGAGGCCTTGGCCGGGTGAATGAAGGCCTTCACCGCCTTAGGCGCGCTTGAGGCCTTCACCTTGGGGGGGGGGGGTCACCGCCTCGCTCCCCCTCGGCCGAATCCTTCGAGATCGACCGGGGCCTCTCCAGAGGCTTACCCGGGTTCTCGGTTTTCCTCTTCCCCGAACCAGAGCGTTGACTCGTGGTTGATGGTGCCGGGGAAGGCGCACCCTGCCTGGCAGCTGAAGAGCCCGACCGTTTGGCGCTCGCCAGGTCGCCCTCACAGGACTTAGAAGACCGCTTGGACTTTTTTCTCACCTGACGGGACTCCTTCCTTCCAGCCAGTTGGAGAGATGAAGGTGTCGGTCCCTGATGGTCCGTTCCGACATGTTCCTGCAAAACGCACAGTCCTTCTCCACATGTGTTTTGTCCACATGAAGGCAGTAGACATTTCGAATGCTCGTCCTCCTGGAACACATTCTGTAGCTGGCATCCAGGGCAAACCCTGAACAGCTTTCCAGGCATCGAGCTTTCTCCTGGACCATGTCCGGGTAGGCCGCAGAAACTTCTGGAATCCCCCAAGAAGCGTAACTTGACAAAATCTTCACCCTTGAGGGCCGTAGAAAAAAAAATCCGACACGGATACCCGTTAATCGGATGTAGAGACGGTGGAGCTTGAGGCTCTATGACTGAAAAATGAGAAATTCTCTTTGAAAAAAAGCGCGTAAACGCAGCAAAAGCTCGAGAGCTAAACACAAGGACTCCCAACACTTGAGCGTGCGGTAAACATCTAAAGATGGCTGCCAGAGGCGGGGCTTAGGGAGAGGGCAGTCATTGGCTGGGGGCAGTATGACCCAGATATCAGTGATTGTGTACTACTGAGAAAGAGATCAGAAACTAAACTGAAACTGATTTTTTCTTTACCGAGGATTCCCAGCCTGACGGGGAATATTCATGAGCATGTGAATCCATGCCAGACCCCATGCTGGAGAATTACTTTTAATACAACCCCCCAATGCAAAGTCAATTAATCCTTTCCTGGAGAGTCATTCAGGGAGCCTAGGCCAGCCAATGTTAAGTTAGCAAATGTCAAGGTGAACTGTAGCACTTCTGGCAGGTAAGTAGAAAGTCTTTTACAATGTCTAAAAAGTCTTTGTAGAATAGAAGAAAATCAACCTAGGGCCGCAAGCCGATTTCAGCTTGTGAAGTAAAGAAGCCGACAGCAGCTCTACACATGCAAACAAGCAAGTCTCCACGAAGACATGTGGCTACACAACAAGAGATAAGTTCTTGGACATTACAGTACCTTTAGGTTGAAGAAAAAGTAAATCAGATGACTTCTGTTCCTTTGCAGCTCTGCAGATCTCACTGTTCCTGGGCCTCAGTCGTGGGAACAAGAGGGAGGACTTCTGGGGCAACTCCTGCACTGCAATGGGACGGTCAACGCTTCCAACAGGCAAACTTCAAACAAGTGGCTGTTCAGTGTTTCAGCTCCTCGTGTCTACCGCAAATTGCAACACCACGGTTCCTGGATGTCGAGTTGGGCTTTCCTTGCATCTGGGGTCGCGCACTCTGTTGAGGGGTCTCGGGCTCGGTCAGCCCTGCTTCCTAGGAGCCCAAAGGATCTTCCTGGAGCTCTTGGCCAGCTTAAAAGCAACGTACAAAAACTGGTGTTCCTCTCCGTGGCTATCCGGTTCCAGCAGCGACGGCAGTGGCTACTCGACCAGCGTTGAGAGGATGTCCAGGTGCCTTACTTTGGAGTTGATTGGTCCCACCAACTCAAAGGAAGTAGTTGTCCTTACAGGAGCTTCTACGTTGATACGAACTTGGAGATTCGGCACAGCAGCAGGGCCTCACCAGGCAACCAACGGTCCAGGAGTTGCAGCAGGCGTCCTCTTCACGTTCTTCTTCAGATTCCTTCGTCCAGTAGTCGACTCTGCCTTCCAAGCCAAAAATCCTTCCCTTTTATGCAGCTTGCTCCCATTCATTTCAGCCTAGATGGAAGTCATGCAGCAGGGTGGCTGTCCTTGCCGGACAGTCGGCCCTCCAATCACCCAGGAGTGCATTCCTGTCTCCTAGGAGACCAAGCACTAATAGTTTCGGAACCTCCCTCACTTCCTGCCCCCGCCAGACACCCTGTAGCCAGAGGCGGGTTTCCCTCGTGAAGCCCACCAAAGACAACGAACAAAGGGACCAAACCTGGTTTGGCACGCAGAGTAAATCTCAAGGACCTTTCCACAAAGAAAGACCAAAAAAAGAAGACCGGGCCATTTTGACAAAAATGACACCCGTGGGCGTTTTACCGTGGCTACGAACGCAGCCCGCGATAAAATCCCATAATGGTAGTAAAAAGTACACCACTGCCACCAGTGAGGAAAGGGTTTTTTCAGTGAGGAAAGGGTAACAAAAATGTTACATGAGAAGCTAGACAAAGGGAATACTAAGTAACACCTGCACCCTATTGTAAGATAGTATGTGCTGTGATTAGAAAGTTATAAATTTAAGTAAAGTCAATTTCACTTTACTGCTATGGGAAACAGTAGTTTATCCCAGAGAAGGTCTTTAAACCTTTGGGAAATCTGACAGACTTCTGTGGGTCACTGCACTGAAGGTGCTGCATGACAACGTAAAAGATGATGCCTATGGAGTTTGTCACACTCCACAATCAAAAGAACCACAGAGTTTAAAATCACATTAAAACTCATGAGTGGGAAAAAGGATCTCACTCTCTCCAGGTTAAAAAAATCAAGTCCTCAATATCCAGCAAAGTTGCTGGGGGTCTCTAAGGTAGAGGGAATTAGCAAATTTCTGAGAATTCTCCCTAACAAGCCTTTCCCAGCAATAACAGTCTAAAACAAGTTACCACCTATGAGGGACAGAAATATCAAAGTCAATGAACTAGAAGAGTCTGCAGGGAGCCAGGGCAGCCAAAGTCAATAGGGGAACCATTTATGGAGCTGAGGCACTTCTGAAAGTAAAGGTGTTGCAAAGTTAGAGAGTTTGCAGTAATCACTTGTAGGGTCACAAGCTGTGTAGCCTGTGAAAAGCACAGTTGAAATCAACTCTAAGGTGAGCTAATACAATTCCCAACTGAGAAGAACAAAGCTAAAAAGACACTGAGGCAAGTACCCATAGACTAAACAGTACCTCCGGTTAGAAGAGTGGTCCAGCTGGATTCTGTCCTGTGGCAGCGACGCAGACCCTGGGTTCCTGAGCCTCAGTCGTGGGGACAATAGGGAGGGTGTCTGGAGGGCTCCTGCGGCGGCAATTTGGAGGTCGTCGGCAGCTACAGGCTCTTTTCAGCTCAGCTCCACTTCGCGGTTTCAGAGTTAGGTATACAGCATTGTAGCGGATCTCGGATACCGGTTGGGCTTCCTTCACTCCTTGGGTCCTGCACTCCGGTGAGGTTTCTCTAGGTCAGGTCATCCTGCTTATGGAGGGTCCTTAGGAGATTCCTGGAGCATCTGGCCGGATTTAAGACGTTGCACTCCACTAATGATTTGACCCCTAACAATTTGTTCTTTAGCATCGAAGTGCAGCCAATCAGGAAAGATGGTCCATGTCATGATGCCTACCTCCAAGGAGCCAGGCCGGGCCCAGCAACCCCAGAGGCAGACATAATTTTCCCCAGGGAAGTCTCAGCGGGCCCAAGTCGGGGCCCTTTGGACTCAGTCCTGGCGCCTTAGGCGCCAGGCTCATAGCAGACCCCAGTCCTGGCGCCTTAGGCGCCAGGCTCATAGAAGAGGATATGTGTTTAAGTGCTTGGGTGCACACTTACCTGATTACCTGATGCAGACCTTGCTGCTTCATCCAGGCCCTCTTGAGGCCTGAATGGGACTACTTAACCTGTAGGACTACTTCACCACCCGGGTGTGGTCGGGGAAGGATACATACCTGATTGGTGGAAGGATACATACCAGGAACTTCTTCCAAGGCTATTTAAACCCCACCCGAACAACCACACATGCTTCGCGTTGTTCTGCACCTAGCAGCTGGACGCTCACCGTGTCAGCTCCTGCATCCTGACTTCAGCCACGCCTGCCAGCACCCTAGAACACCTGCAAGGGGAGAAAGGAAGAGAATAGGAGAAGACAAGCCCTTACCTGCTAAATCTGCATTCCGGAGTCATTTCTCCAACGGCCCTGAAAAGGAAGACATCATTTTAAAGGCATTTCGTTTCGATCGCTGCAGCGCTGCATTTTACTCACCTTTGCAAGGCGCTTCCATCTTCAGCAGCGATCTTCCGGATTCAGCTACGCCCCGGCGCCTAGAGGAAAAAAGACAAGAACAAAGGTGAGAGGGAGAAAAGGAATAAGGAAAGCTCAGTTTCCTTTTAAGTCTTACCTGTTGGATTATTCCCACTGCATTTCGGGTCCTGCCGCTTCCTGGCATCTCCGGACCCCGGCCCCTATGGGGAAAAAAGACAGACATTGAATGAGCGAATGCAAAGACATTACCTGAGCGCTCATCCAGAACTGTTTCACTTCGGGTCGGCGCCATATCTCCGGCACTCCGAACCCCGGCCCCTAAGGGGAAAAAGACATAAGCATTAGCGCTTGCTGCAATTAGACAACGAACATTATTATTAAGCTTGAACATTTGAACAGAACTTTTACAGCGCCTTACCTGAACAGTCAAGCTTACCTGAACTCCCATCAATCCTCAATCCAGTGAAGTAACTGGGTTTCAACGCGCCCCTGCATCAGAAGCAGGATGGAGAGCTCATCCTTCCAAACCCTAAGGTGAGGCTTCACGGGGAATCGTGGAGGAGGTATCGTGGAGGGTTGGAAGGGAGTGGGGGGCTTGAGCATTGTTCCACAGTTGGTAATACTCCCTTTTCACGCACAGGAGGGTATCCAACGAGCCAGGGAAGCCAGAATAGAGGGGGCCTTCCTGTCCATCTTCAGAGTTCTGCGCCTTCGACGCTGCGCCTCCGTGGGAACCAGGTGAGCGTTAAAGAACGCGAAGCCTTACCACAATTTCCCACCTGGGCGCTATGGAGACTTCCGAGACAGATCAGCTGGCCCATCTTTTAGGGAAATTACGGGCAGAAGTGCACTCAGCCCGCCAGGAGACTAATGCTCTCAGAAGGGAACTAATCCTATTAAAGGAAAGAACTGATGATCTGGCCAAAAGGTTATTGCAGGGCCAGGCAGCGCACACTCCTTTACCCGTTTCCGGAGATATTTCTACAACAATGGGTTTGAATAACCAGGTACAAATCAATCTACCTGGACACATGCCTTTGGCCCCGCCGGAACGTTTTGCGGGGGATCCCAAGAAATATGACGTTTTTATGAACCAATGCCGTTTACACTTTTTATGCATGCAGGCCCGGGGCCTTCCCCAACGACCAGACCAAAGTAGCCTTTGTACTATCTTACCTCAGTGGCTGTGCTGCCGATTGGTCTATTCCATTGGTAAATCAGGATGATCCCATTCTCCGGGATTTCCAGGGCTTCCAGGCCAGCATGGAAAGATTGTTCGCTCGACACTCGCAGGGACAGGCCCTTGACAACGAACTGCTATCCTTACGACAAAGTAATCAGGATCTTTTGTCCTATATCGCCACCTTTAATAGACTAGTTGTGGAAACCGGATGGCCTGAAAATAAAAGGATCACATTGTTTCATCGAGGCCTGCACGGAGAGCTTAAAGATGTTATAGCTCAGATAGTAGATCCACCCCAGGCCTGCGCAGACTACATAGACTTAGTGGTTCAACTTGATCACAGACTTCAAAATAGAAAAGCAGATCGGCTCATGTATGAAACCAGAGTACCTATCAAGACCCACGTTAACTCCAAGAGTACTGACGTTTCCGAACCTATGCCAATTGGCAGTGTTAAAGGACCATTAACGCAGAAGGAACGAGAGAGAAGGCGACAAATGCAACTATGTCTGTATTGCGGAACCTCCGGTCACTTTCTTCAAAGTTGTCCAGTTAAACCACCCAAGAAGGTGGTTGGAGCCACTGATAACGAGTTATTGACACCTGGTTCGGGAAACGACCTAGCCCGACAAGCGTAGGGGTCCGCTTGCCGAGCTTGAAAACAAACTCTTTGACCTCGCATTTTGTCATGCCAATGGTGCTTGTGAACCCAAAACAGCCTCAGCAGTTGCATGCTATAAAAGCATACATAGACAGTGGAGCTATTGGAAATTACATAGACCGTGAATTGGCTTCCAGGATTAAGCTTCCTCTCCGCCCGAAAGTAGCCCAAGATGTAATTACTACAGTTGATGGAACCGAAATAGCCTCAGGGCCTGTAACGCATTCCACAGTTGTAATCACTCTGGTGGGTCAGGACGGACATCGGGAAGCAATCGTGTTTGATGTGATCAAGGCCCCACAATTTGAAGTACTTCTTGGAATCCCTTGGTTATAAACACATAATCCGAGAATAGACTGGCGAGCAAAGAAGATAACTTTTCCTGATTGTGAACCAACCTGTTACCCAAGGAATCCAGCTATGGTCTAGCCTCTGTAACTTCCACCCCTGTACAGCTACCATCTGAATACCAAGAATTCCACGACGTTTTTCAGAAAGAGCAGGCTAACACCTTACCTCCCCATCGATCTTACGATTGCCAAATCGACTTGGTACCCAATGCACAACTACCTTGTAGTAGGATTTATGCTCTTACTGAACCTGAGAACCTGCATTTGCGCCAGTATTTGGATCAATACCTGGCCAATGGTTTCATTCGCCCATCAGAGTCACCAGTCTCTTCCGCTTTGTTCTTCGTACCTAAAAAGGAAGGAGACCTTAGGGCCTGTATTGACTACCGCGCCCTAAATCAGATAACGATTAAGAATCGTTTCCCTTTGCCCCTGATACCTGAGCTTATCGACCAAGTAAAAGATGCTCGTGTGTACACCAAGCTAGATCTCCGAGGAGCTTACCACCTGGTACGTATAAAAGAGGGCGACGAGTGGAAGACTGCATTCCGCACCAAATTTGGGCTCTTCGAATATCAAGTAATGGCCTTCGGTTTGTGCAACGCACCTGCCGCCTTTCAGTACTTCATGAATGATGTTCTTCGGGAACTTATCGATGTTTGTGTCATCGTTTATATTGACGACATCCTGGTGTATTCCTCCTCAGAATCGGATCACAGAAACCATGTTAGGGCAGTTCTTGAGAAATTGCGCCAGCACAAATTATTTGCGAAGCTCGAAAAATGCGTTTTTCATACCACAGAAGTGGAGTTTCTCGGATTCATCCTGACACCTCAAGGAATCCGAATGGACTCGCGGAAAGTGGACGCCATTCTCAAATGGCCATCTCCTAGCTCTGTGAAGGGAGTGCAAAGCATGCTTGGCTTTGCCAATTTCTATCGAAGGTTCATCCCGGAATTTTCTCGAACTGTTCAACCCATCACAGCTCTCCTAAAGAAAAACAAACGCTTTGAATGGACTCTTGAGGCTGAACAAGCCTTTCAGGACCTGAAAACCAAATTCACCTCTGCACCTGTATTGAAGCACACACGCCCAGATCTCCCTTACATCGTGGAAACCGATGCATCCAGTTCGGCCATGGGAGCTGTCCTGTCGCAAAGAGACCCAGAAACTAACCAACTACACCCTGTAGCCTTTTGGTCCAGAAAATTCTCTCCACCTGAACTCAATTACGCAATTACCGACAAAGAACTACTGGCTATTAAATCAGCTTTCAAGGCTTGGCGTCACTATCTTCTCGGTGCAAGACACACCATCACCGTAATTACGGACCACAGAAATTTGCAGTATTTAAAGACGACCAAAGCTCAATCTTCGCGACAACTCAGATGGGCTTTATTCTTTGCGGAATTTGATTTTGTAATTACCTATCGCCCTGGCTGCAAGAATGGTAAGGCAGATGCCTTATCCCGGATAGGCATGGAAGAACCCAATTCGAGTTTAGAACCTGTGCCAATCATACCGGAACAAAGAATTCTGGGCTTGACTTCATTGCAAACCATTGAGGACATCCAAGCTCAAGTAAAACAGCTTTTTGACTCTTCTGCCTTACTGGAATGGAGTCAAAAGGGTCCTCACTACACCGTTAAGGATGATTTACCCTACTTCCAAGAGCGGTTATTTCTGCCAAGTAAAGAATTGCAGGAACTTGTCATTACCCGTCATCATGAATCATTAATGGAAGGACACCCCGGTATCGCGAAAACAGAAGAAAAGATCAAACGCCACTTCTGGTGGCCTTCTTGGAGAAAAGACAAAGTCATTTGTGTTGTCTTGCGGAATCTGTGCCCAAAATAAGAGTCAAAAGAAAAGGCCAGCCGGCCTACTTCAACCTTTGGACATTCCACCAGCACCTTGGCACACCTTGTCAATGGACTTTATAACTGACCTGCCTCCTTGTGGTGGTTACAACACGATTCTCTTAATAGTGGATCTATTCTCCAAAATGGCCCATTTTATCCCTTTAAAAGGATTGCAGTCAGCTTCCACCTTGGCCAAGGAATTTATGGAAAATATAGTGCGGTTACATGGTTTCCCTTCCATATTAGTCTCAGACCGTGGAAGTCAATTTATCTCCCACTTTTGGAAGAAATATTGCCAACTAGCACAAATAGACGTGCGGTTATCCACCAGCCACCACCCCCAGACCGACGGACAAACCGAGAGAACCAATCAGACTCTCGAGCAATATCTGCGGTGCATGTTACACCAATCCGAGTTGAATTGGAAGGACATCCTTTGGATTGCAGAATATGCATTCAACAATTCAGTGCATTCTGGAACCGGACAGACTCCTTTTTATACCCTGTATGGTCACCATCCTCGGACCTCTGACCTAGATCCACCTCTGACCCTGGAGATGCCTGCAGTAAATCACCTACATTCCACAATAACCCAAGCCTTCAAAGAAGCTACAACCCACTTACAGCAAGCCAAGAAAAAGTATAAAGAAAACGCTGATTTGCACCGAAGTAAAACTCCTCCTTACCAAGTAGGAGATCAGGTATGGCTAGCAACTAAACATCTACCCCTCAAGGGTCAGCGAACTTTTAATCCCAGATTCATTGGGCCTTACCCCATCAAAGCTATTATCAACCCAGTGGCCTTTAAACTCGATTTACCATGCAACATGCGGATTCATCCCGTTTTTCACGCATCTCTTCTAAAACCAGTACAACCTGGAACCAGACTGTCTGAGCCCCCAGGCCCTGTCCAAAATGATGGAGAATTAGAATTCGAAGTGAAAGACATTTTAGATTCCAAGATAGTTAAGTCGAAACTCTTCTATCTTGTTGATTGGAAAGGATATGGACCTCAGGAAAGATCTTGGGACCCCAGTAACTATGTTCACGCACCATGATTAATTCAAAGATTCCATCGAAGATTCCCGCACAAACCAAAACCCCCAGAGGAAAAGACCTTGGGAGGGGGAGTACTGTCATGATGCCTACCTCCAAGGAGCCAGGCCGGGCCCAGCAACCCCAGCAACCCCAGAGGCAGACATCATTTTCCCCAGGGACGTCTCAGCGGGCCCAAGTCGGGGCCCTTTGGACTCAGTCCTGGCGCCTTAGGCGCCAGGCTCATAGCGAACCCCAGTCCTGGCGCCTTAGGCGCCAGGCTCATAGAAGAGGATATGTGTTTAAGTGCTTGGGTGCACACTTACCTGATGCAGACCTTGCTGCTTCATCCAGGCCCTCTTGAGGCCTGAATGGGACTACTTAACCTGTAGGACTACTTCACCACCAGGGTGTGGTCGGGGAAGGATACATACCTGATTGGTGGAAGGATACATACCAGGAACTTCTTCCAAGGCTATTTAAACCCCACCCGAACAGCCACACATGCTTCGCGTTGTTCTGCACCTAGCAGCTGGACGCTCACCGTGTCAGCTCCTGCATCCTGACTTCAGCCACGCCTGCCAGCACCCTAGAACACCTGCAAGGGGAGAAAGGAAGAGAATAGGAGAAGAAAAGCCCTTACCTGCTAAATCTGCATTCCGGAGTCATTTCTCCAACGGCCCTGAAAAGGAAGACATCATTTTAAAGGCATTTCGTTTCGATCGCTGCAGCGCTGCATTTTACTCACCTTTGCAAGGCGCTTCCATCTTCAGCAGCGATCTTCCGGATTCAGCTACGCCCCGGCGCCTAGAGGAAAAAAGACAAGAACAAAGGTGAGAGGGAGAAAAGGAATAAGGAAAGCTCAGTTTCCTTTTAAGTCTTACCTGTTGGATTATTCCCACTGCATTTCGGGTCCTGCTGCTTTCTGGCATCTCCGGACCCCGGCCCCTATGGGGAAAAAAGACAAAGACATTGAATGAGCGAATGCAAAGACATTACCTGAGCGCTCATCCAGAACTGTTTCACTTCGGGTCGGCGCCATATCTCCGGCACTCCGAACCGCGGCCCCTAAGGGGAAAAAGACATAAGCATTAGCGCTTGCTGCAATTAGACAACGAACATTATTATTAAGCTTGAACTTTTGAACAGAACTTTTACAGCGCCTTACCTGAACAGTCAAGCTTACCTGAACTCCCATCAATCCTCAATCCAGTGAAGTAACTGGGTTTCAACGCGCCCCTGCATCAGAAGCAGGATGGAGAGCTCATCCTTCCAAACCCTAAGGTGAGGCTTCACGGGGAATCATGGAGGAGGTATCGTGGAGGGTTGGAAGGGAGTGGGGGGCTTGAGCATTGTTCCACAGTTGGTAATACTCCCTTTTCACGCACAGGAGGGTATCCAACGAGCCAGGGAAGCCAGAATAGAGGGGCCCTTCCTGTCCATCTTCAGAGTTCTGCGCCTTCGACGCCGCGCCTCCGTGGGAACCAGGTGAGCGTTACAGTCCAGTGGAATTCTTCTCGGGTTAGTTGGTCCCACTAACCCAAGTGAAGTGGTACCTTCTGGAGCTTCTCTCTCGAATTGAAGCAGCAGCGCTTCACTGGAAAATTCAAAGGTCTAGGAGGATGCAGCAAGATTTGTTCATCGTTTCTTCGGCAGGTGCTTCTCCCAGTGGTCGACTATGCCTCTAGTCCCAAAACACTCACCTTTTGAGCAGGATGCTCCCATTCATTGACAGCCTATGCTGTCAATCACACAGCAGGGTCAGGACAGCCAGCCAATCAAGACTAGTCGCTTTTATGCAGTCCTAGTGACAAACGTCAGAGGAGTTTTGGGAACCACCCTCTCATCCTGCCTTTACAGACACACTGGAGCCAGAGGCGGGCAACAGGGCTGAAGCCCACCAAAAGCCAAAACGAACATAGGGCTCATATCTGGCTCAACAGAATAAAACCCAAGAAAGACCTCACAAACAGAAAATAGCAAAAAAGACCGGGCCATTTTGACAGAAATGGTCATCAATGGGTGCTGTACTGCATCTGAGGATTCAGTCTGCGGTAGAAAAGCACAATGGTCGTAAAATTAAACCACTGCAAATAACCATTTAAAGGAGGGAGAGTAAGAGAAAAAATGTTACATGAAAATGTAGGATAAGGGGCTACAAGGTAACCCAGCAGTACTTCACATAAGATGGGGCGTGCTGGACCTATGAAGAGAAAAGTTAAGTCAATTTTACTTTACTATTATCGGGAACAGTAGTTAACACAAGAAAAGGTATTTAAACCTTCTGAGAAATCTAAAGGACTTCTCTGTGACACTGCACCGAAGGTGCTATGTCTCACCATACAAAAGTAGATGCCTATGGAGTTTGTCAGACTCCAAAGGCAGTTGAAACACAATCCAAATCAGTTCAAAACACAGGAGAGAGGAAAAGGTCTCACTCACGCAAGGGTTAAAATTAAAAAGTCCTAAAGTCCAGCAAAAGAGTTGGGAGTCTCCAAGGTTGAAGGGAATTAGCAGAAATGGGAATTCTCCCTAGCAATGACTTTCTGCATTTGTTGAAAAAGTTTGAACATGAAAACCAACAATTTACCCAAATAAGAAACAGTATTCTGTGCTGATGGGAAAATGTGCACAACCACTTTGGGAGTGTTCTGCCTCAGTCAGAGAATAGAATAAAATGCATGTATATACAGCATAGATGTTGGTTGTACACCTTGATTAGGACTGATTAAGAGGGGGCTAACTGGGTCACACAAAGCATGGTAGGTGAAAGAGTGCCACTATCTCCTCACTGAGTAAAACTACTCAGCACTCACCTGGACTGGTGGACCGCCACCTCTCATCTCCTCTGGGCACAGTCAGCCTCCAACCATTCTCTTCGTCGTCGTCTTGCTGCTGGGGTTGCTGTTGCTGCTGCTGCTGTTGCTCCTCACGAAGGATCCGCCAATTGTCGCTGTCAGAGCGTGCAAATTCCTTTCGTGCTGCAGCACTGGCTTCATCAAACACAACTCTTACTGGTGGATTAAATAAGAGTATAACTATTGTAAAAAAGCATGCAGAAACAAGAATCACAGTCTGAAGTCTAGTATAGCATCACAGTCTATAATTCTACCATGGGATTTGTACAGCACTAAGAAAAAGAATAAAATGCCCAATGGCACTGTACCCAACATCAAGCTGCAGTACCATTCAATTCCAAATTTGAACCCTCCACAAAGGAAGCATCCAAAGCAACATTACTAAGTCAACCAAAGAACAGCATAGGTTTTTCAGTCTAACATTAGGCTTAACCTGTCCAGAGGCAATACGGGGCTTAAAGACAAAATGCACAAAGCAATATGAAAAGCTAACAGTCAATGTTAGGGTAAAAGCCCTAAACTGACTTAACAGCACGTGCTTTGTCAATATTCAATTTCCCATTGCAGTTCACAAAACTTTACCCCACAAAAAGAATCTGCCATTCCCAGGCCCTCAATCAATTTGACTCTGTAGCTATTTATACCTCAAAAGTCGTTATGAGTCCCAGGCCAGGGTACCCAAGTGAACTCAATGGCCTGTTTCCCAAAGCAGGTTGCAGTGTTCGCCTCCCTAAGGGCACTCACTGGCTGGTGGTAGTTTTTAAATCAAGAATTGACTGCATTCACTTCCGTGTTGGGCTCATGGAACAATGCGTTTCCTTGCAGTTTGACATTCAAATGATGACCTGAATTTAAGAGACATCCACAACGAGGCACTGTTTGCTTGATAAGCATGGAAATAAGTCTGAGTAACACTGTCATGGTCTGCTAAGTACTTTTAAAGTCTCATTATGGTTAGACTCTACAAGTCTTAACCCTCGGTTTCAAGGCCGCAACTTCTAATATAGACCTGTACTACCCAAGGTTGGTGGAACGGCAGAGAAGGAAGGCCTATTTTAGGAGAAGGAATGTAAGCTGTAAATTAGTACAAAGAAATCAGAACGTGCATAGATCCAAACACACACTTAGACACTTGAAGTTATATCAACAATAGTTATATATATACATTTATGGGAGAATTCTCAGAAAAGTGCCAAATCCCTCCACCTTAGAGACCCACAGTAACTTTGCTGGATTTTGGGGACTTGATTGTATTTATTTACCTGGAGAGAGTGAGACCCTTTTACCCCACTCTCTCAAGTGTTTTAATGTGATTTTGTACACCGTTTCTTTTGGTTGTGGAGTCTAACAAACTCCATAGGCATGTTTTCCATTGTGTCACACAGCCCCTTCAGTGCAGTGACACTGGTAAGTCTTTCAGATTTCCCAAAGGTTTAAATACCTTCTCTGGGATAAACTACTGTTTGCCAGAGCAGTAAAATGAAATTGACTTTACTTACATTTGTAACTTTCTAGACCCAGCACACACTATTGTACAATAGGGTGCTGGAGGGGTTACTTAGTATCAGTTTTGTCTAGCTTCTCATGTAACGTGTTTATGTTACCCTTTCCTCACTGAATGGCTGGTGGCAGAGGTTTACTTTTTACCACCATTAAGGGATTGCACCGCAGGCTGCGTTCGCAGATACAGTAAAGCACCCAAGGGTGCCATTTTTGTCAAAATGGCCCCAGTCTTTTTTCACCATTTCTTTGGTGGAAAGGTCTTTCTTGAGATTTACTCTGCACGCCAAACCAGGTTTGGTCCCTTTGTTCATTTTGTCTTAGGCCGGATTCACGAGCGACGCCTGCCTCTGGCTCTAGGGTGTCTTGCGGGGGCAGGAAGCAAGGGAGGTGTCCGTAACTCCATGTGCTTAGTCTCCTATGAGACAGGAATGTACTCCTAGGTGATTAGCCGGCTGGCTGTCCGGCAAGGATTGCCACCCTACTGGGTGACTGACAGCTAGGCTGGAATGAATGGGGGAAAAAGCTGGATAAAAGGCGAGGCTTTTAGGCTTGGAAGGCAGAGTCGACCACTGGGCGAAATAATCCAAAGAAGAACTTTAAGAGGATGCCTGCTGCAACTCCTGGACCATTGGTTTGCCTGGTAAAGGCCTGCTGCTGTGCTGAAACTCCAAATTCGTATCGACTAGAGAAGCTCCTGCAAGGACGACTTCTCCCTTTTGAGTTGGTGGGGCCAATAAACTCCAAAGTAAGCCACCTGGACATCCTCTCAAAGCTGGTAGAGTATCCACTGCCGTCACTGCTGGAACTGGATAGCCAGGGAGAGGAACACCAGTTTGTGTATGTTGCTTTTAAGCTGGCCAAGAGCTCCAGGAAGATCCTCCCGACTCCCAGGAAGCAGGGCTGACTGAGCCTGAGACCCCTCAAGAGTGCGGGAGCCCAGATGCAAGGAAAGCCCAATTCGACAGCCAGGATCCGTGGTGTTGCAATTTGCGGTAGACACGAGGAGCTGAAACACTGAACAGCCACTTGTTTGAAGTTTGCCGGTTGCGAGCGGTGACCGTCCCATTGCAGTGCAAGATTCCCAAGAAGTCCTCCCTCTTGTTCCCACGATTGAGGCCCAGGACAGAGATCTGCACAGGGACAGAAGTCATCTGCTGCACTTTTTCTTCAACCTAAAGGTACTGTAAAGTCTAAGAACTTTCCTCTAGTTGTGTAGCCACTTGTTCGTGTTGGAGACTTGCTTGGTTGCATGTGTAGAGTTGCTAGCAGCTTCTTTACTTCACAAGCCTAATCAGCTTGTGGCCCTACTTTGATTTTCTTCTATTCCACAAAGACTTTTTAAACATTGGAAAAGACTTTCTACTTACCTACAAGAAGAGCTTCAGTTCAATCTGACTTTTTGCTAACTTAACATTGGCTGTCCTGGCTCCCTGAAGGACTGTTTTCTCTTCTGCTTATGCGTTTTGCCTTCTATCCAGGAAAGGGTTAACTAACTTTGCATTGAGGGGCTGTTTTCAAAGTACTTACCTACTTAAGAATAACTATGAATACTTGTTTTATTCTAAACTCTCTTCTCTTTAACATTACTCCCAAGAATATTCTAAATGCAACAGTGATATATTAATGCCAACAGCACCCTAGCTATTGAAGTCACCTGAGGGTGTAGGTAGTGCCTGTGTGACATTACAAATGGGTATTTGCCGATTTAGAGAACTAAGAGTATTTTGGAAGTATATGTGTGTGGTGTTTTACATTGCTCCCTTCTGAAGAAGGCTTACTATAACTGACTGGTAAATAAATTAATAATCATTTAATCAAGAAACCAACCTTGTGTGTAAGAGTTGATATGAATATTTGTCACTGTGAATCTGTGCAACTCCCCTACAGCTCACATTGACCCCTCTTGAGATAGGTTGGTAGCTTGTTGAGCAGCCAGGCTTGTGTAGTACAGACTTATACCAAAGGTTGGGTTCCTATTGCCAGGAGGTCAGGGTTGTTGTAGTGTACCCAAAGGGTACTTGCTTACAATCTTGCCTAACAATACATATGGTATATATTACTCATCGTAATCCTATTTCTGATGCTTATTTCTGCTTAGATTCACATGCTATGAATAGGCTGGCATCTAGTGGAAGCTGCAGAGTTTTACAGTTGTTTTCGAAACTCAAAAGGAACGTCGATGGGGCGTGCCAGTAATACTATCCCTAGTGTGAGGTCTAGTGTACCCATGGTGCATCATGTGTCGAGGTCCCTCAGATGGTTTTGTTTCCAACATGAGGTTGCATGAATTGTAGCGCGGGTACAGGTGTAGTAAAGCAGATTATGTAGCCGACAAAGCCCAGAAAACATCTATGCACATTCTACTCCAAGGGGAGGAACGGTGGGGCATGTGAATCTAAGCAGGTACAAGCATCAGAAATACGATTACAGTGAGTAATGTATCCCTTCTGAGGCTTGTGGAATCTGCTTAGATCACATGCTAGCTATGCGTTAGGTAGGATTGGACGCAGTAGCCTTCGTGTGAACTACAACAACCCCAGCCTCCTGGTTATAGGGATTCAACCTTTGGAATAAGTCTGTAGCACGCAGGTTGGTAGTCTGGTCGAGTAGCCAGGCTCATCTCAAGAGGGGTCAATGTGAGCAGTAGAGGAGTTACACAGATTCACAGTGACAAGTATCCAAATAAAAATATACTCAAGGTTTCTAGATTAAACAATTATTAATGTATTTAACAGTCAGTTTGAATAAGCCTTCTTCAGAAGGTAGCAATATAAAGCAACACACAAATTTACTTCAAAATACCCACTCTTAGTTTTCTAAATCAGCAAATACCCATTTGGGTTTGGATCACAGACACTACCTACATCCTCGGGTGACTTCAATAGTTAGGGTGCTGGGGACATATCACTGTTGCATTTACTATATTATTGAGAGGAGTGTCAAAGTAAAGAGGTTTCAGACAAAGACAACTGTGCACACAATTATTCTTAATCAGGTAAGTACTTACAAAAAATGCAAAGTGAGTTAAATCTTTCCTAGAAGGAAGGCAAAAAACGCATAAGCTGAGGACAGAAGTGTCATTCAGGGAGCCAGGCCAGCCAATGTTACGTTAGCAGAAGTCAAGGTGAACTGAAGCACTTCTTGCAGGTAAGTAAAAGTCTTGCACACAATGTTTTAGAAATCTTTGTAGCAAAAGTACAATCAAATGAAGGGCCACAAGCTGTTAGGCCTGTGAGTAGTAGAATATGCAAGCAACTCTACAGGAGCAACAAAGACACGCCTCAACTGAGAACAAGCAAGGCGGCACAACAAGAGTAAAGTTCTTAGACTGTACAGTACCTTTTGGTTGAAGAAAAGTGCAGCAGATGGCTTCTGTTCCTGTGCAGCTCAGCAGATCCTGGTGTTCCTGGGCCACAGTCGTGGGGACACGAGTGAGGACTCCTGCACTGCAACGGGACAGTCACTGAGCACAACCAACAATCTTCAAGCAAATGGCACTTCAGTGTTTCAGCTCCTTGCATCTATCGCAAATAGCAATATTGCGGTTCCTGGCTGCCCAGAAGGGCTTTCCTGCTTCCTGGGAGTCCGGAGGATCTTCCTGGAGCTCTTAGCCAGCTAAAAAGCAACGCACACAATCTGGTGTTCCTCTCCCTGGCTATTTGGTTCCAGCAGTGACTGCAGTGGAAATTCAACCAGCTTCGAGAGGATGTCCAGGTGGCTTACTTTGGAGTTGATTGGTCCCACCAAATCAAGGGGAGAAGTCATCTGTATGTGTTTTATAGTGTTTAGTATTGTGTGATAAAATCACTTGTGATTAGTTATTTTTCATGTTTTCTGGTGCTATAATAAATGTGTTTTTTTGTAACCAACTGCCCAAGGGTAATTCTTGGTGTTGCACCAATTGGACTTGTGCATCCATGGTGCCACTCGCCTCTCCTGAGATTTAGCCTTGGCCTCTCTCCATGCTACCTTGATTGGTTTAGCTGAACTCCCAGACGTTGCTCCCTGTTCACTTCAAGGGTGGCCTCCTGAACATCTGTCCATAAGGGCCAGAGTGTGTTATGTTTCAAAGTTAATGCTTCCATGTAATCTTACAACAACAGTGAAATGACCTCTTGAAAACTAGTCTTCCTCAATTATTGGGGTTCTACATATTTGTTAGCTGGCCGTAAGTCTAATATCAGACTTTTGGCGTAGTAAATAGCCTTGTATACTAGATCTGTCCATTCAGGATGAGTGCCTCTTTGAGGAGAGCAAGGAGGCTCTGCAGTCTATAGAACCCCCAAGCAATATCCCTCTGACTGTGCTTTGAGCCCACTTGTCTGATGTTATCCCCTTCAATGTGTGAGCATAAGATATTTGTACCCAACAAAGGGTGGATGGTGGCACTAATATGGAGTCATTTTGTGGGTCAGACCACCCGTCTAGGTGTATTACAAAGAATGCAGCCTCTGTCGTGCTTTTCTTGCCACTGTACTCCTAAAAAGTTTGCTGGTGGTCGTTAGGAAAGATTTCTCTTTACAGCAGCATTCCCACTATTTTCATTGACCCCCAAACGTTTTGCTTTTATTTTTTTTTCTGACCGGCTCTTTTTACAGCGCAGTGAAGAATCCTTTAGATACACTACACTGGCTTTTGCTCATTTGTAATGGGGAAACTGGCATGTCCTTCAGACTGTCAATACTGGTAACCATTGTTTCCCTTAGTCTTGTTACATTGTTACCACTTTTGGTAACTATCATTGTACAATGCATCTTACAATGAAGTACAATGGGGTACACTTTTTGTTTTACTCTAGACTAAAACTCAAAGGTTGTTTGTTTACATTAGGTGTGCCTAAGGGACAATTGGTGGCAGCAGTTACTTGTTGCTATTGTAGTAATGCATTTTACTTTAGCCTTACCGCGTTTGGCTACCTACTGTGCCTAGAGTTCAAACATGGCCGTGCCCACAAGGTTTTTCGTTTGTCCTTTGGCCATCTTGCACCAGCATTCATCACTGAAAAACTAATAGGAGTACAGGGGGTGAGTTGTAACCATACTTACCTGAACCGATAACTCAATTTTAATAGTGTGCTAACTTTTAGAAACTTTTACAACAGCTTGGCTTTGCCATTGCTTGCTAGCGCAAGCACTCTGAAAGGTAGGGACAGTTGTTAGAATAACCTGTCCTCTACCACTTGGAACTCTTCATTGGACCACAGAAGCCCTACACTAATGTTTTCCTGTCTCACAAAACTGTGTGGCACCTTTGGGCACAGGGCCCCATACAGTTTAGGGATTGACTTCTAAAGTTAGTGGTGCATCTCTGTGGACCTCTAGTGCTGCATACTAATATTTACCTTCCTTTACAGGGGTTTTATATGCATTTGATCCTATTCCGTTGATTGTACATGGAATACATTACTTACCGTAATCATATTTATGATGCTTGTATATGCTTCGAATCAAATGCTTTCAAAAGACCGACATCTACTGGTAGGAGTATTGCACATGTTTTCTAAGTTCAAAAAGGGACGTCAACTGGGTGTGTTTGTAATTTTATCCCTAGTGTGACGTATACCCCTGAACCCTCACACGTCGAGGTCCATCAGATTATTTGTTTTTGACTAGCAGGAGTATAAAGTGTAACAGTGGAGACTAGGTACGTTATAATGAGGTTTGAAAACATCTATGATTTACACAGGAACCTTCAACTACAAAAGTAGAAGGAAGGGCTGGAGCATGTGAATCTAAGCAGACACAAGCATTAGAAACACGATTATTTTAAGTAATGCATGCCTTCTAAGGGTTGTGGATCTGCTTAAAATCACATGCTTGTAATAGATTAGCGAGCAGTACGTGGAGAAGGGGGTGTGTCATTTGAAGGTAGAGTGGCAAAGAGTGTTTTTAAACACCACCTGGCCCACCTGTGCATCACATTTAGAATGCCCGCCTAAACAGTAATGTTGTGTGAAAATATGAAATTAACTCCAAGTGGCAGCTTTGTAAATGATGTCTCAAGGCACTTTTTTTATATTAAAGCTAGAGTTGCCCCCGTGCCCAGAGTTGAGTGCTCTGGGCTTGAACGGCAACATACTCTTCGCAAGAGAATAGCAAAGTTGGATGCAGTTGGCAATCATTTTTGAAATAGACGATTTAGAGATGGGATCACCCTCTGTCCATGTGGCTACAGATACAAAATAATTGACTGCTTTGCTGATTGGTTTAGTCTTTTGTAGGTAATACATAACTGCCCTACTGACATCTAGAGTATGCAGGCTTTCTTCTGCTACATTATTGGGGTGTTGAAGGAAAGCAGGAAGTTCCATGTAAATCAATCCATAGAACTTTGTAATGTTTGCGTAGCACAACTTTGTCTTTGTGAAGAATTACAAACGGATCTTGTACTGAGTGATTGTAGTTCAAACACTTCTTATAGATGTGCCATCATCAAGGAAAGCAGTCTTCTAAGTGAGATACTGAAAACTGGCTTTGTGCATTGGTTCGAAGGGGGGGCCCCCCCATGAGCTTTGCAAGTGCAATATTCAAATCCCAGCAGGAAATTGGATTAAAAACTTGAGGGTATACTTGAACACCCTCCATGAATGCCTTATCCACAGGCAACTTCCACCCTTTATTTTTACATTTGTAACACGCCGATGTCCAAGGGCATCAAGGCACTGTTGCATGACCTGTTACACTTAGAGGGGACACAGGGAACAAACAAAGCATGAAGCATACAGGGGGGTAATGTTCTTGTGATCAGTGTTTAGACATACAACCAAGTTGTCAGGGCTTTGCGGAAACCCAGTAGAAGGCCTCCGCTCTTAGGGCAGGCGGGAGGGTGCTCCGGTGACTTGCTGCCACCATGCAGGAGCTAGTGCCTCCTCCTCCTTGCGCTTGAATGTATTTAGGTTTGGTGAAATAGTGTGCATGTGTGGCTCTTACAGGTCTTGAGGAGTTTCTTCTGATGATTTGTTGTGACAAGTAGATGGGTGTTGAGAGGGACAGGAATCTGTACGTGAAGGGGAACGTTTTAAAGATGATCCTTTCTCAGATGGGGAGCCAGTGGGCCTCGCTTCTTGCAGAAGGGATGTGTTCTCTTTAAGGAATGTTGAGGGCTGAGCATAGAGCATCATTTTGGATCACCTGCATTTTGAGGATATTCTGTTTGGAGGTTGCTGCGCAGAGGGCATTACAGTAGTCCAGCCTTGATCCTATGATTGCTGGAGCGATCTTGAGGCAGCTGTCTGGCGTGAGGAAATGTCTGGCTGCATTGATCAATTTTGTTGTGTAGACAGCAGAGGGGACGATGGAGTTCACTTGTCTTGTTAGTGAGAGGGAAGCATCCAGGTGGACACACCGTTTTCACTGACTTGAAAACGGGGGCTTGTAGCCGGTCCATTTTAAAAGGAAGAGTATTGGGTTTTCAGCTTCTTAAACATTGCTGGGGAGCCTGCAACCAGCAGCTCCATTTTGTTGTCATTGAGGCAGACACAGTTAGTGGCCATCCAAGCCTGGATCGTCAGGTAGGTTTTGTGGAGGGTGATGGAGTAGTCCTAAATGCCTGACCGGGGGGGGGGGGGGGGGGAGGGCTATTGGCTGGAGTTGATTTGTGTGCATCACTGGCATACTTGGTGAAGGATATGCTGATGGAATCTAGAAGGTTGAAGAGGGGTTTAGTGAATATATTGTATAAGGTGAGGGATACACACGAGCCTTGTGGGACACTGCAGGAGATGTGGGCTGCAGGGTCACTGGCAGAATCAGTTGACACTCATGGCTCTGCATTTCAGGAATGAGGTGACAAAGGAAGAGGTTGCTAGGGAAAAGTTAGCCCATTCCTAGAATGTTATTAGTTTCCAGAGAATGCTGTATTTGGTTGTAGGAGGCCCTGTTGAGGATCTTTAGGAGGAATGGGACTGTCATTGTTGGGATCTGTGGGGTCTAGAGTAGGTTTTTCTTAGCAGGGGGAGGAACCATACCTCTTTGAGGCCAGGTGGGACAAGGCATGAGGCAAAAGGGGTTTATAAATTTGGTAATAAATGGGATCAAGGCTTCTGAACAGTCTTTGATGAGAGACTGGGCAGATATCTCCCTTTCATCTGGATGGTCTGAGGTTATTGAGGATATTAGCAGTTTCAAGTTCTGTGACTTCTCTGAAGTAGAATGCTGGGGTATTAGGGCTAGAGATGGAGGGAGGTGTGAAGTACTGATTCTATGGCAAGACAGGAGGCTCCTATTATGCATTACAATCTTTACTCTGAAACCACAGCAGCAAAGAAAAAACTTTTACAAAGTTTGAAACAGAGAACTAAATAGAGTTCATGTCAATGTAAGGGGGAACTCCCCAATCCATCATGGAGGACAGGTCATGCCCTGCAGGAGACCAATGGGTAGGGACCCTCCTCTATATAAGTCCTTTACTCCAATCCCAACTCTTTCTTTGCTGCTGACACCACAGCTAAGTCACGCCTTCTAGTTGTACTTTGCATGCTAGTCAATAATTCTCAAATCGTATATGTATTAATATAATTTATATGTGTAGTTTATTGGTTATAGAGTATATACTTCCTGTTTTTTCACTTACAAAATTAAGTTTTATGGTGTCTTCCGCCGCTTTATTGTAGCGGGGTCTTTTCTTTTGGTGTCTTTACCAGTCAGAAGCTTTTGCTTAAGGCCCAAGACGCGTTGGTCCCCGACGCGCGTGGGTCTCCACCACTCAAGCAGCGCAGGTGTCCCTTCAGTGAATCTGTTGGGGCTTTGAGGGCGCCGCCGAGCGGCTCGCCCACTCCATTCCCTCTGCGTGTGTGGCTGTGTTTACTTTGCGGTTAAGGGGCCGGTCGCCCCTCCCACTCCAGTCCGCGTGTGCGGCTGGGTTTGTTTAACGGGCCAGGCGGCCCTTCCGCTCCAAGCCGCTCGTGCGGCTGTGTGTTTGGTGCAATGGTAGAACTTGGCACTATAGTCCATGAGGTTGTGAACTCGAGAGCCATCAGCGTTTAATTTCTAAAAGCGACTGCCCAGGGGTCGGATGGCCCCGCCCACTCCTTACCCAGCGCTCTCCTTTCATGTACGAGCGTATTTACGGCGCGTGGCCCTCCTTTCATTTAACACGCACTGAGTGAGTGTATTTACAGTTTGAGGCCCCGGCTGGGTCGCAGTTCACAGGGCCCTCTTCTTTAGTAAAGCTCTTTCAGTGAGCATATCTACAGCATTGTACTATTTATGTATTTACTGTTTTAACTTTTCCGTGGTGCGCGTGGGCATCAATTGTTTGGAAGTATACAGAAAGCTTATGCATCAGCACACAAGCGTGATGGCTCAATAATAAGGTTGCAGGTTTACCATGCAGAATGACAAGGGTTCACTTCCCGCCATGTCCAGTGTACTCAGAGGTGTATAGATATAGATATATGGGATACATTACTCACCGTAATCGTATTCTTGTATTTGCTTAGATTCACATGCTGTGCATAGGCCGACATCTAGTGGAAGCTGCAGAGTATTACAGTTTGTTTTTCGAAACTCAAAAATGGGCGTCAACACTGGGCATGCCAGTAATACTATCCCTAGTGTGAAGTCCACTGTACCCATGATCCCTCACGCGTGTAGGACCCTCAGATTGTATTTTTTCTGACATGAGGTAGCATGTATAGGCTGCCAGAGCTGCCAGGTGTACCTTAAGTGAATTAAATACCAATCCTGTGTCCAGCAGCTGGAGCATGTAGGAGACAATATTGGAAGGAGTGCAATCAACCGGGTTGATTTGTCTATTCTGGCACCAGATAACGAATCTTTTCCATTTGTCAAAATAACAGTGCCTAGTGTTTGGCTTCCTAGATTCCTTTAGGATGTCCATGCACCTCTGTGGTAAGTTGAGGTGTCAAAACTCTGACTTCAGGAGCCATGCTGCCAAGTTCATTGAGCTGGGTTGAGGATGCACTGTTTGACCTTGGTGCTGGGATAGTAGGTTGTACCAGCACGGGAGTCTGAGGGGCTTGCACGCTGCTAGTCTGCACAGGTGTAGGCGCCACGGTTGTCTCGCCCATATGGGAGCAACTAGGATGAGCGTCATCGATTCCTTGTGCATCTTGTTGACCACCTTCCTCATTAGAGGAGTTGGTGGAAAAGCGTAAGCAAACATCCCTGACCAGTTCGTCCACAGGGCGTTCCCCCTTGGAGCCCGGTTGGGGAAATCTGGATGCGAAGTCTGGGCATTCTATGTTTTCGCTTGTGGCGAATAGGTCTATAGTGGGGAAACCCCACTGTGAGAAGAGGTCTTCTACGACTTCTCTGTGTAGACACCATTCGTGTTCTCTTGGGAGGGAATCTCTGCTCAAAGCGTCCACTAGTGAATTGAGCTCCCCTGGAACATGTTGAGATGATAGGTAGATGTTCCGTCTGAGTCCCCATATCCAAATTTTCTGGGCAAACTTGGACAGATTTGGCGAACGAGTCGCTCCCTGCTTGTTTAGGTAAAACATTGCTGTTTGGCTGTCTGTCAAGATCTGCACTGACAGGTTCAGCAGGTAGGCTCGAACGCTTGAAGCGCTCTCAATACTGCCAGAAGCTTTAGCAGATTGATATGATTCTTGGCCACTGTGTGAGACCAGAGACCCTGAGCTGTGTGGTGAAGAAGGTGTGCGCTCCACCCTGACAGGGATGCGTCTGTTGTGACTACAGCCTGTACCTCAGGATCGTAAATGGGTTTCCTCTTTGACAGGTTTTCTCTTGTCCACCAGTGAAGACTTTGTACAAGTGTTGGTGAAACGACCACTAGATCATCCCACTGACCACTTGCCTGAGACCACTGTTTCGCCAAACATTCTTGCATGGGACGCATGCGCAGGCGCGCATGGGGGACCAGGTAAATATCGGGCCGTTATCTGGCGACCGGCCCAATATAGAGGAATTTGCAGCAATAGATTCCGAATTCTTTCTTCTGATGGAAAGGCCAACCCCTCTTGTGTATTTAGAACAGCTCCTAGGAACTGTTTGGAGGTGCTTGGCACCAGACTTGATTTTTTCTCGTTTATGGAAAATCCAAATTCAAACAGGTAGTCTATCGTTCTTTGAATGTTCGCACTGCAAATTGCTGGGGTTGTCCCCGTGATGAGCCAGTCGTCCAGGTAAGGGTACCCTGGGATTGCCTCCCTGCGTAGGTGTGCCGCCACCACCGCCAGAACCTTGGTGAATACCCTTGGAGCCGAGGCTATACCGAAGGGCAGCACCTTGAACTGGTAGTGCTGACTGTCCACCTTGAAGCGCAAGAATTTTCTGTGCGCTGGGAACATGGAAATATGAAAATAGGCATCTTTCATGTCCAATGTTGCCACGTAATCCCCCTTTTTTAGGAGGGGGATTACCTCTTGGAGAGTAGTCCTGAGAAATTTTTGGGGCTTGACATACTTGTTTGCAGGGCGCAAGTCTAAAACTGGGCGCATTGTCAAATCTTTTTTTGGCACAAGGAAGTAAGTTGAAGAAATACCCTTGTTTACCTGTTTGCCAGTGACTAGTTAGATTGTGTCCTTTTCTAGAAGATTGACGATCTCCTCGAGGAGGAACTTCTGGTGGTCTAAGGAATGTACCTTTTGTCGTGGAGGATGGTTTCGGGGACGCTCGAGCAGCTCTATGCAGTATCCTGCGGACACTCTGGACAGCACACATCTGTCTGATGTGATCCCTTCCCAAGCTTGGGTGAAGTTGCTAATGCGTCCCCTTACTGGAGATGTGTGGGAAGGGATCCTGATCTCGGCGTCACCGTATTGCGGGAGGCGTGCCGCCTCTGCTGGGGCTGCCTCTACCCTTAGCATGACCCCTCTTGTTTCCCCTGTTGTAATTTTGGGTAGACTGCTGGTTGTTACCCCATGGAGTACCCTGTCCCTGAGAATAGTTGGAGCCTCTTTGTGAATTTTGGCGGAGTGATTGGCGAAAATTGCCATTCCTCTTTGATTAGGGTGCTTGTTGGTCAACTGTCCCAGGGATTTCAGAGTTTCGTACTCATCCTTGGCATTTTTTAATGCGTTCTCTACCAGCTTGCCAAACAGTAGCTCAGGCTCCACCGGCTTGTCTATTAAGGATGCTTGTGTCTCCGGTTTAAACCCTGATTGTCTTAGCCAAGCACGACTCTTAATAACAGTGCTCTCTGCAATCAGCCTGCCGGCGTAATCCGCGGCATCAAAGGTTGCCTTAAGGATGCAACCGGAAACGGCTCTCCCCTCCGACGCAACCTGTGCCAACTGGCTTTTTAAAGGTTCCGGTGCGGAGTCGATGAGTCCAGCAACCTGTTCCCACTGGTGGCAGTTGTAACTAGCCAGCAGAGAGGTGGAGTTGGCAATCCTTGTCTGGTAGGCGGAAGTAGAGGCTACCTTCCTTCCCAACCCGTAGATCTTTTTGCTCTCCTTGGCGGGGGAGCCTCAGACGATAAGGGCGTTACCGCCCTCTTTCGGGTATTAGTCACTACCAAGGAGTCCGGTTTCAGTTGCTCCCTTATGTACAGCGAGTGACTGGGCTGCCCTGAACAACATTTCGATCCTGGGGTTTACTGCCCTGGTGAGGTTCGGATTGAGAAGGGAAGGATCAATTCTCCTATGTATAGACTTGAGAATGGGGATGGCCTGGGCAATGGGTCTCTTTTCTCCCACTAGTTCCTCGGCAAAATCACTCTCCTCCTGAGCTCCCCGAGTATCTATGCGGAAGTGTTCTGCCGCTCTAGACAAAACCTCATTTAGGAGAGGTTGGTTATCGACTGGAGAGTCGGTAACCGGAGGTTCCTTGCCTACTGGGGAGTCTACTGTGTAGACTTCTGGGTCATCTTCCTCCTCTTGGTCCTCGTCATCCTCGTAGTAGCGGATCATCATCATACTCAGAGTATGGCTGTACATAGAAAGGGTCAGAAGACAGACTTTTCGTTGGCGCCTCAACTCGAGGTTTCTTACCAGGCGGTTGCGGGTCCCTAGACCCTGAGGGCGTAGCCCGGACAGGGGTATAGGAGAGGAAGTGATCTGGATTCTTGGCATAGAAGTCTGCTAGGGATGACATTCTAGACATAACTGTCTATATCCTCACTGGACCATTCTCTAGAGCTGGGGATTACCCTTTCTTGGGAGGGTTTCCCTGCACTGTCTCGACTGGACCTATGGGCTTGTGCAGGGGTCTTGGTTAGTTTAAAGGAAGACTGAACTGTCCATATGTTTCTGTGGTGCAGAAGAAGGCTGAGAATGTTTCTTCTGCTGTTTTCTCGCCACCCCGTGAGTGGAAGAGTGCTTCCCTGGTGTTTTCACCTTCTCAGGTCTCAGGGATTTTCGATGGCTGGCGTCGAGATTCGGGTTGGGACCCGGGAGCAGCCGTCATGCAGTCTGCTGACGTAGACTCCTGGAGTGCGGCCTGGGGATGGTGGTCGGCTTCCGACGATCGTACCTCCATTATTTTGGTGAGTGAGGCACTCTTGGCAACAGTGGATGGTTGCCTGATGTCATGCGGCGATCTTGACCGAGAACACCCAGAGGACACCGATTCGGTGGACACTTCTTTGCGTGCCTCTTTCCGAGAACTCGACATGCGCGTCGAGTCTCGGTTGGACTTCGAGTGTTTAGTGGAAGTGGTGTGGGTAGCGCTCGCGTCGTCGGGTGTGCTCCCCATAGCTGACCTGCCGGACAACCTTCCGAGGTCGGGGACTTGCGCTTGGCTGTCTTTCTGCACCACGTTGCCCTCGCCGTCAGATAGTACAGCGTCGCTGCCATCACTGAAGGTGCCCTCCGCTTCCATGGCCTCTCATTGCCTGGCGTGGTGGGCCCAACGTTTGGTCGAACGGTCTTTTAGAGTCTTAGCCTTGAACCGGCTACACGCTCTGGTCCCTCGGCAAGCAGAGGTTACAGGTGGCATGTTTGTCAACCCAAGGGTACTTGCGGTTGCACTTGGGGCAGAATTGGAAAGGGGTACCCTCCATACGCACCCTGTGGCAGCGGGCTAGTATATATGACAATGCATTACTTACCGTAAAAGCATTTCTGATGGTTGTATCTGCTTAGATTCACATGCTGTGCATAGGTCCGACATCCAGTGGTCACTGCGGAGTATTGCATTTTGTTTTTCGTAGTCGAAAAGGGGACGTCGACAAGGCGTGTCTGTAACACTATCCCTATAGTGACGTGCGTTGTACCCACAATCCCTCACGCGTCGAGGTCCCTCCGTTTGTATTTTTCTGCCCTGAGGGAGCCTTCTAGACGTGAGTGAGTACAGAAAAGAGAGAAATATATAGAAAATGATGTCTATGTTCCTTCCATCCGAGCGGGGAGGAAGGGTGGGCGCATGTGAATCTAAGCAGATACAACCATCAGAAATGCTTTTACGGTAAGTAATGCATTGTCTTCTGATGTTTGTTAATCTGCTTAGAATCACATGCTGTGCATAGACTAGCGAGCAGTACCCGGAGTTGGCGGTGGGTTATGAGAAGGAACAGTAGAGAAAAGATGTCTTAATACTGCCTGTCCCACCTGGGAGTCAGATCTAGAGTGTGTATCTAGACAGTAGTGTTTTGTAAAGGTGTGCACAGAACTCCAGGTAGCCGCTTTGCAGATGGACTCAAGGGGAACATTTGCAATGAATGCTACGGAAGCCCCAGTGCCTCGAGTGGAATGTGCTCTTGGCTTGAAGGGTAGTTCTCTCTTAGCAAGAGTGTAACAGAGTGATGCATTGAACAATCCATCTAGATATAGTGGACTTTGAAACTGCATCTCCTTCTCTTTCTGCTGCCACCGAGACAAAGAACTGATTAGTCTTTCTCAGTGGTCTGGTTCTTTCCATGTAGAACATGACAGCTCTGCGTACATCCAGTGTATGCAGACTTTTTTCTCCCAAGCTGGAAGGGTTTTGAAAGAACGTTGGTAGTTCAATTGACTGGTTTACATGAAATTTCGATATGAATTTAGGTGCAAACCTTGGGTGTGTGCGTAGAACCACTATCTTTGTGAACTGTTACGAAGGGGTCTAGTACAGAAAGAGCCTGCAGTTCACTTACTCTCCTAATGGAGGTGACAGCTATTAGGAAAGCAGTCTTAAGAGTGAGGTCTTTAAGAGTTGCCTTGTGCATGGGTTCGAAAGGAGGGCCCATGAGTCTTGAAAGTACCACATTTAGGTCCCATCCGGGAGCTGGGTTAGCTATTGGAGGGTGTATTCTCTTTACCCCCTCCATGAAGGCCTTGATAACTGGTATCTTCCACCACGACACTAAGTTGGGAAGTGGTGTATGCAGAAAGTGCCGCTAGGTGGACTTTAATGGAATTGAACACTAGACCTGAATCCAGTAAATGGGTCAAGTATAGGACAATGTTAGTGGGAGAGCAGTCAACTGGGTTGATGCTCTTAATTCTACACCAGATGACAAATCTTTTCCACTTGCTAGAATAGCAGTGGCGAGTATTCGGTTTTCTGGATTCCCGGAGGATAACCATACATCTCTGCGGGAGTTGTAAATGTCCACATTCTACGATCTCAGGAGCCAGGCTGCTAAGTTCATGGTCTGAGGGCATGGGTGCAGTGTCCTGCCCTTGTCCTGTGACAGCATGTTCACAGCTAACGTCGAGGGGAGGGATCGTTAACAATATAATAAGTATAATTAAGGACCGAGGTCCGTGGTAAGTATTAGCAATGTCTAGGAGCTCCGCGAAAGGCGACCATAAGCTGGGGAGACCACCACTAGATCGTCCCATTGTCCGCTGGCCTGACACCACTGGCTGTTGAGCCACTCCTGCATTGGGTGCATGCGCAGGCGCGCGTGAGGTACCAAATAAATACATGACGCCATCATCCCTAGCAAGCGCATAGCTTTGCGTACCGTCACCTCTCGACCTGCTACATAATGGGGGATCTGAAACAGCATGTTTTGGACCCTCTCGTTGGAGGGGAAGACGAGGCCTTCCTTTGTTTGAATTAGAGCCCCTAACAATTGTTTGACTTGGCTGGGGTCTAAGCTGGACTTATTTTCGTTGATGGATAAGCCCAGTTGGTACAAAAGGTCTACAGTCTTTTGGGTATTGGAGAAGCATGTCTCGTAAGAATCCCTGGTTATGAGCCAGTCGTCGAGGTAAGGGTATACTGGGATGGATAGCCTGCGCAGGTGGGCCGCTGCTACTGCCAGTACTTTTGTGAATACCCTCGGTGCAGAAGCTATCCCGAAGGGTAGTACTCTGAATTGGTAGTGTTTGTTCCCTATCTTGAACCTTGGGGTTTGACAAAGTTGTTCGCTGGGCGCAGATCTAATACAGGGCGCATGGTTAGGTCCTTTTTGGGTACAAGGAAGTACACTGAATAAATACCTTCTGTTACCTGAGATAGGGGAACAGCTTCTATAGCTTCTTTTTTCAGTAGTTCTTCTACTTCTTGAAGAATGGTGAGGTGTTCCGGTGTTATGCATTGGTTCCGTGGGGGTCTGTACTTCGGGGAACCGTTGAATTCTATGCAGTATCCGTGGGCTATGGTGGATAATACCCAGCGGTCTGACGATATTCCCTCCCATGCTGATAGGAACGATGTTAACCGGCCCCCGACCGGTGATGCATGGGAGGGGACCCGAATCTTCGGGTCATTTGTTGGTATTGGGCGTGGAACCTCTGGGGCTGGAGCCGCGACCTCTTCCTCTGCCACGCCGTTGGCCTCTTTGACTGAACTGGGTGTTACCCTGGTTAGAGGGCCAGTTGGTAGCAGAGTGAAATTGTTGTTGGTTCTGCTGCTGGCGTTGGCCACGAAAGGAGCGTCTATTGCCATAGCCGCGTCTGTTAGGGGGCCTAGAAATTTGGTCAAGAGTCTTGATGGTATCAAACTCTTTTTTCGCATGTTCTAGGGCCTCATCAACTGCTTTCCCAAACAGATGTGTTTGTTCTATGGGCTTATTTATGAGGGAGGCTTGGGTTTCTGGCTTAAAACCTGAATTGCGTAGCCAGACATGGCGTTTGAGAAGTATTCCCTGAACCAGGGAGCGGCCAGCCGTCTCAGCGGCATCTAGGGAGTTCTTCACGATACCCTGGTTTACAAGCGTTCCCTCAGATATTACAGCTAACAGGCGTGAACGCAGGGGTTCAAGTGCGTCCTCCGCTTCGCTGCGCAGCTTGCTCCACTGTGCATCTGCGTAGCTAGCTAGTAGGGAATTGTTATTTGCAATCCTAGTTGAGAAGGCGGCGGAGGTCGTGATTCTTTTCCCAAGTGCGTAGAGCTTCTTGCCCTCCTTGTCAGGTGGTGCTTCACTAGTGGATAGTGGTACCCCCGCTCTTTTTCTTGTATTAGTAACTACAAGGGAGTCCGGAATAGAATGTCCTCTGATGTACAAAGGGTCAGAGGATGAAGGGCTGAAGAGCTTTTCTATTCTAGGGTTGACCCCTCTTACTAAGGCTGGATTGGAAAGGGAAGGAGATATTCTTCTCTTAATAGAAGCCAGGAGCGGAATAGACTGGCTAACAGGGGCTTTTTCTTTAATAACTTTTTCTACAAAGTCTATGTCAGGAAGAGTTTCCCCTGTGTCTATCTCAAAATGCGCTGCTGCCTTGCGCAATAGTGCATTGAGTGAAGGTTGGTCATCTATGGGAGAGGAGTTCCCAATATGTGAATCCTTGAGAGGAGAAGGGTGAAAAACATCAGGGTCTGAGTGCACTGAAGGGGATTGCCAAGGCTGCACTGACGGGGATTGCCAGGGCTGCGAGGTAGCTGTATCTTCTTCAAAAGCTCCTGCAGTAATGTAAAGATCTTCTTCGAACCCCTCTTCCTCCTGTTCTTCCTCTCCACCCAAACACTCCTCATCTTCCTGTAGGTATTGCTCCTCCTCAGTGAGGTCATATACATCTGTGGAAGGGGGAAACAGCCTAGGAATCTTGACTCTAGGGTCATCCTGGGGCCATTCTCTTTGTCTTTTGTGAGTGGGTGGGTCTTGGCTTCCCAGAAACCTTTCCATTTTCTCCATACAAGAATGGAGTCTTTCAAGGGTCTCATGGGGTACCCCTGAATAGTCTAGAGGGGGGAAATCAGTGTTTTCACCTTCAAAACGCTTAGAACGCTCCCACAACGTCGAGGAGAGGTTTCCGTCTCCCTCTGAAAAGCCCTCCGGTAGTTCAGAAGTGCCCTTAGATGAAAGGGGCTGTTCCTGGCTACTTTTGTGCCTTTTCGGCGCGGTATTCGATGTTTGTTTCGTCGTACGCGTACGTTTGTCTTCAGAGACAACTCTCGCTAGGCTCTCGACAACGAGTTTGTCAGTCGAGGGCTCTGGTGTCGACGTTGCCTGCGTTGCGCGTTGTACCTCGACGGCCGCTCTATGGAGCGTTACGTCGGATGATTTTGAGGTAGCGCCCGTGTTTGATGAAAGCCCAATCGCTGGTCGCGGCTGCGTTTGCGGGTGGGGCTTGAGACCTTTACAGTCGGAGATAGACGCCGGAGTACCCCGAGTCCCCTTCGGCGCTGATGGATCCTTCGTCCTCGACGAAGAAGAGCCGTGGGTTGTGTGTTTAGTTTTATGGGGTCTATGTGCGTCCTTGTCGCCGGGGTGTTCATCCCCATAAGCAGGGCGTGAGCCGAGCCGGCCGGGGACGGACGTCGAGGAGCGCGAGCGCTCCTTCTGGGGGTTCATGACTTCCGTGACGGACGTCGAGTTATCACCCTCCTCGTCACTTTCTGTAACAGCGGCGGCGGGTGAGGAAACTGACTTCGACATAGCGTAGTCCGCCCACCTCTTAACCTTTCGTTCTTTGAGAGTTCTTGGTTTCAAGAGCTTGCAGGCCGCGCAGCTGTCCTCTTTATGATCGAGGGGCAAGCAACGATTACAGAGCTTGTGTTTATCCTTCCAAGTGTATTTGCCCCTACAGCGTGGGCAAAACTTAAAAGGTGTCCTCAATAGCTGAGGCAATAATAGCTGGTGATAACAACCCCAAGGGAAAGATAGGGGAGAAAGAAAGACATTCTCAAAGAGAAGATAAAAGTTCGAACCCCCACTCTCCCTACTGTATGTTGGCCGTCGAGGCCAGGCCACATGTTCGGCAGCGCCGAAGGATCTCCTCCGCCTCTTCCCCTCCGTCGAGAACTTGTTCGGCGGAGAGACAGCTTCACAGCTAACGTCGAGGGGAGGGATCGTTAACAATATAATAAGTATAATTAAGAACCGAGGTCCGTGGTAAGTATTAGCAATGTCTCTCTAGGAGCTCCGCGAAAGGCGACCAGAAGCTGGGCGGAAAAAAACAATCTGAGGGACCTCGACGCGTGAGGGATTGTGGGTACAACGCACGTCACTATAGGGATAGTGTTACAGACACGCCTTGTCGACGTCCCCTTTTCGACTACGAAAAACAAAATGCAATACTCCGCAGTGACCACTGGATGTCGGACCTATGCACAGCATGTGATTCTAAGCAGATTAACAAACATCAGAAATATATATATATATATTTCCCTGTTTCTAAACGCACAGTATGTACCGCCCCCCACTCTCCCTACTTGTACAGGGCAGAGGCCTTCCGAGGCCCAAAGTCCGTTGTGCAGCTCTCGACGGTTGTTTTCTTCTCCGGACCGGCGTCGAGCTTCGAAATTCGGTGACTTGACGTGGGAATGGGAATGGAAGAAACAGGGAAATATTATATTATTTGCAAAATTATGGCTAAAAGCCAGGGAACTCTGCGGAATGCATCCGACAAGTATGGCAGAAAAAAAACAATCTGAGGGTCCTAGACGCGTGAGAGATCATGGGTACAGTGGACGTCACACTAGGGATAGTTATTACTGGCACGCCCTGTGTCGACGCCCATTTTTGAGTTTCAAAAAACAAATATTCCGCAGCTTCCACTAGATGTCGGCCTATGCACAGCATGTGATCTAAGCAGATTCCACAAGCCTCAGAAAAATATATATATATATTTTTTTTTTTTTAAAAATTGAAATTTTAAATTTGTTTTTAAATTGGTCTTTTTCAGTTCATATTTGGCACTAATCCGCCTACTGAAGAGCCTCAAACGCTGCAAGTCTGCAGCTTTATTTATTCAAGCGCTGCGTGGGGCATAGGTGATTTGCCTTCACTGTACGTGTGCCATAACCAGCTCGGTTTCAGGCTTTGCCTGAGTTGTAATGCAAGGTTACCCCCTTGTGTACTGTACTGCTAGGGTGAGCAGTTTGAGGTGCACTTGCTCAGTGTATTTCTCACTTGGCAGCTTTGTTAGGTCATTACCTTCACTGCAGTGTGCTATAATCTGCTCGGTGGCAGGCTTTGCTTGTGTTCTGCTACGAGGTTGCCCCTCGTATACTGCTGATTGCCACACCCTGTTAGGGTGAGTAGTTGAGATGCACTTGCTCAGTGTATTCCTCTCCTAAACAATATTTTAAGCTATGTGTAAGGCACATTAACGTTTTCCGGATGGCTCAGTAAGCATCAGTTTTTATATAAGGGTTCAGATCCCTGTCGGGCGTAACCCCACTTTCCTAGGAAAGGATTATTTTATGTTTATTATTTACCTACCGGGTTTCAGGTGCATGGCTCATCTCTTCCATCCTGCTTCTGCATCCAGAAGATGTAATACATTTCTGGTATATTGGTTTGTGAAGGTTTACTGGTATACAGGTGTTACATTTGACTAAGGGCAATTGTGTTGTTAAGGGCAGACCTTGAGGTACACACTTAAGGGTGTGCAGGGCCCTCAAGTCTCTTGGCATTTAAGTTCCAACTAAGCTAGGTTTTTGTCCTGTGGCATGTTGTTAAAGTGTCCCTTTTTCTCCCTCTGTGACCTTCTAATGAAGATTGGTCGTCCAACACTAGTCCCCAAGGTGGCAATGTGGTATGTCTAAGTTTACCAGAAGATGGGATGACATCGAGTGTTTTAATTGATTTTGTGTTGAACACAGAAGCTTAGCACTCCTATTGCCTTTTTTCCTGCTATTCCTATAGAAACACCTTTGGCACATCTTCCTCGTTCATTGCCGTTAAGACTGCTATGCTTTCTAGGACAGTTCCTGGGGTGGCCTTAGCCTATAGGTAAAATTGTGCAATCAGTTCATTGGTAAACAGAAACATTTAAAAAATGTCTTCTCATTTTATTGTATTTTCACTATTGTATGATCAAGGTGGTAATTAATGCGATGCAAGGGCTTCAAACTTGCATAATAGGAGCCTCCTGTCTTGCCACAGAATGGCTAATCCCCCTCACTAGCGTGTGAAAGGGAATTAGAATCCATTAAAGACAAGGAGGCGAGTATTATCACACACTCCCACCCATTATATGATATGACATTTATAGCGCGCCTATACACAGGTGTTTCAAGAGAGAACATTCTTTGGTTTGTTCTCCTCATCCACCCACCCTTCTTTGTTGTTCTTACAGCTTCGGGCTGAGATGTTCTGTTGAGTAACGTTAGTAACAGTTACAAGATGTGGAGAGTGCGTGATCCGAGAGCTTCGCTGGATTATTTGATCATCTGGTTTTTGCAGTAGACGTCTGGTTCAAGACAGCTACAGAAAGAGGAGTTGGGATTCGAGGAGAAGGACTTATATAGAGGAGGGTCCCTGCCCATTGGTCTCCTGCAGGGCATGACCTGTCCTCCATGATGGATTGTGGAGTTCCCCCTTACATTGACATGAACTCCATTTAGTTCTGTGTTTCAAACTTTTTTGTTTGTAAACGTTTTTTCTTTGCTGCTGTGGTTTCAGAGTAAAGATTGTAATGCATAATACTTGCCTCCTTGTCTTTAATAGAATATAAACCCCCTTCTCACGCTAGTGAGGGGAATTAGCCATTGTAGGGCGTTTTGATGAAGGCTTTTTTTTGGACAATTTTCAAAGCATGGCATTTTGGATGTTTAAACAGCAAGCCTCATCTTTCGTAATGGTTATGGGAGGAGAAGATGGGGTTTGCAGTTCCTGGCGTATTTTGAAGATTTCTTGGTTATTTGAGTTACAAATCCTGGTGGTGTAGGGTGCAGATTTAGCTATCAACATAGCAGCTTTTTGTATTTTAAGGGCATCCAAAGGCGATTTCTTTCTATGTGGCTTCAGTCAGGCGTTTCTTAGAGCAGGCTCCTCGGGGTCTGTGGTAAACAAAGTGTTGATGTGTCCAACAGCTTTGCTCTTGTGGGTAAGCAAGGCATGTATACGTATCGACTGCTGTAGTCCATGTGTTCAGGTAAATGTCCACTAACACACTAGGGTCATTAGAATGAAGGTGCTCAGGGTGAAGTGGAGAGAGCCAAGTACAAGCAGATGGAGGGGATACAACGCGTCCCTGCCTCTTCGTCAAGCAAACGCGGATGCCATGCTGGCAGCCATTAACCAGAGGCTTTGGTGGGAAATTGCAGATTTCCTCGAAGAGCTCCCTGTGCAGAGCTAATCACGATTCAAGGCGGGACTGGCTGAGGCACAAGACATCATGGAGTCCACCGTGGCCCGCATGGACACCTCTGGCCGAGCCATCTGCATCGCCACGGACATGAGAACAACGGCCTGGCTCCTTGCTACGGAATTCAACCCGGATGTCCAGGAACGCATCTTAGACCTATCGTTCGCAGGGGGCGACCTCTTCCACTCAACTATGGACGAGGAGCTAGATAAAAAGAACATCTCACAAACAGCGAAGTCTTTATCCATCCTTACAAAGACCATGCCCAAAACGTACACCCAGTCACAGCAGCGCTCCGACAAGGGGCGTACATACGGAGGGTTCTGTGGCTTCCAAGAGCGGAGGTCCAGGCAACCAGACTGCTCGCCGACCCAACATCGGCACAAGCAACAAAGGAAGGGAGGGGTAAGGGCTTTTTCCAGTCCCCCTCCTCTGCAACAGCCTCAGACGGAAAGAAGGCATGACACGCCCCTCCGGGTCCACGCGTCTCCAGTGGGGGGCGGCTTGCTCTCCATACACTTCTGGCACCAGAATTTCGCAGACCCATGGATCCTCTCCGTAGCATCCGCGGGGTACCACCTACTCACATCCCAGGCTCACCTCCCTCTTCCCCTCCACTCCCACAGATTGGGGCAGCAACTCTTGGCAGAGATCCAGTCGCTCATCGAGAGCCAGGTAGTGGAGGAAGTCATAGCCTCCCAGCGAGGCTCTGGTTTCTACTCAAGGATTTTCGTCATTCAGAAAAAGAACCAGGCGGGCCTGAGAGTTGTGCTGGACCTTTCCACCCTCAACCTCTCCTTACCTCTACAAAAATTCAAGATGGTCACGACAGCTTTTATAGCAGAGACATTGTGCAAGGAACACTGGATGTGCTCCCTGGATCTGAAGGATGCGTATCTACATGTCCCGATATGGCAGACCCATCGTTCTTTCCTATGGTTTAGGATCATGGGCTACCATTTCCAATACAAGGTCCTTCCTTTTGGCCTCAACTCGGCCCCCTGGGATTTTACCAGACTGATGAATACCGTGGCGGCCCTCCTCAGGGCTCAGGGCCACAACATATTCCCGTGCCTCAACGACTGGCTCATCAGGGCTTCATCTCCAGAACGGTGCACCGCACTTCCCATGCTCTTATGAACATGTTGCACGATTTGGACTTTTCGCTAAACCTCAAGAATTCACAGCTGCAGCCCACGCAGAGTCTGACCACCTTGGGTCTCATCTGGGACAAATGCTCAGAGTGGTTCTCCTTCGGATGACAAGCTCACAGCCATCAGCAGTGAAGTGACATCGGTCTGGTGGTAACAACGCCTACTGGGTCTCATAGCAGCAATCCTACTGGCTGTCCCCTACACAAATCTCGGGATGAGGAGGATACAGCTGCATTTCACAGCATCATGGAACCAGGAGAGGGGGCTCTCAGGCGGAGATGATCAACATTCCTCCTTCTCTTCACCCGGACCTCACATTGTGGCCTGGTGACTGCAACCTGCGGATGGGCAAGCCTTCACGGCAACCTACCCCACAGATCACGATCAATAAGGACTCCTCTTTCGAGGGATGGGGGGCCACCTTGGACAGACTAAGGATATCAACCCCCCTTGCATGTTTATTGTACTACATGCTCTCCTTCTCGCGCACCTCGCCCACCCGGGCATACAGGCAGTAGTACATCAATTGGCTGGACTGGAGGCCATCTGGCTAGCGCTCAGTCATGGAGGGCAAGGTCGTCCTCATTCAGACAGACAACTCAATCAGCATGTTGTATGTTAACAAGCAGGGGAGATACAGGTCCCCTCAACTGCACAGGCTGGCTATCAGCATGTGGGAATGGGCCTTGGAGAACATCTACCTCACGGCCGTCTACCTTCCGGGTGAATCCAACCTGAAGGCGGACAGGCTCAGCAGACTGGCAATTTAACGACCTCGTCCTGCAGTAGCTCAGCAGATGGGACACCCCAAGGTGGACGTCTTTGCGACCTGGGGCAACAGGAAGTGCAAACAGTTTGCCTCCTGGCAGTGACAAGGCCCCAGCTTCCTGGGCGACGCATTTCAGATTCAGTGGAACGGCATGACAACATATCCCTTTCCCACCCACACCATTGGTATACAGGGTGATATGCAAGATCAAGGAGTCTTGCCACCTCAGCGTCATTCTAATAGCTCCATGATGGCCAGCCAAGCCATGCTTCTAGGAGCTGCTCAGCCTCTCTGAGAGACATACCACTCAACTTCCGAAGGGGCCAGCACATCTTCTGGTGCAGCAGGGGGGCAGGGTCATCCACCCCGCGCCACAGAAACTAGCCCCCACTGCGTGGTTCCTGAGCAGCTCACGCTAAGGCACCTCAGGCTAATTTAGAGATCATACACGGGGCTAGGAGCAAAGCTACCAGAATCCAGTGTAAGAACCAGTGGTCCAGGTTCTGCTACTGGGCAGACTAAGGATATCAACCCCCCTTGCATGTTTATTGTACGACATGCTCTCCTTCTCAGCGCACCTCGCCCACTCGGGCATACAGGTAGACACCTGCCACACATACTTGGCGGCCATCGGGGCTTTTAGGCAGTTTGTATGCAGTACCCTCTCGGAACACTACAAACAACTGACTACAGGTATAGGAAACCCAACCTTTGGCATAAGCTTGTACTACACAGTTTTGGTAGCGTGTTGAGCAGCCAGGCTGATCTCAAGAGGGGTCAATGTGACCTGTAATGGAGTTACACAGAGATTTACACTTTACAAGTATTCAAATAAACTCTTACACTCAAGGTTTCTTGAATAAACAATTATTAGTTTATTTATCAATCAGTTAGAATAAGCCTTCTTCAGAAGGGGGCAATATAATAGTAACACTAAAAAACACTTCATGAAATACACACTCTTAATATCTCTAAATCAGTAGATACCCTTTTGGGATGGCCCACAGACGCTACCTACACCATCAGGTGACTTCAATTGCTAGAGTGCTAGGGGCATTAATATATCACTGTTGGATTTAGGATCATATAGTAATAAGTCAAAGGAAAAGATTTAGAACAAACAATAGACCACAAATATTCTTAAGCAGGCAAATACTTTCAGATACTCCAATAAGAGTCATTCAGTGGAAGAGACTAAGCCAAAGTCAATAGGCAAAAGTCTATGTAAGCTGAAGCACTTTGTGGGTAGTAGAAATTCTTTGCACAATATTTTAGAAGTCTTTGAAGAAAAGAAGAATCAAATGTAGAGAACAAGCTGAATAGACTTTTGTAGAAGATGCAAGCAACTCTACAGCAAGAGGTAAGGTCTCTCAGACTTTTTACAGTACCTTTAAAATGAAGATAAAATGCAGCAGATGACTCCTGTTCCTGTGCAGCTCTGGAGATCTCACTGTTCATGGCCCTCATTCGTGGGGACAAGAGGGAGGACGTCACGGGACTCCTGCACTGCACTGGGGCGGTCAAAACTCACAACCGGAAACTTCACCTTCAGTGGCTGTTCAGTTTTTCAGTTCGTCAAGTCTACCGCAAATCGCAACAACGTGGTTGCTGGCTATCGAGATGGACTTTTCTTGCCTCTGGGGTCCTGCACTCTGTTGAGGGGGCTCAGGCTCGGTCAGTCCTGCTTCTGGGGAGTCTGGAGGATCTTCCTGGAGCTCTAGGCCAGCTCAAAAGCAATTTACACAATCTGGTGTTCCTCTCCCTGGCTATACGGTTTCCAGCAGCAACTCTGTGGAAATTCAACCAGCTCCGAGATGGATATCCAGATGGCTTACTTTGGAGTTGATTGGTCCCACCAACTCAAGGGGCGAAGTCGTCCTCGCAGGGACTTTTCTGTCGATGCGAACTTGACATTTCGGCATTACAGCAGGGCTTCACCGGGCAGACCACCAGTTCAGGAGTTTTAGCAGGCGTCCTCTTCAATTTCTTCATCGGTTCCTTCGTCCAGTGGTCGACTGCCTTCCAAGCCAAAAGACTCACCTTTCAGTCAGTTCTCTCCCATTCATTCCAGCCAAGCTGTCAATCACCCAGCAGGGTGGCTCTCCTTGCCGGACAGTCGGCCAGCCAATCATCACAGAGTGCATTTGGGTCTGCTAGGAGACTAATCACGGAGTTTCG